>NW_027554411.1:0-368132 GCF_053574225.1 Canis aureus | reverse complement strand
TCGATTTGATTATTTTCGATTCGATTCGATTCTTTTCAATTCGATTCGAATCCTTTCGATTCGGTTCGATTATTTTCGCTTCAAATCAATTCTTTTCGATTTGATTCTTTTCCTTTTTAAAATTTCTTTTACAGATTTTATTTAGTTATTCATAGAGACACAGCTAGAGAGAGAGAGGCAGAGACACAGGCAGAGGGAGAAGCAGGCTCCATCCAGGGAGCCTGATGTGTGACTCAATCCCGGGTCTCCAGGATCACACCCTGGGCTGCAGGCAGCGCTAAACCGCTGCGCCACTGGGGCTGCCCTTTATTCTATTTTTTTCGATTCGATTCAATATTTTTGATTCGAATCGACTTGATTCTTTTTGATTTGATTATTTTAGATTCGATTCGGTTCGATTATTTTCAATTTGATTCTATTCGATTCGATTTTTCTCAATTCTATTCTGTTCTTTTCGATTCAATTCGATTATATTCGATTCAATTCGATTGGTTTATATTCGATTCGATTCGATGGGAATCGATTATTTTTTATTCGATTCGATTTGATTCAATTATTTTCAATTCAATTCTATTCGATTATTTTCATTTCAATTCGATTCGATTCGATTTGATTATAATGAATTCTTTTCAATTCTATTTGAATACTTTTAATTCAATTCGATTCGATTATTTTTGATTCGATTCTATTTTTTCGATTTGATTATTTTCGATTCAATTTGATTCGATTCGATTCGATTCGATTATTTTCAATTTGATTCTATTCGATTCGATTCAATTCTTTTCTATTCTATTCGTATCACCTCGATTCTTTTCGATTCGATTATTTTAGATTCGATTCGATTATTTTCAATTTGATTTGATTATTTTTGATTCGATTCGATTCTTTTCAATTCAATTCGATTCTTTTCGATTCGATTCGATTATTTTCAATTCTCTTCTTTTCCATTATTTTCGATTCAATTCGATGTGAATCGATTATTTTTGAATCTATTCGTTTCAATTCGATTCGATTCAATTTGATTAGATTCGGTTATTTTAGATTCGATTCGAATCGATTCCATTAATTTTTATTCGATTCGATAATTTTTTATTCAATTCGATTATTTTCGATTCGATTCGATGGATTCGATTCGTTTATTTTCGATTCTATTTGATTATTTTTGATTCGATTCGATTCTTTTCAATTTGATTCGATTCTTTTCGATTCGACTCGATTTTTTTCGATTCGATACGATTCTTTTCCATTCGATTCGATTCTTTTCGATTCGATTCATTCGAATAATCTAATCAAATCAAATTGAATCGAAAAGATTTGATTCGAATCGAATAGAAGAGAATCGAATCGAATCGAATTGAAAGAATCGAATCGAATCAAATCGAAAAGAATCGAATCGAATCAAATCAAAAAGAATCTAAACGAATTGAAAAAATCGAATCGAATTTAATACAATCGAAAAGAATCGAATCGAAAGAATCGAATCAAATCGACAAAAATTGAATCAAATTGAATTGAATCGAACATTATCGAATCAAATGACATCGAAAAGAAGCGAATCGAAAAGAATCGAATCCAATAGAAAAGAATCGAATCGAATTGAATCAAATTGAAAGGAATCGAATCAACAAAAAGAATCGAAACCAATTGAAAAAGATCGATTCGATTCGATTAATTTCAATTCAATTCGATTATTTTTGATTCAATTCCATTCGATTCGATTCTTTTCTATTCGATTCGATTATTTTTGATTCTATTCGATTCTTTTCGATTCGATTAATTTCGATTCGATTTGATTCGATTCTTTTCAATTTGATTTGATTATTTTCTTTTTTTAATTTTTAAATTTATTTATGATAGTCACACAGAGAGAGAGAGAGAGGCAGAGACACAGACAGAGGGAGAAGCAGGCTCCATGCACCGGGAGCCCAACGTGGGATTCAATCCCAGATCTCCAGAATCACGCCCTGGGCCAAAGGCAGGCTCTAAACTGCTGCGCCACCCAGGGATCCCCAATTTGATTATTTTCTATTCAATTCAATTCTATTCAATTATTTTCGGTTCAATTCGGTTTGATTATTTTTTAATTGATTTGATTCTTTTCGATTCGATTCGATTATTTTCGATTCGAATCAATTCGATTCTTTTCGAGTCTGTTATTTTAGATTCGATTTGATTTTTTGATTCGATTTGATTCTTTTCGATTCGAATCGATTCGATTCTTTTCGATTCGATTATTTTCAATTCGATTCGATTCTTTTCGATTCGATTCGATTCGATTATATTTGATTCAATTCGATTGGCTTAGATTCGATTCGATTCGATGGGAATCGATTATTTTTGATTCAATTTGATGGGATTCGATTCTTTTCGATTTGATTCGATTCTTTTTGATTTGACTCCATTTTTTCGATTCAATTAGATTCTTTTGGATTCGTAAGGATTCCTTTCCATTCGATTCGATTCTTTTCGATTTGATTCGATTCGATTCTTTTCAATTCGATTCATTCAAATAATCGAATCAAATCAAATTGAATCGAAAAGATTTGATTCGAATCGAATAGAAAAGAATCGAATCTAATTGAATCGAATCAAAAAGAATCAAATCGAATTGAATCTAATCGAAAAGAATCGAATTGAATCGAATCAAAAAGATCTACACGAATTGAAAAAAATGGAATCAAATCGAATAGAATCGAAAAGAATCGAATCGAATCGAAAGAATCGAATCAAATCGACAAAAATCAAATCAAATTGAATTGAATCGAACAGAATTGAATCGAATGACATCGAAAAGAAGCGAATCGAAAAGAATCGAATCCAATAGAAAAGAACCGAATCGAATTGAATCAAATCGAAAGGAATCGAATAAAACCAAAAATAATCAAAACGAATTGAAAAATCGAATCGATTTGATTAATTTCGGTTCGATTCGATTATTTTTGATTCAATTCGTTTTGATTCGATTATTTTCTATTCGATTTGATTATTTTTGATTCGATTCGATTCTTTTCGATTCGATTAATTTCGATTCGATTTGATTCGATTCTTTTCAATTCGATTTGATTTTCTTTTTTTTTAATTTTTAAATTTAGTTTTGATAGTCACACAGAGAGAGAGAGAGAGGCAAAGACACAGACAGAGGGAGAAGCAGGCTCCATGCACCGGGAGCCCAACGTGGGATTCAATCCCAGATCTCCAGAATCACGCCCTGGGCCAAAGGCAGGCGCTAAACCGCTGCGCCACCCAGGGATCCCCGATTTGATTATTTTCTATTCAATTCTATTCTATTCGATTATTTTCAGTTCGATTCGATTGCATTTGATTCGATTATTTTCGATTCAATTCGGTTTGATTATTTTTGAATTGATTTGATTCTTTTCGATTTAAATCGATTCGATTCTTTTCGATTCCATTATTTTATTTTTTTTTTAAACTAGATTAATTATTTATTTATTTATTTATGATAGTCACAGAGAGAGAGAGGCAGAGACATAGGCAGAGGGAGAAGCAGGCTCTATGCACCGGGAGCCCGATGTGGGATTCGATCCAGGGTCTCCAGGATTGCGCCCTGGGCCAAAGGCAGGCGCCAAACTGCTGCGCCACCCAGGGATCCCTGATTCCATTATTCTAGATTTGATTCGATTTTTTGATTCGATTCGATTATTTTTGATTCAATTCGATTGGATTATTTTCGATTCGGGTCTATTCGAACCGATTATTTTCGATTCAATTCGATTCGATGCGATTATTTTCCATTTGATTCGATTATTTTCGATTCGATTTGATTAATTTTGATTCGATACGATTATTTTCAATTCAATTCAATACAATTTGATTATTTCTTATTCTATTTGATTGGATTCGATTCGATTTTTTTTGATTCGATTCGATTATTTTTTATTAGATTCAATTCTTTTCGATTCGATTCGATTTGATTCTATTCGATTATTTTCGATTCAATTCGGTTCGATTCGAATCGATTATTTTCGATTCAATTCAATTCGATTCGGTTCGATAATTTTCGATTTGATTCGATTATTTTGTATTCGATTCAATTCGATTCGAATCGAGTATTTTCGATTCGATTATATTCGAATCAGTTTGGTTCGATTCGATTCGATTATTTTCGATTCAAATCAGTTCGATTCGATTATTTTAGATTCAATTCGGTTCGATTGGGTTTGATTATTTTCGATTTGATTCGATTCGATTCGATTATTTTCGATTCGATTCTATTGGATTCGTTTAGATTATTTTCAATTCGATTCGATTCTTCAATTCGATTCGATTATTTTCGATTCACTTCATTTCTATTATTTCCGGTTCGATTCGATGCGAATCTTTTCGATTTGATTATTTTCGATTCGATTCGATTCTTTTCAATTCGATTCGAATCCTTTCGATTCGGTTCGATTATTTTCGCTTCAAATCAATTCTTTTCGATTTGATTCTTTTCCTTTTTTAAATTTCTTTTACAGATTTTATTTAGTTATTCATAGAGACACAGCTAGAGAGAGAGAGGCAGAGACACAGGCAGAGGGAGAAGCAGGCTCCATCCAGGGAGCCTGATGTGTGACTCAATCCCGGGTCTCCAGGATCACACCCTGGGCTGCAGGCAGCGCTAAACCGCTGCGCCACTGGGGCTGCCCTTTATTCTATTTTTTTCGATTCGATTCAATATTTTTGATTCGAATCGACTTGATTCTTTTTGATTTGATTATTTTAGATTCGATTCGGTTCGATTATTTTCAATTTGATTCTATTCGATTCGATTTTTCTCAATTCTATTCTGTTCTTTTCGATTCAATTCGATTATATTCGATTCAATTCGATTGGTTTATATTCGATTCGATTCGATGGGAATCGATTATTTTTTATTCGATTCGATTTGATTCAATTATTTTCAATTCAATTCTATTCGATTATTTTCATTTCAATTCGATTCGATTCGATTTGATTATAATGAATTCTTTTCAATTCTATTTGAATACTTTTAATTCAATTCGATTCGATTATTTTTGATTCGATTCTATTTTTTCGATTTGATTATTTTCGATTCAATTTGATTCGATTCGATTCGATTCGATTATTTTCAATTTGATTCTATTCGATTCGATTCAATTCTTTTCTATTCTATTCGTATCACCTCGATTCTTTTCGATTCGATTATTTTAGATTCGATTCGATTATTTTCAATTTGATTTGATTATTTTTGATTCGATTCGATTCTTTTCAATTCAATTCGATTCTTTTCGATTCGATTCGATTATTTTCAATTCTCTTCTTTTCCATTATTTTCGATTCAATTCGATGTGAATCGATTATTTTTGAATCTATTCGTTTCAATTCGATTCGATTCAATTTGATTAGATTCGGTTATTTTAGATTCGATTCGAATCGATTCCATTAATTTTTATTCGATTCGATAATTTTTTATTCAATTCGATTATTTTCGATTCGATTCGATGGATTCGATTCGTTTATTTTCGATTCTATTTGATTATTTTTGATTCGATTCGATTCTTTTCAATTTGATTCGATTCTTTTCGATTCGACTCGATTTTTTTCGATTCGATACGATTCTTTTCCATTCGATTCGATTCTTTTCGATTCGATTCATTCGAATAATCTAATCAAATCAAATTGAATCGAAAAGATTTGATTCGAATCGAATAGAAGAGAATCGAATCGAATCGAATTGAAAGAATCGAATCGAATCAAATCGAAAAGAATCGAATCGAATCAAATCAAAAAGAATCTAAACGAATTGAAAAAATCGAATCGAATTTAATACAATCGAAAAGAATCGAATCGAAAGAATCGAATCAAATCGACAAAAATTGAATCAAATTGAATTGAATCGAACATTATCGAATCAAATGACATCGAAAAGAAGCGAATCGAAAAGAATCGAATCCAATAGAAAAGAATCGAATCGAATTGAATCAAATTGAAAGGAATCGAATCAACAAAAAGAATCGAAACCAATTGAAAAAGATCGATTCGATTCGATTAATTTCAATTCAATTCGATTATTTTTGATTCAATTCCATTCGATTCGATTCTTTTCTATTCGATTCGATTATTTTTGATTCTATTCGATTCTTTTCGATTCGATTAATTTCGATTCGATTTGATTCGATTCTTTTCAATTTGATTTGATTATTTTCTTTTTTTAATTTTTAAATTTATTTATGATAGTCACACAGAGAGAGAGAGAGAGGCAGAGACACAGACAGAGGGAGAAGCAGGCTCCATGCACCGGGAGCCCAACGTGGGATTCAATCCCAGATCTCCAGAATCACGCCCTGGGCCAAAGGCAGGCTCTAAACTGCTGCGCCACCCAGGGATCCCCAATTTGATTATTTTCTATTCAATTCTATTCTATTCAATTATTTTCGGTTCAATTCGGTTTGATTATTTTTTAATTGATTTGATTCTTTTCGATTCGATTCGATTATTTTCGATTCGAATCAATTCGATTCTTTTCGAGTCTGTTATTTTAGATTCGATTTGATTTTTTGATTCGATTTGATTCTTTTCGATTCGAATCGATTCGATTCTTTTCGATTCGATTCTTTTCAATTCGATTCGATTCTTTTCGATTCGATTCGATTCGATTATATTTGATTCAATTCGATTGGCTTAGATTCGATTCGATTCGATGGGAATCGATTATTTTTGATTCAATTTGATGGGATTCGATTCTTTTCGATTTGATTCGATTCTTTTTGATTTGACTCCATTTTTTCGATTCAATTAGATTCTTTTGGATTCGTAAGGATTCCTTTCCATTCGATTCGATTCTTTTCGATTTGATTCGATTCGATTCTTTTCAATTCGATTCATTCAAATAATCGAATCAAATCAAATTGAATCGAAAAGATTTGATTCGAATCGAATAGAAAAGAATCGAATCTAATTGAATCGAATCAAAAAGAATCAAATCGAATTGAATCTAATCGAAAAGAATCGAATTGAATCGAATCAAAAAGATCTACACGAATTGAAAAAAATGGAATCAAATCGAATAGAATCGAAAAGAATCGAATCGAATCGAAAGAATCGAATCAAATCGACAAAAATCAAATCAAATTGAATTGAATCGAACAGAATTGAATCGAATGACATCGAAAAGAAGCGAATCGAAAAGAATCGAATCCAATAGAAAAGAACCGAATCGAATTGAATCAAATCGAAAGGAATCGAATAAAACCAAAAATAATCAAAACGAATTGAAAAATCGAATCGATTTGATTAATTTCGGTTCGATTCGATTATTTTTGATTCAATTCGTTTTGATTCGATTATTTTCTATTCGATTTGATTATTTTTGATTCGATTCGATTCTTTTCGATTCGATTAATTTCGATTCGATTTGATTCGATTCTTTTCAATTCGATTTGATTTTCTTTTTTTTTAATTTTTAAATTTAGTTTTGATAGTCACACAGAGAGAGAGAGAGAGGCAAAGACACAGACAGAGGGAGAAGCAGGCTCCATGCACCGGGAGCCCAACGTGGGATTCAATCCCAGATCTCCAGAATCACGCCCTGGGCCAAAGGCAGGCGCTAAACCGCTGCGCCACCCAGGGATCCCCGATTTGATTATTTTCTATTCAATTCTATTCTATTCGATTATTTTCAGTTCGATTCGATTGCATTTGATTCGATTATTTTCGATTCAATTCGGTTTGATTATTTTTGAATTGATTTGATTCTTTTCGATTTAAATCGATTCGATTCTTTTCGATTCCATTATTTTATTTTTTTTTAAACTAGATTAATTATTTATTTATTTATTTATGATAGTCACAGAGAGAGAGAGGCAGAGACATAGGCAGAGGGAGAAGCAGGCTCTATGCACCGGGAGCCCGATGTGGGATTCGATCCAGGGTCTCCAGGATTGCGCCCTGGGCCAAAGGCAGGCGCCAAACTGCTGCGCCACCCAGGGATCCCTGATTCCATTATTCTAGATTTGATTCGATTTTTTGATTCGATTCGATTATTTTTGATTCAATTCGATTGGATTATTTTCGATTCGGTTCTATTCGAACCGATTATTTTCGATTCAATTCGATTCGATGCGATTATTTTCCATTTGATTCGATTATTTTCGATTCGATTTGATTAATTTTGATTCGATACGATTATTTTCAATTCAATTCAATACAATTTGATTATTTCTTATTCTATTTGATTGGATTCGATTCGATTTTTTTTGATTCGATTCGATTATTTTTTATTAGATTCAATTCTTTTCGATTCGATTCGATTTGATTCTATTCGATTATTTTCGATTCAATTCGGTTCGATTCGAATCGATTATTTTCGATTCAATTCAATTCGATTCGGTTCGATAATTTTCGATTTGATTCGATTATTTTGTATTCGATTCAATTCGATTCGAATCGAGTATTTTCGATTCGATTATATTCGAATCAGTTTGGTTCGATTCGATTCGATTATTTTCGATTCAAATCAGTTCGATTCGATTATTTTAGATTCAATTCGGTTCGATTGGGTTTGATTATTTTCGATTTGATTCGATTCGATTCGATTATTTTCGATTCGATTCTATTGGATTCGTTTAGATTATTTTCAATTCGATTCGATTCTTCAATTCGATTCGATTATTTTCGATTCACTTCATTTCTATTATTTCCGGTTCGATTCGATGCGAATCTTTTCGATTTGATTATTTTCGATTCGATTCGATTCTTTTCAATTCGATTCGAATCCTTTCGATTCGGTTCGATTATTTTCGCTTCAAATCAATTCTTTTCGATTTGATTCTTTTCCTTTTTAAAATTTCTTTTACAGATTTTATTTAGTTATTCATAGAGACACAGCTAGAGAGAGAGAGGCAGAGACACAGGCAGAGGGAGAAGCAGGCTCCATCCAGGGAGCCTGATGTGTGACTCAATCCCGGGTCTCCAGGATCACACCCTGGGCTGCAGGCAGCGCTAAACCGCTGCGCCACTGGGGCTGCCCTTTATTCTATTTTTTTCGATTCGATTCAATATTTTTGATTCGAATCGACTTGATTCTTTTTGATTTGATTATTTTAGATTCGATTCGGTTCGATTATTTTCAATTTGATTCTATTCGATTCGATTTTTCTCAATTCTATTCTGTTCTTTTCGATTCAATTCGATTATATTCGATTCAATTCGATTGGTTTATATTCGATTCGATTCGATGGGAATCGATTATTTTTTATTCGATTCGATTTGATTCAATTATTTTCAATTCAATTCTATTCGATTATTTTCATTTCAATTCGATTCGATTCGATTTGATTATAATGAATTCTTTTCAATTCTATTTGAATACTTTTAATTCAATTCGATTCGATTATTTTTGATTCGATTCTATTTTTTCGATTTGATTATTTTCGATTCAATTTGATTCGATTCGATTCGATTCGATTATTTTCAATTTGATTCTATTCGATTCGATTCAATTCTTTTCTATTCTATTCGTATCACCTCGATTCTTTTCGATTCGATTATTTTAGATTCGATTCGATTATTTTCAATTTGATTTGATTATTTTTGATTCGATTCGATTCTTTTCAATTCAATTCGATTCTTTTCGATTCGATTCGATTATTTTCAATTCTCTTCTTTTCCATTATTTTCGATTCAATTCGATGTGAATCGATTATTTTTGAATCTATTCGTTTCAATTCGATTCGATTCAATTTGATTAGATTCGGTTATTTTAGATTCGATTCGAATCGATTCCATTAATTTTTATTCGATTCGATAATTTTTTATTCAATTCGATTATTTTCGATTCGATTCGATGGATTCGATTCGTTTATTTTCGATTCTATTTGATTATTTTTGATTCGATTCGATTCTTTTCAATTTGATTCGATTCTTTTCGATTCGACTCGATTTTTTTCGATTCGATACGATTCTTTTCCATTCGATTCGATTCTTTTCGATTCGATTCATTCGAATAATCTAATCAAATCAAATTGAATCGAAAAGATTTGATTCGAATCGAATAGAAGAGAATCGAATCGAATCGAATTGAAAGAATCGAATCGAATCAAATCGAAAAGAATCGAATCGAATCAAATCAAAAAGAATCTAAACGAATTGAAAAAATCGAATCGAATTTAATACAATCGAAAAGAATCGAATCGAAAGAATCGAATCAAATCGACAAAAATTGAATCAAATTGAATTGAATCGAACATTATCGAATCAAATGACATCGAAAAGAAGCGAATCGAAAAGAATCGAATCCAATAGAAAAGAATCGAATCGAATTGAATCAAATTGAAAGGAATCGAATCAACAAAAAGAATCGAAACCAATTGAAAAAGATCGATTCGATTCGATTAATTTCAATTCAATTCGATTATTTTTGATTCAATTCCATTCGATTCGATTCTTTTCTATTCGATTCGATTATTTTTGATTCTATTCGATTCTTTTCGATTCGATTAATTTCGATTCGATTTGATTCGATTCTTTTCAATTTGATTTGATTATTTTCTTTTTTTAATTTTTAAATTTATTTATGATAGTCACACAGAGAGAGAGAGAGAGGCAGAGACACAGACAGAGGGAGAAGCAGGCTCCATGCACCGGGAGCCCAACGTGGGATTCAATCCCAGATCTCCAGAATCACGCCCTGGGCCAAAGGCAGGCTCTAAACTGCTGCGCCACCCAGGGATCCCCAATTTGATTATTTTCTATTCAATTCTATTCTATTCAATTATTTTCGGTTCAATTCGGTTTGATTATTTTTTAATTGATTTGATTCTTTTCGATTCGATTCGATTATTTTCGATTCGAATCAATTCGATTCTTTTCGAGTCTGTTATTTTAGATTCGATTTGATTTTTTGATTCGATTTGATTCTTTTCGATTCGAATCGATTCGATTCTTTTCGATTCGATTCTTTTCAATTCGATTCGATTCTTTTCGATTCGATTCGATTCGATTATATTTGATTCAATTCGATTGGCTTAGATTCGATTCGATTCGATGGGAATCGATTATTTTTGATTCAATTTGATGGGATTCGATTCTTTTCGATTTGATTCGATTCTTTTTGATTTGACTCCATTTTTTCGATTCAATTAGATTCTTTTGGATTCGTAAGGATTCCTTTCCATTCGATTCGATTCTTTTCGATTTGATTCGATTCGATTCTTTTCAATTCGATTCATTCAAATAATCGAATCAAATCAAATTGAATCGAAAAGATTTGATTCGAATCGAATAGAAAAGAATCGAATCTAATTGAATCGAATCAAAAAGAATCAAATCGAATTGAATCTAATCGAAAAGAATCGAATTGAATCGAATCAAAAAGATCTACACGAATTGAAAAAAATGGAATCAAATCGAATAGAATCGAAAAGAATCGAATCGAATCGAAAGAATCGAATCAAATCGACAAAAATCAAATCAAATTGAATTGAATCGAACAGAATTGAATCGAATGACATCGAAAAGAAGCGAATCGAAAAGAATCGAATCCAATAGAAAAGAACCGAATCGAATTGAATCAAATCGAAAGGAATCGAATAAAACCAAAAATAATCAAAACGAATTGAAAAATCGAATCGATTTGATTAATTTCGGTTCGATTCGATTATTTTTGATTCAATTCGTTTTGATTCGATTATTTTCTATTCGATTTGATTATTTTTGATTCGATTCGATTCTTTTCGATTCGATTAATTTCGATTCGATTTGATTCGATTCTTTTCAATTCGATTTGATTTTCTTTTTTTTTAATTTTTAAATTTAGTTTTGATAGTCACACAGAGAGAGAGAGAGAGGCAAAGACACAGACAGAGGGAGAAGCAGGCTCCATGCACCGGGAGCCCAACGTGGGATTCAATCCCAGATCTCCAGAATCACGCCCTGGGCCAAAGGCAGGCGCTAAACCGCTGCGCCACCCAGGGATCCCCGATTTGATTATTTTCTATTCAATTCTATTCTATTCGATTATTTTCAGTTCGATTCGATTGCATTTGATTCGATTATTTTCGATTCAATTCGGTTTGATTATTTTTGAATTGATTTGATTCTTTTCGATTTAAATCGATTCGATTCTTTTCGATTCCATTATTTTATTTTTTTTAAACTAGATTAATTATTTATTTATTTATTTATGATAGTCACAGAGAGAGAGAGGCAGAGACATAGGCAGAGGGAGAAGCAGGCTCTATGCACCGGGAGCCCGATGTGGGATTCGATCCAGGGTCTCCAGGATTGCGCCCTGGGCCAAAGGCAGGCGCCAAACTGCTGCGCCACCCAGGGATCCCTGATTCCATTATTCTAGATTTGATTCGATTTTTTGATTCGATTCGATTATTTTTGATTCAATTCGATTGGATTATTTTCGATTCGGGTCTATTCGAACCGATTATTTTCGATTCAATTCGATTCGATGCGATTATTTTCCATTTGATTCGATTATTTTCGATTCGATTTGATTAATTTTGATTCGATACGATTATTTTCAATTCAATTCAATACAATTTGATTATTTCTTATTCTATTTGATTGGATTCGATTCGATTTTTTTTGATTCGATTCGATTATTTTTTATTAGATTCAATTCTTTTCGATTCGATTCGATTTGATTCTATTCGATTATTTTCGATTCAATTCGGTTCGATTCGAATCGATTATTTTCGATTCAATTCAATTCGATTCGGTTCGATAATTTTCGATTTGATTCGATTATTTTGTATTCGATTCAATTCGATTCGAATCGAGTATTTTCGATTCGATTATATTCGAATCAGTTTGGTTCGATTCGATTCGATTATTTTCGATTCAAATCAGTTCGATTCGATTATTTTAGATTCAATTCGGTTCGATTGGGTTTGATTATTTTCGATTTGATTCGATTCGATTCGATTATTTTCGATTCGATTCTATTGGATTCGTTTAGATTATTTTCAATTCGATTCGATTCTTCAATTCGATTCGATTATTTTCGATTCACTTCATTTCTATTATTTCCGGTTCGATTCGATGCGAATCTTTTCGATTTGATTATTTTCAATTCGATTCGATTCTTTTCAATTCGATTCGAATCCTTTCGATTCGGTTCGATTATTTTCGCTTCAAATCAATTCTTTTCGATTTGATTCTTTTCCTTTTTTAAATTTCTTTTACAGATTTTATTTAGTTATTCATAGAGACACAGCTAGAGAGAGAGAGGCAGAGACACAGGCAGAGGGAGAAGCAGGCTCCATCCAGGGAGCCTGATGTGTGACTCAATCCCGGGTCTCCAGGATCACACCCTGGGCTGCAGGCAGCGCTAAACCGCTGCGCCACTGGGGCTGCCCTTTATTCTATTTTTTTCGATTCGATTCAATATTTTTGATTCGAATCGACTTGATTCTTTTTGATTTGATTATTTTAGATTCGATTCGGTTCGATTATTTTCAATTTGATTCTATTCGATTCGATTTTTCTCAATTCTATTCTGTTCTTTTCGATTCAATTCGATTATATTCGATTCAATTCGATTGGTTTATATTCGATTCGATTCGATGGGAATCGATTATTTTTTATTCGATTCGATTTGATTCAATTATTTTCAATTCAATTCTATTCGATTATTTTCATTTCAATTCGATTCGATTCGATTTGATTATAATGAATTCTTTTCAATTCTATTTGAATACTTTTAATTCAATTCGATTCGATTATTTTTGATTCGATTCTATTTTTTCGATTTGATTATTTTCGATTCAATTTGATTCGATTCGATTCGATTCGATTATTTTCAATTTGATTCTATTCGATTCGATTCAATTCTTTTCTATTCTATTCGTATCACCTCGATTCTTTTCGATTCGATTATTTTAGATTCGATTCGATTATTTTCAATTTGATTTGATTATTTTTGATTCGATTCGATTCTTTTCAATTCAATTCGATTCTTTTCGATTCGATTCGATTATTTTCAATTCTCTTCTTTTCCATTATTTTCGATTCAATTCGATGTGAATCGATTATTTTTGAATCTATTCGTTTCAATTCGATTCGATTCAATTTGATTAGATTCGGTTATTTTAGATTCGATTCGAATCGATTCCATTAATTTTTATTCGATTCGATAATTTTTTATTCAATTCGATTATTTTCGATTCGATTCGATGGATTCGATTCGTTTATTTTCGATTATATTTGATTATTTTTGATTCGATTCGATTCTTTTCAATTTGATTCGATTCTTTTCGATTCGACTCGATTTTTTTCGATTCGATACGATTCTTTTCCATTCGATTCGATTCTTTTCGATTCGATTCATTCGAATAATCTAATCAAATCAAATTGAATCGAAAAGATTTGATTCGAATCGAATAGAAGAGAATCGAATCGAATCGAATTGAAAGAATCGAATCGAATCAAATCGAAAAGAATCGAATCGAATCAAATCAAAAAGAATCTAAACGAATTGAAAAAATCGAATCGAATTTAATACAATCGAAAAGAATCGAATCGAAAGAATCGAATCAAATCGACAAAAATTGAATCAAATTGAATTGAATCGAACATTATCGAATCAAATGACATCGAAAAGAAGCGAATCGAAAAGAATCGAATCCAATAGAAAAGAATCGAATCGAATTGAATCAAATTGAAAGGAATCGAATCAACAAAAAGAATCGAAACCAATTGAAAAAGATCGATTCGATTCGATTAATTTCAATTCAATTCGATTATTTTTGATTCAATTCCATTCGATTCGATTCTTTTCTATTCGATTCGATTATTTTTGATTCTATTCGATTCTTTTCGATTCGATTAATTTCGATTCGATTTGATTCGATTCTTTTCAATTTGATTTGATTATTTTCTTTTTTTAATTTTTAAATTTATTTATGATAGTCACACAGAGAGAGAGAGAGAGGCAGAGACACAGACAGAGGGAGAAGCAGGCTCCATGCACCGGGAGCCCAACGTGGGATTCAATCCCAGATCTCCAGAATCACGCCCTGGGCCATAGGCAGGCTCTAAACTGCTGCGCCACCCAGGGATCCCCAATTTGATTATTTTCTATTCAATTCTATTCTATTCAATTATTTTCGGTTCAATTCGGTTTGATTATTTTTTAATTGATTTGATTCTTTTCGATTCGATTCGATTATTTTCGATTCGAATCAATTCGATTCTTTTCGAGTCTGTTATTTTAGATTCGATTTGATTTTTTGATTCGATTTGATTCTTTTCGATTCGAATCGATTCGATTCTTTTCGATTCGATTATTTTCAATTCGATTCGATTCTTTTCGATTCGATTCGATTCGATTATATTTGATTCAATTCGATTGGCTTAGATTCGATTCGATTCGATGGGAATCGATTATTTTTGATTCAATTTGATGGGATTCGATTCTTTTCGATTTGATTCGATTCTTTTTGATTTGACTCCATTTTTTCGATTCAATTAGATTCTTTTGGATTCGTAAGGATTCCTTTCCATTCGATTCGATTCTTTTCGATTTGATTCGATTCGATTCTTTTCAATTCGATTCATTCAAATAATCGAATCAAATCAAATTGAATCGAAAAGATTTGATTCGAATCGAATAGAAAAGAATCGAATCTAATTGAATCGAATCAAAAAGAATCAAATCGAATTGAATCTAATCGAAAAGAATCGAATTGAATCGAATCAAAAAGATCTACACGAATTGAAAAAAATGGAATCAAATCGAATAGAATCGAAAAGAATCGAATCGAATCGAAAGAATCGAATCAAATCGACAAAAATCAAATCAAATTGAATTGAATCGAACAGAATTGAATCGAATGACATCGAAAAGAAGCGAATCGAAAAGAATCGAATCCAATAGAAAAGAACCGAATCGAATTGAATCAAATCGAAAGGAATCGAATAAAACCAAAAATAATCAAAACGAATTGAAAAATCGAATCGATTTGATTAATTTCGGTTCGATTCGATTATTTTTGATTCAATTCGTTTTGATTCGATTATTTTCTATTCGATTTGATTATTTTTGATTCGATTCGATTCTTTTCGATTCGATTAATTTCGATTCGATTTGATTCGATTCTTTTCAATTCGATTTGATTTTCTTTTTTTTTAATTTTTAAATTTAGTTTTGATAGTCACACAGAGAGAGAGAGAGAGGCAAAGACACAGACAGAGGGAGAAGCAGGCTCCATGCACCGGGAGCCCAACGTGGGATTCAATCCCAGATCTCCAGAATCACGCCCTGGGCCAAAGGCAGGCGCTAAACCGCTGCGCCACCCAGGGATCCCCGATTTGATTATTTTCTATTCAATTCTATTCTATTCGATTATTTTCAGTTCGATTCGATTGCATTTGATTCGATTATTTTCGATTCAATTCGGTTTGATTATTTTTGAATTGATTTGATTCTTTTCGATTTAAATCGATTCGATTCTTTTCGATTCCATTATTTTATTTTTTTTTTAACTAGATTAATTATTTATTTATTTATTTATGATAGTCACAGAGAGAGAGAGGCAGAGACATAGGCAGAGGGAGAAGCAGGCTCTATGCACCGGGAGCCCGATGTGGGATTCGATCCAGGGTCTCCAGGATTGCGCCCTGGGCCAAAGGCAGGCGCCAAACTGCTGCGCCACCCAGGGATCCCTGATTCCATTATTCTAGATTTGATTCGATTTTTTGATTCGATTCGATTATTTTTGATTCAATTCGATTGGATTATTTTCGATTCGGGTCTATTCGAACCGATTATTTTCGATTCAATTCGATTCGATGCGATTATTTTCCATTTGATTCGATTATTTTCGATTCGATTTGATTAATTTTGATTCGATACGATTATTTTCAATTCAATTCAATACAATTTGATTATTTCTTATTCTATTTGATTGGATTCGATTCGATTTTTTTTGATTCGATTCGATTATTTTTTATTAGATTCAATTCTTTTCGATTCGATTCGATTTGATTCTATTCGATTATTTTCGATTCAATTCGGTTCGATTCGAATCGATTATTTTCGATTCAATTCAATTCGATTCGGTTCGATAATTTTCGATTTGATTCGATTATTTTGTATTCGATTCAATTCGATTCGAATCGAGTATTTTCGATTCGATTATATTCGAATCAGTTTGGTTCGATTCGATTCGATTATTTTCGATTCAAATCAGTTCGATTCGATTATTTTAGATTCAATTCGGTTCGATTGGGTTTGATTATTTTCGATTTGATTCGATTCGATTCGATTATTTTCGATTCGATTCTATTGGATTCGTTTAGATTATTTTCAATTCGATTCGATTCTTCAATTCGATTCGATTATTTTCGATTCACTTCATTTCTATTATTTCCGGTTCGATTCGATGCGAATCTTTTCGATTTGATTATTTTCGATTCGATTCGATTCTTTTCAATTCGATTCGAATCCTTTCGATTCGGTTCGATTATTTTCGCTTCAAATCAATTCTTTTCGATTTGATTCTTTTCCTTTTTTAAATTTCTTTTACAGATTTTATTTAGTTATTCATAGAGACACAGCTAGAGAGAGAGAGGCAGAGACACAGGCAGAGGGAGAAGCAGGCTCCATCCAGGGAGCCTGATGTGTGACTCAATCCCGGGTCTCCAGGATCACACCCTGGGCTGCAGGCAGCGCTAAACCGCTGCGCCACTGGGGCTGCCCTTTATTCTATTTTTTTCGATTCGATTCAATATTTTTGATTCGAATCGACTTGATTCTTTTTGATTTGATTATTTTAGATTCGATTCGGTTCGATTATTTTCAATTTGATTCTATTCGATTCGATTTTTCTCAATTCTATTCTGTTCTTTTCGATTCAATTCGATTATATTCGATTCAATTCGATTGGTTTATATTCGATTCGATTCGATGGGAATCGATTATTTTTTATTCGATTCGATTTGATTCAATTATTTTCAATTCAATTCTATTCGATTATTTTCATTTCGATTCGATTCGATTTGATTATAATGAATTCTTTTCAATTCTATTTGAATACTTTTAATTCAATTCGATTCGATTATTTTTGATTCGATTCTATTTTTTCGATTTGATTATTTTCGATTCAATTTGATTCGATTCGATTCGATTCGATTATTTTCAATTTGATTCTATTCGATTCGATTCAATTCTTTTCTATTCTATTCGTATCACCTCGATTCTTTTCGATTCGATTATTTTAGATTCGATTCGATTATTTTCAATTTGATTTGATTATTTTTGATTCGATTCGATTCTTTTCAATTCAATTCGATTCTTTTCGATTCGATTCGATTATTTTCAATTCTCTTCTTTTCCATTATTTTCGATTCAATTCGATGTGAATCGATTATTTTTGAATCTATTCGTTTCAATTCGATTCGATTCAATTTGATTAGATTCGGTTATTTTAGATTCGATTCGAATCGATTCCATTAATTTTTATTCGATTCGATAATTTTTTATTCAATTCGATTATTTTCGATTCGATTCGATGGATTCGATTCGTTTATTTTCGATTCTATTTGATTATTTTTGATTCGATTCGATTCTTTTCAATTTGATTCGATTCTTTTCGATTCGACTCGATTTTTTTCGATTCGATACGATTCTTTTCCATTCGATTCGATTCTTTTCGATTCGATTCATTCGAATAATCTAATCAAATCAAATTGAATCGAAAAGATTTGATTCGAATCGAATAGAAGAGAATCGAATCGAATCGAATTGAAAGAATCGAATCGAATCAAATCGAAAAGAATCGAATCGAATCAAATCAAAAAGAATCTAAACGAATTGAAAAAATCGAATCGAATTTAATACAATCGAAAAGAATCGAATCGAAAGAATCGAATCAAATCGACAAAAATTGAATCAAATTGAATTGAATCGAACATTATCGAATCAAATGACATCGAAAAGAAGCGAATCGAAAAGAATCGAATCCAATAGAAAAGAATCGAATCGAATTGAATCAAATTGAAAGGAATCGAATCAACAAAAAGAATCGAAACCAATTGAAAAAGATCGATTCGATTCGATTAATTTCAATTCAATTCGATTATTTTTGATTCAATTCCATTCGATTCGATTCTTTTCTATTCGATTCGATTATTTTTGATTCTATTCGATTCTTTTCGATTCGATTAATTTCGATTCGATTTGATTCGATTCTTTTCAATTTGATTTGATTATTTTCTTTTTTTAATTTTTAAATTTATTTATGATAGTCACACAGAGAGAGAGAGAGAGGCAGAGACACAGACAGAGGGAGAAGCAGGCTCCATGCACCGGGAGCCCAACGTGGGATTCAATCCCAGATCTCCAGAATCACGCCCTGGGCCAAAGGCAGGCTCTAAACTGCTGCGCCACCCAGGGATCCCCAATTTGATTATTTTCTATTCAATTCTATTCTATTCAATTATTTTCGGTTCAATTCGGTTTGATTATTTTTTAATTGATTTGATTCTTTTCGATTCGATTCGATTATTTTCGATTCGAATCAATTCGATTCTTTTCGAGTCTGTTATTTTAGATTCGATTTGATTTTTTGATTCGATTTGATTCTTTTCGATTCGAATCGATTCGATTCTTTTCGATTCGATTATTTTCAATTCGATTCGATTCTTTTCGATTCGATTCGATTCGATTATATTTGATTCAATTCGATTGGCTTAGATTCGATTCGATTCGATGGGAATCGATTATTTTTGATTCAATTTGATGGGATTCGATTCTTTTCGATTTGATTCGATTCTTTTTGATTTGACTCCATTTTTTCGATTCAATTAGATTCTTTTGGATTCGTAAGGATTCCTTTCCATTCGATTCGATTCTTTTCGATTTGATTCGATTCGATTCTTTTCAATTCGATTCATTCAAATAATCGAATCAAATCAAATTGAATCGAAAAGATTTGATTCGAATCGAATAGAAAAGAATCGAATCTAATTGAATCGAATCAAAAAGAATCAAATCGAATTGAATCTAATCGAAAAGAATCGAATTGAATCGAATCAAAAAGATCTACACGAATTGAAAAAAATGGAATCAAATCGAATAGAATCGAAAAGAATCGAATCGAATCGAAAGAATCGAATCAAATCGACAAAAATCAAATCAAATTGAATTGAATCGAACAGAATTGAATCGAATGACATCGAAAAGAAGCGAATCGAAAAGAATCGAATCCAATAGAAAAGAACCGAATCGAATTGAATCAAATCGAAAGGAATCGAATAAAACCAAAAATAATCAAAACGAATTGAAAAATCGAATCGATTTGATTAATTTCGGTTCGATTCGATTATTTTTGATTCAATTCGTTTTGATTCGATTATTTTCTATTCGATTTGATTATTTTTGATTCGATTCGATTCTTTTCGATTCGATTAATTTCGATTCGATTTGATTCGATTCTTTTCAATTCGATTTGATTTTCTTTTTTTTTAATTTTTAAATTTAGTTTTGATAGTCACACAGAGAGAGAGAGAGAGGCAAAGACACAGACAGAGGGAGAAGCAGGCTCCATGCACCGGGAGCCCAACGTGGGATTCAATCCCAGATCTCCAGAATCACGCCCTGGGCCAAAGGCAGGCGCTAAACCGCTGCGCCACCCAGGGATCCCCGATTTGATTATTTTCTATTCAATTCTATTCTATTCGATTATTTTCAGTTCGATTCGATTGCATTTGATTCGATTATTTTCGATTCAATTCGGTTTGATTATTTTTGAATTGATTTGATTCTTTTCGATTTAAATCGATTCGATTCTTTTCGATTCCATTATTTTATTTTTTTTTAAACTAGATTAATTATTTATTTATTTATTTATGATAGTCACAGAGAGAGAGAGGCAGAGACATAGGCAGAGGGAGAAGCAGGCTCTATGCACCGGGAGCCCGATGTGGGATTCGATCCAGGGTCTCCAGGATTGCGCCCTGGGCCAAAGGCAGGCGCCAAACTGCTGCGCCACCCAGGGATCCCTGATTCCATTATTCTAGATTTGATTCGATTTTTTGATTCGATTCGATTATTTTTGATTCAATTCGATTGGATTATTTTCGATTCGGGTCTATTCGAACCGATTATTTTCGATTCAATTCGATTCGATGCGATTATTTTCCATTTGATTCGATTATTTTCGATTCGATTTGATTAATTTTGATTCGATACGATTATTTTCAATTCAATTCAATACAATTTGATTATTTCTTATTCTATTTGATTGGATTCGATTCGATTTTTTTTGATTCGATTCGATTATTTTTTATTAGATTCAATTCTTTTCGATTCGATTCGATTTGATTCTATTCGATTATTTTCGATTCAATTCGGTTCGATTCGAATCGATTATTTTCGATTCAATTCAATTCGATTCGGTTCGATAATTTTCGATTTGATTCGATTATTTTGTATTCGATTCAATTCGATTCGAATCGAGTATTTTCGATTCGATTATATTCGAATCAGTTTGGTTCGATTCGATTCGATTATTTTCGATTCAAATCAGTTCGATTCGATTATTTTAGATTCAATTCGGTTCGATTGGGTTTGATTATTTTCGATTTGATTCGATTCGATTCGATTATTTTCGATTCGATTCTATTGGATTCGTTTAGATTATTTTCAATTCGATTCGATTCTTCAATTCGATTCGATTATTTTCGATTCACTTCATTTCTATTATTTCCGGTTCGATTCGATGCGAATCTTTTCGATTTGATTATTTTCGATTCGATTCGATTCTTTTCAATTCGATTCGAATCCTTTCGATTCGGTTCGATTATTTTCGCTTCAAATCAATTCTTTTCGATTTGATTCTTTTCCTTTTTTAAATTTCTTTTACAGATTTTATTTAGTTATTCATAGAGACACAGCTAGAGAGAGAGAGGCAGAGACACAGGCAGAGGGAGAAGCAGGCTCCATCCAGGGAGCCTGATGTGTGACTCAATCCCGGGTCTCCAGGATCACACCCTGGGCTGCAGGCAGCGCTAAACCGCTGCGCCACTGGGGCTGCCCTTTATTCTATTTTTTTCGATTCGATTCAATATTTTTGATTCGAATCGACTTGATTCTTTTTGATTTGATTATTTTAGATTCGATTCGGTTCGATTATTTTCAATTTGATTCTATTCGATTCGATTTTTCTCAATTCTATTCTGTTCTTTTCGATTCAATTCGATTATATTCGATTCAATTCGATTGGTTTATATTCGATTCGATTCGATGGGAATCGATTATTTTTTATTCGATTCGATTTGATTCAATTATTTTCAATTCAATTCTATTCGATTATTTTCATTTCGATTCGATTCGATTTGATTATAATGAATTCTTTTCAATTCTATTTGAATACTTTTAATTCAATTCGATTCGATTATTTTTGATTCGATTCTATTTTTTCGATTTGATTATTTTCGATTCAATTTGATTCGATTCGATTCGATTCGATTATTTTCAATTTGATTCTATTCGATTCGATTCAATTCTTTTCTATTCTATTCGTATCACCTCGATTCTTTTCGATTCGATTATTTTAGATTCGATTCGATTATTTTCAATTTGATTTGATTATTTTTGATTCGATTCGATTCTTTTCAATTCAATTCGATTCTTTTCGATTCGATTCGATTATTTTCAATTCTCTTCTTTTCCATTATTTTCGATTCAATTCGATGTGAATCGATTATTTTTGAATCTATTCGTTTCAATTCGATTCGATTCAATTTGATTAGATTCGGTTATTTTAGATTCGATTCGAATCGATTCCATTAATTTTTATTCGATTCGATAATTTTTTATTCAATTCGATTATTTTCGATTCGATTCGATGGATTCGATTCGTTTATTTTCGATTCTATTTGATTATTTTTGATTCGATTCGATTCTTTTCAATTTGATTCGATTCTTTTCGATTCGACTCGATTTTTTTCGATTCGATACGATTCTTTTCCATTCGATTCGATTCTTTTCGATTCGATTCATTCGAATAATCTAATCAAATCAAATTGAATCGAAAAGATTTGATTCGAATCGAATAGAAGAGAATCGAATCGAATCGAATTGAAAGAATCGAATCGAATCAAATCGAAAAGAATCGAATCGAATCAAATCAAAAAGAATCTAAACGAATTGAAAAAATCGAATCGAATTTAATACAATCGAAAAGAATCGAATCGAAAGAATCGAATCAAATCGACAAAAATTGAATCAAATTGAATTGAATCGAACATTATCGAATCAAATGACATCGAAAAGAAGCGAATCGAAAAGAATCGAATCCAATAGAAAAGAATCGAATCGAATTGAATCAAATTGAAAGGAATCGAATCAACAAAAAGAATCGAAACCAATTGAAAAAGATCGATTCGATTCGATTAATTTCAATTCAATTCGATTATTTTTGATTCAATTCCATTCGATTCGATTCTTTTCTATTCGATTCGATTATTTTTGATTCTATTCGATTCTTTTCGATTCGATTAATTTCGATTCGATTTGATTCGATTCTTTTCAATTTGATTTGATTATTTTCTTTTTTTAATTTTTAAATTTATTTATGATAGTCACACAGAGAGAGAGAGAGAGGCAGAGACACAGACAGAGGGAGAAGCAGGCTCCATGCACCGGGAGCCCAACGTGGGATTCAATCCCAGATCTCCAGAATCACGCCCTGGGCCAAAGGCAGGCTCTAAACTGCTGCGCCACCCAGGGATCCCCAATTTGATTATTTTCTATTCAATTCTATTCTATTCAATTATTTTCGGTTCAATTCGGTTTGATTATTTTTTAATTGATTTGATTCTTTTCGATTCGATTCGATTATTTTCGATTCGAATCAATTCGATTCTTTTCGAGTCTGTTATTTTAGATTCGATTTGATTTTTTGATTCGATTTGATTCTTTTCGATTCGAATCGATTCGATTCTTTTCGATTCGATTATTTTCAATTCGATTCGATTCTTTTCGATTCGATTCGATTCGATTATATTTGATTCAATTCGATTGGCTTAGATTCGATTCGATTCGATGGGAATCGATTATTTTTGATTCAATTTGATGGGATTCGATTCTTTTCGATTTGATTCGATTCTTTTTGATTTGACTCCATTTTTTCGATTCAATTAGATTCTTTTGGATTCGTAAGGATTCCTTTCCATTCGATTCGATTCTTTTCGATTTGATTCGATTCGATTCTTTTCAATTCGATTCATTCAAATAATCGAATCAAATCAAATTGAATCGAAAAGATTTGATTCGAATCGAATAGAAAAGAATCGAATCTAATTGAATCGAATCAAAAAGAATCAAATCGAATTGAATCTAATCGAAAAGAATCGAATTGAATCGAATCAAAAAGATCTACACGAATTGAAAAAAATGGAATCAAATCGAATAGAATCGAAAAGAATCGAATCGAATCGAAAGAATCGAATCAAATCGACAAAAATCAAATCAAATTGAATTGAATCGAACAGAATTGAATCGAATGACATCGAAAAGAAGCGAATCGAAAAGAATCGAATCCAATAGAAAAGAACCGAATCGAATTGAATCAAATCGAAAGGAATCGAATAAAACCAAAAATAATCAAAACGAATTGAAAAATCGAATCGATTTGATTAATTTCGGTTCGATTCGATTATTTTTGATTCAATTCGTTTTGATTCGATTATTTTCTATTCGATTTGATTATTTTTGATTCGATTCGATTCTTTTCGATTCGATTAATTTCGATTCGATTTGATTCGATTCTTTTCAATTCGATTTGATTTTCTTTTTTTTTAATTTTTAAATTTAGTTTTGATAGTCACACAGAGAGAGAGAGAGAGGCAAAGACACAGACAGAGGGAGAAGCAGGCTCCATGCACCGGGAGCCCAACGTGGGATTCAATCCCAGATCTCCAGAATCACGCCCTGGGCCAAAGGCAGGCGCTAAACCGCTGCGCCACCCAGGGATCCCCGATTTGATTATTTTCTATTCAATTCTATTCTATTCGATTATTTTCAGTTCGATTCGATTGCATTTGATTCGATTATTTTCGATTCAATTCGGTTTGATTATTTTTGAATTGATTTGATTCTTTTCGATTTAAATCGATTCGATTCTTTTCGATTCCATTATTTTATTTTTTTTTAAACTAGATTAATTATTTATTTATTTATTTATGATAGTCACAGAGAGAGAGAGGCAGAGACATAGGCAGAGGGAGAAGCAGGCTCTATGCACCGGGAGCCCGATGTGGGATTCGATCCAGGGTCTCCAGGATTGCGCCCTGGGCCAAAGGCAGGCGCCAAACTGCTGCGCCACCCAGGGATCCCTGATTCCATTATTCTAGATTTGATTCGATTTTTTGATTCGATTCGATTATTTTTGATTCAATTCGATTGGATTATTTTCGATTCGGGTCTATTCGAACCGATTATTTTCGATTCAATTCGATTCGATGCGATTATTTTCCATTTGATTCGATTATTTTCGATTCGATTTGATTAATTTTGATTCGATACGATTATTTTCAATTCAATTCAATACAATTTGATTATTTCTTATTCTATTTGATTGGATTCGATTCGATTTTTTTTGATTCGATTCGATTATTTTTTATTAGATTCAATTCTTTTCGATTCGATTCGATTTGATTCTATTCGATTATTTTCGATTCAATTCGGTTCGATTCGAATCGATTATTTTCGATTCAATTCAATTCGATTCGGTTCGATAATTTTCGATTTGATTCGATTATTTTGTATTCGATTCAATTCGATTCGAATCGAGTATTTTCGATTCGATTATATTCGAATCAGTTTGGTTCGATTCGATTCGATTATTTTCGATTCAAATCAGTTCGATTCGATTATTTTAGATTCAATTCGGTTCGATTGGGTTTGATTATTTTCGATTTGATTCGATTCGATTCGATTATTTTCGATTCGATTCTATTGGATTCGTTTAGATTATTTTCAATTCGATTCAATTCTTCAATTCGATTCGATTATTTTCGATTCACTTCATTTCTATTATTTCCGGTTCGATTCGATGCGAATCTTTTCGATTTGATTATTTTCGATTCGATTCGATTCTTTTCAATTCGATTCGAATCCTTTCGATTCGGTTCGATTATTTTCGCTTCAAATCAATTCTTTTCGATTTGATTCTTTTCCTTTTTAAAATTTCTTTTACAGATTTTATTTAGTTATTCATAGAGACACAGCTAGAGAGAGAGAGGCAGAGACACAGGCAGAGGGAGAAGCAGGCTCCATCCAGGGAGCCTGATGTGTGACTCAATCCCGGGTCTCCAGGATCACACCCTGGGCTGCAGGCAGCGCTAAACCGCTGCGCCACTGGGGCTGCCCTTTATTCTATTTTTTTCGATTCGATTCAATATTTTTGATTCGAATCGACTTGATTCTTTTTGATTTGATTATTTTAGATTCGATTCGGTTCGATTATTTTCAATTTGATTCTATTCGATTCGATTTTTCTCAATTCTATTCTGTTCTTTTCGATTCAATTCGATTATATTCGATTCAATTCGATTGGTTTATATTCGATTCGATTCGATGGGAATCGATTATTTTTTATTCGATTCGATTTGATTCAATTATTTTCAATTCAATTCTATTCGATTATTTTCATTTCAATTCGATTCGATTCGATTTGATTATAATGAATTCTTTTCAATTCTATTTGAATACTTTTAATTCAATTCGATTCGATTATTTTTGATTCGATTCTATTTTTTCGATTTGATTATTTTCGATTCAATTTGATTCGATTCGATTCGATTCGATTATTTTCAATTTGATTCTATTCGATTCGATTCAATTCTTTTCTATTCTATTCGTATCACCTCGATTCTTTTCGATTCGATTATTTTAGATTCGATTCGATTATTTTCAATTTGATTTGATTATTTTTGATTCGATTCGATTCTTTTCAATTCAATTCGATTCTTTTCGATTCGATTCGATTATTTTCAATTCTCTTCTTTTCCATTATTTTCGATTCAATTCGATGTGAATCGATTATTTTTGAATCTATTCGTTTCAATTCGATTCGATTCAATTTGATTAGATTCGGTTATTTTAGATTCGATTCGAATCGATTCCATTAATTTTTATTCGATTCGATAATTTTTTATTCAATTCGATTATTTTCGATTCGATTCGATGGATTCGATTCGTTTATTTTCGATTCTATTTGATTATTTTTGATTCGATTCGATTCTTTTCAATTTGATTCGATTCTTTTCGATTCGACTCGATTTTTTTCGATTCGATACGATTCTTTTCCATTCGATTCGATTCTTTTCGATTCGATTCATTCGAATAATCTAATCAAATCAAATTGAATCGAAAAGATTTGATTCGAATCGAATAGAAGAGAATCGAATCGAATCGAATTGAAAGAATCGAATCGAATCAAATCGAAAAGAATCGAATCGAATCAAATCAAAAAGAATCTAAACGAATTGAAAAAATCGAATCGAATTTAATACAATCGAAAAGAATCGAATCGAAAGAATCGAATCAAATCGACAAAAATTGAATCAAATTGAATTGAATCGAACATTATCGAATCAAATGACATCGAAAAGAAGCGAATCGAAAAGAATCGAATCCAATAGAAAAGAATCGAATCGAATTGAATCAAATTGAAAGGAATCGAATCAACAAAAAGAATCGAAACCAATTGAAAAAGATCGATTCGATTCGATTAATTTCAATTCAATTCGATTATTTTTGATTCAATTCCATTCGATTCGATTCTTTTCTATTCGATTCGATTATTTTTGATTCTATTCGATTCTTTTCGATTCGATTAATTTCGATTCGATTTGATTCGATTCTTTTCAATTTGATTTGATTATTTTCTTTTTTTAATTTTTAAATTTATTTATGATAGTCACACAGAGAGAGAGAGAGAGGCAGAGACACAGACAGAGGGAGAAGCAGGCTCCATGCACCGGGAGCCCAACGTGGGATTCAATCCCAGATCTCCAGAATCACGCCCTGGGCCAAAGGCAGGCTCTAAACTGCTGCGCCACCCAGGGATCCCCAATTTGATTATTTTCTATTCAATTCTATTCTATTCAATTATTTTCGGTTCAATTCGGTTTGATTATTTTTTAATTGATTTGATTCTTTTCGATTCGATTCGATTATTTTCGATTCGAATCAATTCGATTCTTTTCGAGTCTGTTATTTTAGATTCGATTTGATTTTTTGATTCGATTTGATTCTTTTCGATTCGAATCGATTCGATTCTTTTCGATTCGATTATTTTCAATTCGATTCGATTCTTTTCGATTCGATTCGATTCGATTATATTTGATTCAATTCGATTGGCTTAGATTCGATTCGATTCGATGGGAATCGATTATTTTTGATTCAATTTGATGGGATTCGATTCTTTTCGATTTGATTCGATTCTTTTTGATTTGACTCCATTTTTTCGATTCAATTAGATTCTTTTGGATTCGTAAGGATTCCTTTCCATTCGATTCGATTCTTTTCGATTTGATTCGATTCGATTCTTTTCAATTCGATTCATTCAAATAATCGAATCAAATCAAATTGAATCGAAAAGATTTGATTCGAATCGAATAGAAAAGAATCGAATCTAATTGAATCGAATCAAAAAGAATCAAATCGAATTGAATCTAATCGAAAAGAATCGAATTGAATCGAATCAAAAAGATCTACACGAATTGAAAAAAATGGAATCAAATCGAATAGAATCGAAAAGAATCGAATCGAATCGAAAGAATCGAATCAAATCGACAAAAATCAAATCAAATTGAATTGAATCGAACAGAATTGAATCGAATGACATCGAAAAGAAGCGAATCGAAAAGAATCGAATCCAATAGAAAAGAACCGAATCGAATTGAATCAAATCGAAAGGAATCGAATAAAACCAAAAATAATCAAAACGAATTGAAAAATCGAATCGATTTGATTAATTTCGGTTCGATTCGATTATTTTTGATTCAATTCGTTTTGATTCGATTATTTTCTATTCGATTTGATTATTTTTGATTCGATTCGATTCTTTTCGATTCGATTAATTTCGATTCGATTTGATTCGATTCTTTTCAATTCGATTTGATTTTCTTTTTTTTTAATTTTTAAATTTAGTTTTGATAGTCACACAGAGAGAGAGAGAGAGGCAAAGACACAGACAGAGGGAGAAGCAGGCTCCATGCACCGGGAGCCCAACGTGGGATTCAATCCCAGATCTCCAGAATCACGCCCTGGGCCAAAGGCAGGCGCTAAACCGCTGCGCCACCCAGGGATCCCCGATTTGATTATTTTCTATTCAATTCTATTCTATTCGATTATTTTCAGTTCGATTCGATTGCATTTGATTCGATTATTTTCGATTCAATTCGGTTTGATTATTTTTGAATTGATTTGATTCTTTTCGATTTAAATCGATTCGATTCTTTTCGATTCCATTATTTTATTTTTTTTTAAACTAGATTAATTATTTATTTATTTATTTATGATAGTCACAGAGAGAGAGAGGCAGAGACATAGGCAGAGGGAGAAGCAGGCTCTATGCACCGGGAGCCCGATGTGGGATTCGATCCAGGGTCTCCAGGATTGCGCCCTGGGCCAAAGGCAGGCGCCAAACTGCTGCGCCACCCAGGGATCCCTGATTCCATTATTCTAGATTTGATTCGATTTTTTGATTCGATTCGATTATTTTTGATTCAATTCGATTGGATTATTTTCGATTCGGGTCTATTCGAACCGATTATTTTCGATTCAATTCGATTCGATGCGATTATTTTCCATTTGATTCGATTATTTTCGATTCGATTTGATTAATTTTGATTCGATACGATTATTTTCAATTCAATTCAATACAATTTGATTATTTCTTATTCTATTTGATTGGATTCGATTCGATTTTTTTTGATTCGATTCGATTATTTTTTATTAGATTCAATTCTTTTCGATTCGATTCGATTTGATTCTATTCGATTATTTTCGATTCAATTCGGTTCGATTCGAATCGATTATTTTCGATTCAATTCAATTCGATTCGGTTCGATAATTTTCGATTTGATTCGATTATTTTGTATTCGATTCAATTCGATTCGAATCGAGTATTTTCGATTCGATTATATTCGAATCAGTTTGGTTCGATTCGATTCGATTATTTTCGATTCAAATCAGTTCGATTCGATTATTTTAGATTCAATTCGGTTCGATTGGGTTTGATTATTTTCGATTTGATTCGATTCGATTCGATTATTTTCGATTCGATTCTATTGGATTCGTTTAGATTATTTTCAATTCGATTCGATTCTTCAATTCGATTCGATTATTTTCGATTCACTTCATTTCTATTATTTCCGGTTCGATTCGATGCGAATCTTTTCGATTTGATTATTTTCGATTCGATTCGATTCTTTTCAATTCGATTCGAATCCTTTCGATTCGGTTCGATTATTTTCGCTTCAAATCAATTCTTTTCGATTTGATTCTTTTCCTTTTTAAAATTTCTTTTACAGATTTTATTTAGTTATTCATAGAGACACAGCTAGAGAGAGAGAGGCAGAGACACAGGCAGAGGGAGAAGCAGGCTCCATCCAGGGAGCCTGATGTGTGACTCAATCCCGGGTCTCCAGGATCACACCCTGGGCTGCAGGCAGCGCTAAACCGCTGCGCCACTGGGGCTGCCCTTTATTCTATTTTTTTCGATTCGATTCAATATTTTTGATTCGAATCGACTTGATTCTTTTTGATTTGATTATTTTAGATTCGATTCGGTTCGATTATTTTCAATTTGATTCTATTCGATTCGATTTTTCTCAATTCTATTCTGTTCTTTTCGATTCAATTCGATTATATTCGATTCAATTCGATTGGTTTATATTCGATTCGATTCGATGGGAATCGATTATTTTTTATTCGATTCGATTTGATTCAATTATTTTCAATTCAATTCTATTCGATTATTTTCATTTCAATTCGATTCGATTCGATTTGATTATAATGAATTCTTTTCAATTCTATTTGAATACTTTTAATTCAATTCGATTCGATTATTTTTGATTCGATTCTATTTTTTCGATTTGATTATTTTCGATTCAATTTGATTCGATTCGATTCGATTCGATTATTTTCAATTTGATTCTATTCGATTCGATTCAATTCTTTTCTATTCTATTCGTATCACCTCGATTCTTTTCGATTCGATTATTTTAGATTCGATTCGATTATTTTCAATTTGATTTGATTATTTTTGATTCGATTCGATTCTTTTCAATTCAATTCGATTCTTTTCGATTCGATTCGATTATTTTCAATTCTCTTCTTTTCCATTATTTTCGATTCAATTCGATGTGAATCGATTATTTTTGAATCTATTCGTTTCAATTCGATTCGATTCAATTTGATTAGATTCGGTTATTTTAGATTCGATTCGAATCGATTCCATTAATTTTTATTCGATTCGATAATTTTTTATTCAATTCGATTATTTTCGATTCGATTCGATGGATTCGATTCGTTTATTTTCGATTCTATTTGATTATTTTTGATTCGATTCGATTCTTTTCAATTTGATTCGATTCTTTTCGATTCGACTCGATTTTTTTCGATTCGATACGATTCTTTTCCATTCGATTCGATTCTTTTCGATTCGATTCATTCGAATAATCTAATCAAATCAAATTGAATCGAAAAGATTTGATTCGAATCGAATAGAAGAGAATCGAATCGAATCGAATTGAAAGAATCGAATCGAATCAAATCGAAAAGAATCGAATCGAATCAAATCAAAAAGAATCTAAACGAATTGAAAAAATCGAATCGAATTTAATACAATCGAAAAGAATCGAATCGAAAGAATCGAATCAAATCGACAAAAATTGAATCAAATTGAATTGAATCGAACATTATCGAATCAAATGACATCGAAAAGAAGCGAATCGAAAAGAATCGAATCCAATAGAAAAGAATCGAATCGAATTGAATCAAATTGAAAGGAATCGAATCAACAAAAAGAATCGAAACCAATTGAAAAAGATCGATTCGATTCGATTAATTTCAATTCAATTCGATTATTTTTGATTCAATTCCATTCGATTCGATTCTTTTCTATTCGATTCGATTATTTTTGATTCTATTCGATTCTTTTCGATTCGATTAATTTCGATTCGATTTGATTCGATTCTTTTCAATTTGATTTGATTATTTTCTTTTTTTAATTTTTAAATTTATTTATGATAGTCACACAGAGAGAGAGAGAGAGGCAGAGACACAGACAGAGGGAGAAGCAGGCTCCATGCACCGGGAGCCCAACGTGGGATTCAATCCCAGATCTCCAGAATCACGCCCTGGGCCAAAGGCAGGCTCTAAACTGCTGCGCCACCCAGGGATCCCCAATTTGATTATTTTCTATTCAATTCTATTCTATTCAATTATTTTCGGTTCAATTCGGTTTGATTATTTTTTAATTGATTTGATTCTTTTCGATTCGATTCGATTATTTTCGATTCGAATCAATTCGATTCTTTTCGAGTCTGTTATTTTAGATTCGATTTGATTTTTTGATTCGATTTGATTCTTTTCGATTCGAATCGATTCGATTCTTTTCGATTCGATTCTTTTCAATTCGATTCGATTCTTTTCGATTCGATTCGATTCGATTATATTTGATTCAATTCGATTGGCTTAGATTCGATTCGATTCGATGGGAATCGATTATTTTTGATTCAATTTGATGGGATTCGATTCTTTTCGATTTGATTCGATTCTTTTTGATTTGACTCCATTTTTTCGATTCAATTAGATTCTTTTGGATTCGTAACGATTCTTTTCCATTCGATTCGATTCTTTTCGATTTGATTCGATTCGATTCTTTTCAATTCGATTCATTCAAATAATCGAATCAAATCAAATTGAATCGAAAAGATTTGATTCGAATCGAATATAAAAGAATCGAATCTAATTGAATCGAATCAAAAAGAATCAAATCGAATTGAATCTAATCGAAAAGAATCGAATTGAATCGAATCAAAAAGATCTACACGAATTGAAAAAAATGGAATCAAATCGAATAGAATCGAAAAGAATCGAATCGAATCGAAAGAATCGAATCAAATCGACAAAAATCAAATCAAATTGAATTGAATCGAACAGAATTGAATCGAATGACATCGAAAAGAAGCGAATCGAAAAGAATCGAATCCAATAGAAAAGAACCGAATCGAATTGAATCAAATCGAAAGGAATCGAATAAAACCAAAAATAATCAAAACGAATTGAAAAATCGAATCGATTTGATTAATTTCGGTTCGATTCGATTATTTTTGATTCAATTCGTTTTGATTCGATTATTTTCTATTCGATTTGATTATTTTTGATTCGATTCGATTCTTTTCGATTCGATTAATTTCGATTCGATTTGATTCGATTCTTTTCAATTCGATTTGATTTTCTTTTTTTTTAATTTTTAAATTTAGTTTTGATAGTCACACAGAGAGAGAGAGAGAGGCAAAGACACAGACAGAGGGAGAAGCAGGCTCCATGCACCGGGAGCCCAACGTGGGATTCAATCCCAGATCTCCAGAATCACGCCCTGGGCCAAAGGCAGGCGCTAAACCGCTGCGCCACCCAGGGATCCCCGATTTGATTATTTTCTATTCAATTCTATTCTATTCGATTATTTTCAGTTCGATTCGATTGCATTTGATTCGATTATTTTCGATTCAATTCGGTTTGATTATTTTTGAATTGATTTGATTCTTTTTGATTTAAATCGATTCGATTCTTTTCGATTCCATTATTTTATTTTTTTTTAAACTAGATTAATTATTTATTTATTTATTTATGATAGTCACAGAGAGAGAGAGGCAGAGACATAGGCAGAGGGAGAAGCAGGCTCTATGCACCGGGAGCCCGATGTGGGATTCGATCCAGGGTCTCCAGGATTGCGCCCTGGGCCAAAGGCAGGCGCCAAACTGCTGCGCCACCCAGGGATCCCTGATTCCATTATTCTAGATTTGATTCGATTTTTTGATTCGATTCGATTATTTTTGATTCAATTCGATTGGATTATTTTCGATTCGGTTCTATTCGAACCGATTATTTTCGATTCAATTCGATTCGATGCGATTATTTTCCATTTGATTCGATTATTTTCGATTCGATTTGATTAATTTTGATTCGATACGATTATTTTCAATTCAATTCAATACAATTTGATTATTTCTTATTCTATTTGATTGGATTCGATTCGATTTTTTTTGATTCGATTCGATTATTTTTTATTAGATTCAATTCTTTTCGATTCGATTCGATTTGATTCTATTCGATTATTTTCGATTCAATTCGGTTCGATTCGAATCGATTATTTTCGATTCAATTCAATTCGATTCGGTTCGATAATTTTCGATTTGATTCGATTATTTTGTATTCGATTCAATTCGATTCGAATCGAGTATTTTCGATTCGATTATATTCGAATCAGTTTGGTTCGATTCGATTCGATTATTTTCGATTCAAATCAGTTCGATTCGATTATTTTAGATTCAATTCGGTTCGATTGGGTTTGATTATTTTCGATTTGATTCGATTCGATTCGATTATTTTCGATTCGATTCTATTGGATTCGTTTAGATTATTTTCAATTCGATTCGATTCTTCAATTCGATTCGATTATTTTCGATTCACTTCATTTCTATTATTTCCGGTTCGATTCGATGCGAATCTTTTCGATTTGATTATTTTCGATTTGATTATTTTCGATTCGATTCGATTCTTTTCAATTCGATTCGAATCCTTTCGATTCGGTTCGATTATTTTCGCTTCAAATCAATTCTTTTCGATTTGATTCTTTTCCTTTTTTAAATTTCTTTTACAGATTTTATTTAGTTATTCATAGAGACACAGCTAGAGAGAGAGAGGCAGAGACACAGGCAGAGGGAGAAGCAGGCTCCATCCAGGGAGCCTGATGTGTGACTCAATCCCGGGTCTCCAGGATCACACCCTGGGCTGCAGGCAGCGCTAAACCGCTGCGCCACTGGGGCTGCCCTTTATTCTATTTTTTTCGATTCGATTCAATATTTTTGATTCGAATCGACTTGATTCTTTTTGATTTGATTATTTTAGATTCGATTCGGTTCGATTATTTTCAATTTGATTCTATTCGATTCGATTTTTCTCAATTCTATTCTGTTCTTTTCGATTCAATTCGATTATATTCGATTCAATTCGATTGGTTTATATTCGATTCGATTCGATGGGAATCGATTATTTTTTATTCGATTCGATTTGATTCAATTATTTTCAATTCAATTCTATTCGATTATTTTCATTTCAATTCGATTCGATTCGATTTGATTATAATGAATTCTTTTCAATTCTATTTGAATACTTTTAATTCAATTCGATTCGATTATTTTTGATTCGATTCTATTTTTTCGATTTGATTATTTTCGATTCAATTTGATTCGATTCGATTCGATTCGATTATTTTCAATTTGATTCTATTCGATTCGATTCAATTCTTTTCTATTCTATTCGTATCACCTCGATTCTTTTCGATTCGATTATTTTAGATTCGATTCGATTATTTTCAATTTGATTTGATTATTTTTGATTCGATTCGATTCTTTTCAATTCAATTCGATTCTTTTCGATTCGATTCGATTACTTTCAATTCTCTTCTTTTCCATTATTTTCGATTCAATTCGATGTGAATCGATTATTTTTGAATCTATTCGTTTCAATTCGATTCGATTCAATTTGATTAGATTCGATTATTTTAGATTCGATTCGAATCGATTCCATTAATTTTTATTCGATTCGATAATTTTTTATTCAATTCGATTATTTTCGATTCGATCCGATGGATTCGATTCGTTTATTTTCGATTCTATTTGATTATTTTTGATTCGATTCGATTCTTTTCAATTTGATTCGATTCTTTTCGATTCGACTCGATTTTTTTCGATTCGATACGATTCTTTTCCATTCGATTCGATTCTTTTCGATTCGATTCATTCGAATAATCTAATCAAATCAAATTGAATCGAAAAGATTTGATTCGAATCGAATAGAAGAGAATCGAATCGAATCGAATTGAAAGAATCGAATCGAATCAAATCGAAAAGAATCGAATCGAATCAAATCAAAAAGAATCTAAACGAATTGAAAAAATCGAATCGAATTTAATACAATCGAAAAGAATCGAATCGAAAGAATCGAATCAAATCGACAAAAATTGAATCAAATTGAATTGAATCGAACATTATCGAATCAAATGACATCGAAAAGAAGCGAATCGAAAAGAATCGAATCCAATAGAAAAGAATCGAATCGAATTGAATCAAATTGAAAGGAATCGAATCAACAAAAAGAATCGAAACCAATTGAAAAAGATCGATTCGATTCGATTAATTTCAATTCAATTCGATTATTTTTGATTCAATTCCATTCGATTCGATTCTTTTCTATTCGATTCGATTATTTTTGATTCTATTCGATTCTTTTCGATTCGATTAATTTCGATTCGATTTGATTCGATTCTTTTCAATTCGATTTGATTATTTTCTTTTTTTAATTTTTAAATTTATTTATGATAGTCACACAGAGAGAGAGAGAGAGGCAGAGACACAGACAGAGGGAGAAGCAGGCTCCATGCACCGGGAGCCCAACGTGGGATTCAATCCCAGATCTCCAGAATCACGCCCTGGGCCAAAGGCAGGCTCTAAACTGCTGCGCCACCCAGGGATCCCCAATTTGATTATTTTCTATTCAATTCTATTCTATTCAATTATTTTCGGTTCAATTCGGTTTGATTATTTTTTAATTGATTTGATTCTTTTCGATTCGATTCGATTATTTTCGATTCGAATCAATTCGATTCTTTTCGAGTCTGTTATTTTAGATTCGATTTGATTTTTTGATTCGATTTGATTCTTTTCGATTCGAATCGATTCGATTCTTTTCGATTCGATTATTTTCAATTCGATTCGATTCTTTTCGATTCGATTCGATTCGATTATATTTGATTCAATTCGATTGGCTTAGATTCGATTCGATTCGATGGGAATCGATTATTTTTGATTCAATTTGATGGGATTCGATTCTTTTCGATTTGATTCGATTCTTTTTGATTTGACTCCATTTTTTCGATTCAATTAGATTCTTTTGGATTCGTAAGGATTCTTTTCCATTCGATTCGATTCTTTTCGATTTGATTCGATTCGATTCTTTTCAATTCGATTCATTCAAATAATCGAATCAAATCAAATTGAATCGAAAAGATTTGATTCGAATCGAATAGAAAAGAATCGAATCTAATTGAATCGAATCAAAAAGAATCAAATCGAATTGAATCTAATCGAAAAGAATCGAATTGAATCGAATCAAAAAGATCTACACGAATTGAAAAAAATGGAATCAAATCGAATAGAATCGAAAAGAATCGAATCGAATCGAAAGAATCGAATCAAATCGACAAAAATCAAATCAAATTGAATTGAATCGAACAGAATTGAATCGAATGACATCGAAAAGAAGCGAATCGAAAAGAATCGAATCCAATAGAAAAGAACCGAATCGAATTGAATCAAATCGAAAGGAATCGAATAAAACCAAAAATAATCAAAACGAATTGAAAAATCGAATCGATTTGATTAATTTCGGTTCGATTCGATTATTTTTGATTCAATTCGTTTTGATTCGATTATTTTCTATTCGATTTGATTATTTTTGATTCGATTCGATTCTTTTCGATTCAATTAATTTCGATTCGATTTGATTCGATTCTTTTCAATTCGATTTGATTTTCTTTTTTTTTAATTTTTAAATTTAGTTTTGATAGTCACACAGAGAGAGAGAGAGAGGCAAAGACACAGACAGAGGGAGAAGCAGGCTCCATGCACCGGGAGCCCAACGTGGGATTCAATCCCAGATCTCCAGAATCACGCCCTGGGCCAAAGGCAGGCGCTAAACCGCTGCGCCACCCAGGGATCCCCGATTTGATTATTTTCTATTCAATTCTATTCTATTCGATTATTTTCAGTTCGATTCGATTGCATTTGATTCGATTATTTTCGATTCAATTCGGTTTGATTATTTTTGAATTGATTTGATTCTTTTCGATTTAAATCGATTCGATTCTTTTCGATTCCATTATTTTATTTTTTTTTTAACTAGATTATTTATTTATTTATTTATTTATGATAGTCACAGAGAGAGAGAGGCAGAGACATAGGCAGAGGGAGAAGCAGGCTCTATGCACCGGGAGCCCGATGTGGGATTCGATCCAGGGTCTCCAGGATTGCGCCCTGGGCCAAAGGCAGGCGCCAAACTGCTGCGCCACCCAGGGATCCCTGATTCCATTATTCTAGATTTGATTCGATTTTTTGATTCGATTCGATTATTTTTGATTCAATTCGATTGGATTATTTTCGATTCGGTTCTATTCGAACCGATTATTTTCGATTCAATTCGATTCGATGCGATTATTTTCCATTTGATTCGATTATTTTCGATTCGATTTGATTAATTTTGATTCGATACGATTATTTTCAATTCAATTCAATACAATTTGATTATTTCTTATTCTATTTGATTGGATTCGATTCGATTTTTTTTGATTCGATTCGATTATTTTTTATTAGATTCAATTCTTTTCGATTCGATTCGATTTGATTCTATTCGATTATTTTCGATTCAATTCGGTTCGATTCGAATCGATTATTTTCGATTCAATTCAATTCGATTCGGTTCGATAATTTTCGATTTGATTCGATTATTTTGTATTCGATTCAATTCGATTCGAATCGAGTATTTTCGATTCGATTATATTCGAATCAGTTTGGTTCGATTCGATTCGATTATTTTCGATTCAAATCAGTTCGATTCGATTATTTTAGATTCAATTCGGTTCGATTGGGTTTGATTATTTTCGATTTGATTCGATTCGATTCGATTATTTTCGATTCGATTCTATTGGATTCGTTTAGATTATTTTCAATTCGATTCGATTCTTCAATTCGATTCGATTATTTTCGATTCACTTCATTTCTATTATTTCCGGTTCGATTCGATGCGAATCTTTTCGATTTGATTATTTTCGATTTGATTATTTTCGATTCGATTCGATTCTTTTCAATTCGATTCGAATCCTTTCGATTCGGTTCGATTATTTTCGCTTCAAATCAATTCTTTTCGATTTGATTCTTTTCCTTTTTTAAATTTCTTTTACAGATTTTATTTAGTTATTCATAGAGACACAGCTAGAGAGAGAGAGGCAGAGACACAGGCAGAGGGAGAAGCAGGCTCCATCCAGGGAGCCTGATGTGTGACTCAATCCCGGGTCTCCAGGATCACACCCTGGGCTGCAGGCAGCGCTAAACCGCTGCGCCACTGGGGCTGCCCTTTATTCTATTTTTTTCGATTCGATTCAATATTTTTGATTCGAATCGACTTGATTCTTTTTGATTTGATTATTTTAGATTCGATTCGGTTCGATTATTTTCAATTTGATTCTATTCGATTCGATTTTTCTCAATTCTATTCTGTTCTTTTCGATTCAATTCGATTATATTCGATTCAATTCGATTGGTTTATATTCGATTCGATTCGATGGGAATCGATTATTTTTTATTCGATTCGATTTGATTCAATTATTTTCAATTCAATTCTATTCGATTATTTTCATTTCAATTCGATTCGATTCGATTTGATTATAATGAATTCTTTTCAATTCTATTTGAATACTTTTAATTCAATTCGATTCGATTATTTTTGATTCGATTCTATTTTTTCGATTTGATTAGTTTCGATTCAATTTGATTCGATTCGATTCGATTCGATTATTTTCAATTTGATTCTATTCGATTCGATTCAATTCTTTTCTATTCTATTCGTATCACCTCGATTCTTTTCGATTCGATTATTTTAGATTCGATTCGATTATTTTCAATTTGATTTGATTATTTTTGATTCGATTCGATTCTTTTCAATTCAATTCGATTCTTTTCGATTCGATTCGATTATTTTCAATTCTCTTCTTTTCCATTATTTTCGATTCAATTCGATGTGAATCGATTATTTTTGAATCTATTCGTTTCAATTCGATTCGATTCAATTTGATTAGATTCGGTTATTTTAGATTCGATTCGAATCGATTCCATTAATTTTTATTCGATTCGATAATTTTTTATTCAATTCGATTATTTTCGATTCGATTCGATGGATTCGATTCGTTTATTTTCGATTCTATTTGATTATTTTTGATTCGATTCGATTCTTTTCAATTTGATTCGATTCTTTTCGATTCGACTCGATTTTTTTCGATTCGATACGATTCTTTTCCATTCGATTCGATTCTTTTCGATTCGATTCATTCGAATAATCTAATCAAATCAAATTGAATCGAAAAGATTTGATTCGAATCGAATAGAAGAGAATCGAATCGAATCGAATTGAAAGAATCGAATCGAATCAAATCGAAAAGAATCGAATCGAATCAAATCAAAAAGAATCTAAACGAATTGAAAAAATCGAATCGAATTTAATACAATCGAAAAGAATCGAATCGAAAGAATCGAATCAAATCGACAAAAATTGAATCAAATTGAATTGAATCGAACATTATCGAATCAAATGACATCGAAAAGAAGCGAATCGAAAAGAATCGAATCCAATAGAAAAGAATCGAATCGAATTGAATCAAATTGAAAGGAATCGAATCAACAAAAAGAATCGAAACCAATTGAAAAAGATCGATTCGATTCGATTAATTTCAATTCAATTCGATTATTTTTGATTCAATTCCATTCGATTCGATTCTTTTCTATTCGATTCGATTATTTTTGATTCTATTCGATTCTTTTCGATTCGATTAATTTCGATTCGATTTGATTCGATTCTTTTCAATTTGATTTGATTATTTTCTTTTTTTAATTTTTAAATTTATTTATGATAGTCACACAGAGAGAGAGAGAGAGGCAGAGACACAGACAGAGGGAGAAGCAGGCTCCATGCACCGGGAGCCCAACGTGGGATTCAATCCCAGATCTCCAGAATCACGCCCTGGGCCAAAGGCAGGCTCTAAACTGCTGCGCCACCCAGGGATCCCCAATTTGATTATTTTCTATTCAATTCTATTCTATTCAATTATTTTCGGTTCAATTCGGTTTGATTATTTTTTAATTGATTTGATTCTTTTCGATTCGATTCGATTATTTTCGATTCGAATCAATTCGATTCTTTTCGAGTCTGTTATTTTAGATTCGATTTGATTTTTTGATTCGATTTGATTCTTTTCGATTCGAATCGATTCGATTCTTTTCGATTCGATTATTTTCAATTCGATTCGATTCTTTTCGATTCGATTCGATTCGATTATATTTGATTCAATTCGATTGGCTTAGATTCGATTCGATTCGATGGGAATCGATTATTTTTGATTCAATTTGATGGGATTCGATTCTTTTCGATTTGATTCGATTCTTTTTGATTTGACTCCATTTTTTCGATTCAATTAGATTCTTTTGGATTCGTAAGGATTCCTTTCCATTCGATTCGATTCTTTTCGATTTGATTCGATTCGATTCTTTTCAATTCGATTCATTCAAATAATCGAATCAAATCAAATTGAATCGAAAAGATTTGATTCGAATCGAATAGAAAAGAATCGAATCTAATTGAATCGAATCAAAAAGAATCAAATCGAATTGAATCTAATCGAAAAGAATCGAATTGAATCGAATCAAAAAGATCTACACGAATTGAAAAAAATGGAATCAAATCGAATAGAATCGAAAAGAATCGAATCGAATCGAAAGAATCTAATCAAATCGACAAAAATCAAATCAAATTGAATTGAATCGAACAGAATTGAATCGAATGACATCGAAAAGAAGCGAATCGAAAAGAATCGAATCCAATAGAAAAGAACCGAATCGAATTGAATCAAATCGAAAGGAATCGAATAAAACCAAAAATAATCAAAACGAATTGAAAAATCGAATCGATTTGATTAATTTCGGTTCGATTCGATTATTTTTGATTCAATTCGTTTTGATTCGATTATTTTCTATTCGATTTGATTATTTTTGATTCGATTCGATTCTTTTCGATTCGATTAATTTCGATTCGATTTGATTCGATTCTTTTCAATTCGATTTGATTTTCTTTTTTTTTAATTTTTAAATTTAGTTTTGATAGTCACACAGAGAGAGAGAGAGAGGCAAAGACACAGACAGAGGGAGAAGCAGGCTCCATGCACCGGGAGCCCAACGTGGGATTCAATCCCAGATCTCCAGAATCACGCCCTGGGCCAAAGGCAGGCGCTAAACCGCTGCGCCACCCAGGGATCCCCGATTTGATTATTTTCTATTCAATTCTATTCTATTCGATTATTTTCAGTTCGATTCGATTGCATTTGATTCGATTATTTTCGATTCAATTCGGTTTGATTATTTTTGAATTGATTTGATTCTTTTCGATTTAAATCGATTCGATTCTTTTCGATTCCATTATTTTATTTTTTTTTAAACTAGATTAATTATTTATTTATTTATTTATGATAGTCACAGAGAGAGAGAGGCAGAGACATAGGCAGAGGGAGAAGCAGGCTCTATGCACCGGGAGCCCGATGTGGGATTCGATCCAGGGTCTCCAGGATTGCGCCCTGGGCCAAAGGCAGGCGCCAAACTGCTGCGCCACCCAGGGATCCCTGATTCCATTATTCTAGATTTGATTCGATTTTTTGATTCGATTCGATTATTTTTGATTCAATTCGATTGGATTATTTTCGATTCGGGTCTATTCGAACCGATTATTTTCGATTCAATTCGATTCGATGCGATTATTTTCCATTTGATTCGATTATTTTCGATTCGATTTGATTAATTTTGATTCGATACGATTATTTTCAATTCAATTCAATACAATTTGATTATTTCTTATTCTATTTGATTGGATTCGATTCGATTTTTTTTGATTCGATTCGATTATTTTTTATTAGATTCAATTCTTTTCGATTCGATTCGATTTGATTCTATTCGATTATTTTCGATTCAATTCGGTTCGATTCGAATCGATTATTTTCGATTCAATTCAATTCGATTCGGTTCGATAATTTTCGATTTGATTCGATTATTTTGTATTCGATTCAATTCGATTCGAATCGAGTATTTTCGATTCGATTATATTCGAATCAGTTTGGTTCGATTCGATTCGATTATTTTCGATTCAAATCAGTTCGATTCGATTATTTTAGATTCAATTCGGTTCGATTGGGTTTGATTATTTTCGATTTGATTCGATTCGATTCGATTATTTTCGATTCGATTCTATTGGATTCGTTTAGATTATTTTCAATTCGATTCGATTCTTCAATTCGATTCGATTATTTTCGATTCACTTCATTTCTATTATTTCCGGTTCGATTCGATGCGAATCTTTTCGATTTGATTATTTTCGATTCGATTCGATTCTTTTCAATTCGATTCGAATCCTTTCGATTCGGTTCGATTATTTTCGCTTCAAATCAATTCTTTTCGATTTGATTCTTTTCCTTTTTAAAATTTCTTTTACAGATTTTATTTAGTTATTCATAGAGACACAGCTAGAGAGAGAGAGGCAGAGACACAGGCAGAGGGAGAAGCAGGCTCCATCCAGGGAGCCTGATGTGTGACTCAATCCCGGGTCTCCAGGATCACACCCTGGGCTGCAGGCAGCGCTAAACCGCTGCGCCACTGGGGCTGCCCTTTATTCTATTTTTTTCGATTCGATTCAATATTTTTGATTCGAATCGACTTGATTCTTTTTGATTTGATTATTTTAGATTCGATTCGGTTCGATTATTTTCAATTTGATTCTATTCGATTCGATTTTTCTCAATTCTATTCTGTTCTTTTCGATTCAATTCGATTATATTCGATTCAATTCGATTGGTTTATATTCGATTCGATTCGATGGGAATCGATTATTTTTTATTCGATTCGATTTGATTCAATTATTTTCAATTCAATTCTATTCGATTATTTTCATTTCAATTCGATTCGATTCGATTTGATTATAATGAATTCTTTTCAATTCTATTTGAATACTTTTAATTCAATTCGATTCGATTATTTTTGATTCGATTCTATTTTTTCGATTTGATTAGTTTCGATTCAATTTGATTCGATTCGATTCGATTCGATTATTTTCAATTTGATTCTATTCGATTCGATTCAATTCTTTTCTATTCTATTCGTATCACCTCGATTCTTTTCGATTCGATTATTTTAGATTCGATTCGATTATTTTCAATTTGATTTGATTATTTTTGATTCGATTCGATTCTTTTCAATTCAATTCGATTCTTTTCGATTCGATTCGATTATTTTCAATTCTCTTCTTTTCCATTATTTTCGATTCAATTCGATGTGAATCGATTATTTTTGAATCTATTCGTTTCAATTCGATTCGATTCAATTTGATTAGATTCGGTTATTTTAGATTCGATTCGAATCGATTCCATTAATTTTTATTCGATTCGATAATTTTTTATTCAATTCGATTATTTTCGATTCGATTCGATGGATTCGATTCGTTTATTTTCGATTCTATTTGATTATTTTTGATTCGATTCGATTCTTTTCAATTTGATTCGATTCTTTTCGATTCGACTCGATTTTTTTCGATTCGATACGATTCTTTTCCATTCGATTCGATTCTTTTCGATTCGATTCATTCGAATAATCTAATCAAATCAAATTGAATCGAAAAGATTTGATTCGAATCGAATAGAAGAGAATCGAATCGAATCGAATTGAAAGAATCGAATCGAATCAAATCGAAAAGAATCGAATCGAATCAAATCAAAAAGAATCTAAACGAATTGAAAAAATCGAATCGAATTTAATACAATCGAAAAGAATCGAATCGAAAGAATCGAATCAAATCGACAAAAATTGAATCAAATTGAATTGAATCGAACATTATCGAATCAAATGACATCGAAAAGAAGCGAATCGAAAAGAATCGAATCCAATAGAAAAGAATCGAATCGAATTGAATCAAATTGAAAGGAATCGAATCAACAAAAAGAATCGAAACCAATTGAAAAAGATCGATTCGATTCGATTAATTTCAATTCAATTCGATTATTTTTGATTCAATTCCATTCGATTCGATTCTTTTCTATTCGATTCGATTATTTTTGATTCTATTCGATTCTTTTCGATTCGATTAATTTCGATTCGATTTGATTCGATTCTTTTCAATTTGATTTGATTATTTTCTTTTTTTAATTTTTAAATTTATTTATGATAGTCACACAGAGAGAGAGAGAGGCAGAGACACAGACAGAGGGAGAAGCAGGCTCCATGCACCGGGAGCCCAACGTGGGATTCAATCCCAGATCTCCAGAATCACGCCCTGGGCCAAAGGCAGGCTCTAAACTGCTGCGCCACCCAGGGATCCCCAATTTGATTATTTTCTATTCAATTCTATTCTATTCAATTATTTTCGGTTCAATTCGGTTTGATTATTTTTTAATTGATTTGATTCTTTTCGATTCGATTCGATTATTTTCGATTCGAATCAATTCGATTCTTTTCGAGTCTGTTATTTTAGATTCGATTTGATTTTTTGATTCGATTTGATTCTTTTCGATTCGAATCGATTCGATTCTTTTCGATTCGATTCTTTTCAATTCGATTCGATTCTTTTCGATTCGATTATATTTGATTCAATTCGATTGGCTTAGATTCGATTCGATTCGATGGGAATCGATTATTTTTGATTCAATTTGATGGGATTCGATTCTTTTCGATTTGATTCGATTCTTTTTGATTTGACTCCATTTTTTCGATTCAATTAGATTCTTTTGGATTCGTAACGATTCTTTTCCATTCGATTCGATTCTTTTCGATTTGATTCGATTCGATTCTTTTCAATTCGATTCATTCAAATAATCGAATCAAATCAAATTGAATCGAAAAGATTTGATTCGAATCGAATAGAAAAGAATCGAATCTAATTGAATCGAATCAAAAAGAATCAAATCGAATTGAATCTAATCGAAAAGAATCGAATTGAATCGAATCAAAAAGATCTACACGAATTGAAAAAAATGGAATCAAATCGAATAGAATCGAAAAGAATCGAATCGAATCGAAAGAATCGAATCAAATCGACAAAAATCAAATCAAATTGAATTGAATCGAACAGAATTGAATCGAATGACATCGAAAAGAAGCGAATCGAAAAGAATCGAATCCAATAGAAAAGAACCGAATCGAATTGAATCAAATCGAAAGGAATCGAATAAAATCAAAAATAATCAAAACGAATTGAAAAATCGAATCGATTTGATTAATTTCGGTTCGATTCGATTATTTTTGATTCAATTCGTTTTGATTCGATTATTTTCTATTCGATTTGATTATTTTTGATTCGATTCGATTCTTTTCGATTCGATTAATTTCGATTCGATTTGATTCGATTCTTTTCAATTCGATTTGATTTTCTTTTTTTTTAATTTTTAAATTTAGTTTTGATAGTCACACAGAGAGAGAGAGAGAGGCAAAGACACAGACAGAGGGAGAAGCAGGCTCCATGCACCGGGAGCCCAACGTGGGATTCAATCCCAGATCTCCAGAATCACGCCCTGGGCCAAAGGCAGGCGCTAAACCGCTGCGCCACCCAGGGATCCCCGATTTGATTATTTTCTATTCAATTCTATTCTATTCGATTATTTTCAGTTCGATTCGATTGCATTTGATTCGATTATTTTCGATTCAATTCGGTTTGATTATTTTTGAATTGATTTGATTCTTTTTGATTTAAATCGATTCGATTCTTTTCGATTCCATTATTTTATTTTTTTTTAAACTAGATTAATTATTTATTTATTTATTTATGATAGTCACAGAGAGAGAGAGGCAGAGACATAGGCAGAGGGAGAAGCAGGCTCTATGCACCGGGAGCCCGATGTGGGATTCGATCCAGGGTCTCCAGGATTGCGCCCTGGGCCAAAGGCAGGCGCCAAACTGCTGCGCCACCCAGGGATCCCTGATTCCATTATTCTAGATTTGATTCGATTTTTTGATTCGATTCGATTATTTTTGATTCAATTCGATTGGATTATTTTCGATTCGGTTCTATTCGAACCGATTATTTTCGATTCAATTCGATTCGATGCGATTATTTTCCATTTGATTCGATTATTTTCGATTCGATTTGATTAATTTTGATTCGATACGATTATTTTCAATTCAATTCAATACAATTTGATTATTTCTTATTCTATTTGATTGGATTCGATTCGATTTTTTTTGATTCGATTCGATTATTTTTTATTAGATTCAATTCTTTTCGATTCGATTCGATTTGATTCTATTCGATTATTTTCGATTCAATTCGGTTCGATTCGAATCGATTATTTTCGATTCAATTCAATTCGATTCGGTTCGATAATTTTCGATTTGATTCGATTATTTTGTATTCGATTCAATTCGATTCGAATCGAGTATTTTCGATTCGATTATATTCGAATCAGTTTGGTTCGATTCGATTCGATTATTTTCGATTCAAATCAGTTCGATTCGATTATTTTAGATTCAATTCGGTTCGATTGGGTTTGATTATTTTCGATTTGATTCGATTCGATTCGATTATTTTCGATTCGATTCTATTGGATTCGTTTAGATTATTTTCAATTCGATTCGATTCTTCAATTCGATTCGATTATTTTCGATTCACTTCATTTCTATTATTTCCGGTTCGATTCGATGCGAATCTTTTCGATTTGATTATTTTCGATTTGATTATTTTCGATTCGATTCGATTCTTTTCAATTCGATTCGAATCCTTTCGATTCGGTTCGATTATTTTCGCTTCAAATCAATTCTTTTCGATTTGATTCTTTTCCTTTTTTAAATTTCTTTTACAGATTTTATTTAGTTATTCATAGAGACACAGCTAGAGAGAGAGAGGCAGAGACACAGGCAGAGGGAGAAGCAGGCTCCATCCAGGGAGCCTGATGTGTGACTCAATCCCGGGTCTCCAGGATCACACCCTGGGCTGCAGGCAGCGCTAAACCGCTGCGCCACTGGGGCTGCCCTTTATTCTATTTTTTTCGATTCGATTCAATATTTTTGATTCGAATCGACTTGATTCTTTTTGATTTGATTATTTTAGATTCGATTCGGTTCGATTATTTTCAATTTGATTCTATTCGATTCGATTTTTCTCAATTCTATTCTGTTCTTTTCGATTCAATTCGATTATATTCGATTCAATTCGATTGGTTTATATTCGATTCGATTCGATGGGAATCGATTATTTTTTATTCGATTCGATTTGATTCAATTATTTTCAATTCAATTCTATTCGATTATTTTCATTTCAATTCGATTCGATTCGATTTGATTATAATGAATTCTTTTCAATTCTATTTGAATACTTTTAATTCAATTCGATTCGATTATTTTTGATTCGATTCTATTTTTTCGATTTGATTATTTTCGATTCAATTTGATTCGATTCGATTCGATTCGATTATTTTCAATTTGATTCTATTCGATTCGATTCAATTCTTTTCTATTCTATTCGTATCACCTCGATTCTTTTCGATTCGATTATTTTAGATTCGATTCGATTATTTTCAATTTGATTTGATTATTTTTGATTCGATTCGATTCTTTTCAATTCAATTCGATTCTTTTCGATTCGATTCGATTACTTTCAATTCTCTTCTTTTCCATTATTTTCGATTCAATTCGATGTGAATCGATTATTTTTGAATCTATTCGTTTCAATTCGATTCGATTCAATTTGATTAGATTCGATTATTTTAGATTCGATTCGAATCGATTCCATTAATTTTTATTCGATTCGATAATTTTTTATTCAATTCGATTATTTTCGATTCGATTCGATGGATTCGATTCGTTTATTTTCGATTCTATTTGATTATTTTTGATTCGATTCGATTCTTTTCAATTTGATTCGATTCTTTTCGATTCGACTCGATTTTTTTCGATTCGATACGATTCTTTTCCATTCGATTCGATTCTTTTCGATTCGATTCATTCGAATAATCTAATCAAATCAAATTGAATCGAAAAGATTTGATTCGAATCGAATAGAAGAGAATCGAATCGAATCGAATTGAAAGAATCGAATCGAATCAAATCGAAAAGAATCGAATCGAATCAAATCAAAAAGAATCTAAACGAATTGAAAAAATCGAATCGAATTTAATACAATCGAAAAGAATCGAATCGAAAGAATCGAATCAAATCGACAAAAATTGAATCAAATTGAATTGAATCGAACATTATCGAATCAAATGACATCGAAAAGAAGCGAATCGAAAAGAATCGAATCCAATAGAAAAGAATCGAATCGAATTGAATCAAATTGAAAGGAATCGAATCAACAAAAAGAATCGAAACCAATTGAAAAAGATCGATTCGATTCGATTAATTTCAATTCAATTCGATTATTTTTGATTCAATTCCATTCGATTCGATTCTTTTCTATTCGATTCGATTATTTTTGATTCTATTCGATTCTTTTCGATTCGATTAATTTCGATTCGATTTGATTCGATTCTTTTCAATTCGATTTGATTATTTTCTTTTTTTAATTTTTAAATTTATTTATGATAGTCACACAGAGAGAGAGAGAGAGGCAGAGACACAGACAGAGGGAGAAGCAGGCTCCATGCACCGGGAGCCCAACGTGGGATTCAATCCCAGATCTCCAGAATCACGCCCTGGGCCAAAGGCAGGCTCTAAACTGCTGCGCCACCCAGGGATCCCCAATTTGATTATTTTCTATTCAATTCTATTCTATTCAATTATTTTCGGTTCAATTCGGTTTGATTATTTTTTAATTGATTTGATTCTTTTCGATTCGATTCGATTATTTTCGATTCGAATCAATTCGATTCTTTTCGAGTCTGTTATTTTAGATTCGATTTGATTTTTTGATTCGATTTGATTCTTTTCGATTCGAATCGATTCGATTCTTTTCGATTCGATTATTTTCAATTCGATTCGATTCTTTTCGATTCGATTCGATTCGATTATATTTGATTCAATTCGATTGGCTTAGATTCGATTCGATTCGATGGGAATCGATTGTTTTTGATTCAATTTGATGGGATTCGATTCTTTTCGATTTGATTCGATTCTTTTTGATTTGACTCCATTTTTTCGATTCAATTAGATTCTTTTGGATTCGTAAGGATTCTTTTCCATTCGATTCGATTCTTTTCGATTTGATTCGATTCGATTCTTTTCAATTCGATTCATTCAAATAATCGAATCAAATCAAATTGAATCGAAAAGATTTGATTCGAATCGAATAGAAAAGAATCGAATCTAATTGAATCGAATCAAAAAGAATCAAATCGAATTGAATCTAATCGAAAAGAATCGAATTGAATCGAATCAAAAAGATCTACACGAATTGAAAAAAATGGAATCAAATCGAATAGAATCGAAAAGAATCGAATCGAATCGAAAGAATCGAATCAAATCGACAAAAATCAAATCAAATTGAATTGAATCGAACAGAATTGAATCGAATGACATCGAAAAGAAGCGAATCGAAAAGAATCGAATCCAATAGAAAAGAACCGAATCGAATTGAATCAAATCGAAAGGAATCGAATAAAACCAAAAATAATCAAAACGAATTGAAAAATCGAATCGATTTGATTAATTTCGGTTCGATTCGATTATTTTTGATTCAATTCGTTTTGATTCGATTATTTTCTATTCGATTTGATTATTTTTGATTCGATTCGATTCTTTTCGATTCGATTAATTTCGATTCGATTTGATTCGATTCTTTTCAATTCGATTTGATTTTCTTTTTTTTTAATTTTTAAATTTAGTTTTGATAGTCACACAGAGAGAGAGAGAGAGGCAAAGACACAGACAGAGGGAGAAGCAGGCTCCATGCACCGGGAGCCCAACGTGGGATTCAATCCCAGATCTCCAGAATCACGCCCTGGGCCAAAGGCAGGCGCTAAACCGCTGCGCCACCCAGGGATCCCCGATTTGATTATTTTCTATTCAATTCTATTCTATTCGATTATTTTCAGTTCGATTCGATTGCATTTGATTCGATTATTTTCGATTCAATTCGGTTTGATTATTTTTGAATTGATTTGATTCTTTTCGATTTAAATCGATTCGATTCTTTTCGATTCCATTATTTTATTTTTTTTTTAACTAGATTATTTATTTATTTATTTATTTATGATAGTCACAGAGAGAGAGAGGCAGAGACATAGGCAGAGGGAGAAGCAGGCTCTATGCACCGGGAGCCCGATGTGGGATTCGATCCAGGGTCTCCAGGATTGCGCCCTGGGCCAAAGGCAGGCGCCAAACTGCTGCGCCACCCAGGGATCCCTGATTCCATTATTCTAGATTTGATTCGATTTTTTGATTCGATTCGATTATTTTTGATTCAATTCGATTGGATTATTTTCGATTCGGTTCTATTCGAACCGATTATTTTCGATTCAATTCGATTCGATGCGATTATTTTCCATTTGATTCGATTATTTTCGATTCGATTTGATTAATTTTGATTCGATACGATTATTTTCAATTCAATTCAATACAATTTGATTATTTCTTATTCTATTTGATTGGATTCGATTCGATTTTTTTTGATTCGATTCGATTATTTTTTATTAGATTCAATTCTTTTCGATTCGATTCGATTTGATTCTATTCGATTATTTTCGATTCAATTCGGTTCGATTCGAATCGATTATTTTCGATTCAATTCAATTCGATTCGGTTCGATAATTTTCGATTTGATTCGATTATTTTGTATTCGATTCAATTCGATTCGAATCGAGTATTTTCGATTCGATTATATTCGAATCAGTTTGGTTCGATTCGATTCGATTATTTTCGATTCAAATCAGTTCGATTCGATTATTTTAGATTCAATTCGGTTCGATTGGGTTTGATTATTTTCGATTTGATTCGATTCGATTCGATTATTTTCGATTCGATTCTATTGGATTCGTTTAGATTATTTTCAATTCGATTCGATTCTTCAATTCGATTCGATTATTTTCGATTCACTTCATTTCTATTATTTCCGGTTCGATTCGATGCGAATCTTTTCGATTTGATTATTTTCGATTCGATTCGATTCTTTTCAATTCGATTCGAATCCTTTCGATTCGGTTCGATTATTTTCGCTTCAAATCAATTCTTTTCGATTTGATTCTTTTCCTTTTTAAAATTTCTTTTACAGATTTTATTTAGTTATTCATAGAGACACAGCTAGAGAGAGAGAGGCAGAGACACAGGCAGAGGGAGAAGCAGGCTCCATCCAGGGAGCCTGATGTGTGACTCAATCCCGGGTCTCCAGGATCACACCCTGGGCTGCAGGCAGCGCTAAACCGCTGCGCCACTGGGGCTGCCCTTTATTCTATTTTTTTCGATTCGATTCAATATTTTTGATTCGAATCGACTTGATTCTTTTTGATTTGATTATTTTAGATTCGATTCGGTTCGATTATTTTCAATTTGATTCTATTCGATTCGATTTTTCTCAATTCTATTCTGTTCTTTTCGATTCAATTCGATTATATTCGATTCAATTCGATTGGTTTATATTCGATTCGATTCGATGGGAATCGATTATTTTTTATTCGATTCGATTTGATTCAATTATTTTCAATTCAATTCTATTCGATTATTTTCATTTCAATTCGATTCGATTCGATTTGATTATAATGAATTCTTTTCAATTCTATTTGAATACTTTTAATTCAATTCGATTCGATTATTTTTGATTCGATTCTATTTTTTCGATTTGATTAGTTTCGATTCAATTTGATTCGATTCGATTCGATTCGATTATTTTCAATTTGATTCTATTCGATTCGATTCAATTCTTTTCTATTCTATTCGTATCACCTCGATTCTTTTCGATTCGATTATTTTAGATTCGATTCGATTATTTTCAATTTGATTTGATTATTTTTGATTCGATTCGATTCTTTTCAATTCAATTCGATTCTTTTCGATTCGATTCGATTACTTTCAATTCTCTTCTTTTCCATTATTTTCGATTCAATTCGATGTGAATCGATTATTTTTGAATCTATTCGTTTCAATTCGATTCGATTCAATTTGATTAGATTCGATTATTTTAGATTCGATTCGAATCGATTCCATTAATTTTTATTCGATTCGATAATTTTTTATTCAATTCGATTATTTTCGATTCGATTCGATGGATTCGATTCGTTTATTTTCGATTCTATTTGATTATTTTTGATTCGATTCGATTCTTTTCAATTTGATTCGATTCTTTTCGATTCGACTCGATTTTTTTCGATTCGATACGATTCTTTTCCATTCGATTCGATTCTTTTCGATTCGATTCATTCGAATAATCTAATCAAATCAAATTGAATCGAAAAGATTTGATTCGAATCGAATAGAAGAGAATCGAATCGAATCGAATTGAAAGAATCGAATCGAATCAAATCGAAAAGAATCGAATCGAATCAAATCAAAAAGAATCTAAACGAATTGAAAAAATCGAATCGAATTTAATACAATCGAAAAGAATCGAATCGAAAGAATCGAATCAAATCGACAAAAATTGAATCAAATTGAATTGAATCGAACATTATCGAATCAAATGACATCGAAAAGAAGCGAATCGAAAAGAATCGAATCCAATAGAAAAGAATCGAATCGAATTGAATCAAATTGAAAGGAATCGAATCAACAAAAAGAATCGAAACCAATTGAAAAAGATCGATTCGATTCGATTAATTTCAATTCAATTCGATTATTTTTGATTCAATTCCATTCGATTCGATTCTTTTCTATTCGATTCGATTATTTTTGATTCTATTCGATTCTTTTCGATTCGATTAATTTCGATTCGATTTGATTCGATTCTTTTCAATTTGATTTGATTATTTTCTTTTTTTAATTTTTAAATTTATTTATGATAGTCACACAGAGAGAGAGAGAGAGGCAGAGACACAGACAGAGGGAGAAGCAGGCTCCATGCACCGGGAGCCCAACGTGGGATTCAATCCCAGATCTCCAGAATCACGCCCTGGGCCAAAGGCAGGCTCTAAACTGCTGCGCCACCCAGGGATCCCCAATTTGATTATTTTCTATTCAATTCTATTCTATTCAATTATTTTCGGTTCAATTCGGTTTGATTATTTTTTAATTGATTTGATTCTTTTCGATTCGATTCGATTATTTTCGATTCGAATCAATTCGATTCTTTTCGAGTCTGTTATTTTAGATTCGATTTGATTTTTTGATTCGATTTGATTCTTTTCGATTCGAATCGATTCGATTCTTTTCGATTCGATTCTTTTCAATTCGATTCGATTCTTTTCGATTCGATTCGATTCGATTATATTTGATTCAATTCGATTGGCTTAGATTCGATTCGATTCGATGGGAATCGATTGTTTTTGATTCAATTTGATGGGATTCGATTCTTTTCGATTTGATTCGATTCTTTTTGATTTGACTCCATTTTTTCGATTCAATTAGATTCTTTTGGATTCGTAACGATTCTTTTCCATTCGATTCGATTCTTTTCGATTTGATTCGATTCGATTCTTTTCAATTCGATTCATTCAAATAATCGAATCAAATCAAATTGAATCGAAAAGATTTGATTCGAATCGAATATAAAAGAATCGAATCTAATTGAATCGAATCAAAAAGAATCAAATCGAATTGAATCTAATCGAAAAGAATCGAATTGAATCGAATCAAAAAGATCTACACGAATTGAAAAAAATGGAATCAAATCGAATAGAATCGAAAAGAATCGAATCGAATCGAAAGAATCGAATCAAATCGACAAAAATCAAATCAAATTGAATTGAATCGAACAGAATTGAATCGAATGACATCGAAAAGAAGCGAATCGAAAAGAATCGAATCCAATAGAAAAGAACCGAATCGAATTGAATCAAATCGAAAGGAATCGAATAAAATCAAAAATAATCAAAACGAATTGAAAAATCGAATCGATTTGATTAATTTCGGTTCGATTCGATTATTTTTGATTCAATTCGTTTTGATTCGATTATTTTCTATTCGATTTGATTATTTTTGATTCGATTCGATTCTTTTCGATTCGATTAATTTCGATTCGATTTGATTCGATTCTTTTCAATTCGATTTGATTTTCTTTTTTTTTAATTTTTAAATTTAGTTTTGATAGTCACACAGAGAGAGAGAGAGAGGCAAAGACACAGACAGAGGGAGAAGCAGGCTCCATGCACCGGGAGCCCAACGTGGGATTCAATCCCAGATCTCCAGAATCACGCCCTGGGCCAAAGGCAGGCGCTAAACCGCTGCGCCACCCAGGGATCCCCGATTTGATTATTTTCTATTCAATTCTATTCTATTCGATTATTTTCAGTTCGATTCGATTGCATTTGATTCGATTATTTTCGATTCAATTCGGTTTGATTATTTTTGAATTGATTTGATTCTTTTCGATTTAAATCGATTCGATTCTTTTCGATTCCATTATTTTATTTTTTTTTTAACTAGATTATTTATTTATTTATTTATTTATGATAGTCACAGAGAGAGAGAGGCAGAGACATAGGCAGAGGGAGAAGCAGGCTCTATGCACCGGGAGCCCGATGTGGGATTCGATCCAGGGTCTCCAGGATTGCGCCCTGGGCCAAAGGCAGGCGCCAAACTGCTGCGCCACCCAGGGATCCCTGATTCCATTATTCTAGATTTGATTCGATTTTTTGATTCGATTCGATTATTTTTGATTCAATTCGATTGGATTATTTTCGATTCGGTTCTATTCGAACCGATTATTTTCGATTCAATTCGATTCGATGCGATTATTTTCCATTTGATTCGATTATTTTCGATTCGATTTGATTAATTTTGATTCGATACGATTATTTTCAATTCAATTCAATACAATTTGATTATTTCTTATTCTATTTGATTGGATTCGATTCGATTTTTTTTGATTCGATTCGATTATTTTTTATTAGATTCAATTCTTTTCGATTCGATTCGATTTGATTCTATTCGATTATTTTCGATTCAATTCGGTTCGATTCGAATCGATTATTTTCGATTCAATTCAATTCGATTCGGTTCGATAATTTTCGATTTGATTCGATTATTTTGTATTCGATTCAATTCGATTCGAATCGAGTATTTTCGATTCGATTATATTCGAATCAGTTTGGTTCGATTCGATTCGATTATTTTCGATTCAAATCAGTTCGATTCGATTATTTTAGATTCAATTCGGTTCGATTGGGTTTGATTATTTTCGATTTGATTCGATTCGATTCGATTATTTTCGATTCGATTCTATTGGATTCGTTTAGATTATTTTCAATTCGATTCGATTCTTCAATTCGATTCGATTATTTTCGATTCACTTCATTTCTATTATTTCCGGTTCGATTCGATGCGAATCTTTTCGATTTGATTATTTTCGATTTGATTATTTTCGATTCGATTCGATTCTTTTCAATTCGATTCGAATCCTTTCGATTCGGTTCGATTATTTTCGCTTCAAATCAATTCTTTTCGATTTGATTCTTTTCCTTTTTTAAATTTCTTTTACAGATTTTATTTAGTTATTCATAGAGACACAGCTAGAGAGAGAGAGGCAGAGACACAGGCAGAGGGAGAAGCAGGCTCCATCCAGGGAGCCTGATGTGTGACTCAATCCCGGGTCTCCAGGATCACACCCTGGGCTGCAGGCAGCGCTAAACCGCTGCGCCACTGGGGCTGCCCTTTATTCTATTTTTTTCGATTCGATTCAATATTTTTGATTCGAATCGACTTGATTCTTTTTGATTTGATTATTTTAGATTCGATTCGGTTCGATTATTTTCAATTTGATTCTATTCGATTCGATTTTTCTCAATTCTATTCTGTTCTTTTCGATTCAATTCGATTATATTCGATTCAATTCGATTGGTTTATATTCGATTCGATTCGATGGGAATCGATTATTTTTTATTCGATTCGATTTGATTCAATTATTTTCAATTCAATTCTATTCGATTATTTTCATTTCAATTCGATTCGATTCGATTTGATTATAATGAATTCTTTTCAATTCTATTTGAATACTTTTAATTCAATTCGATTCGATTATTTTTGATTCGATTCTATTTTTTCGATTTGATTATTTTCGATTCAATTTGATTCGATTCGATTCGATTCGATTATTTTCAATTTGATTCTATTCGATTCGATTCAATTCTTTTCTATTCTATTCGTATCACCTCGATTCTTTTCGATTCGATTATTTTAGATTCGATTCGATTATTTTCAATTTGATTTGATTATTTTTGATTCGATTCGATTCTTTTCAATTCAATTCGATTCTTTTCGATTCGATTCGATTACTTTCAATTCTCTTCTTTTCCATTATTTTCGATTCAATTCGATGTGAATCGATTATTTTTGAATCTATTCGTTTCAATTCGATTCGATTCAATTTGATTAGATTCGATTATTTTAGATTCGATTCGAATCGATTCCATTAATTTTTATTCGATTCGATAATTTTTTATTCAATTCGATTATTTTCGATTCGATCCGATGGATTCGATTCGTTTATTTTCGATTCTATTTGATTATTTTTGATTCGATTCGATTCTTTTCAATTTGATTCGATTCTTTTCGATTCGACTCGATTTTTTTCGATTCGATACGATTCTTTTCCATTCGATTCGATTCTTTTCGATTCGATTCATTCGAATAATCTAATCAAATCAAATTGAATCGAAAAGATTTGATTCGAATCGAATAGAAGAGAATCGAATCGAATCGAATTGAAAGAATCGAATCGAATCAAATCGAAAAGAATCGAATCGAATCAAATCAAAAAGAATCTAAACGAATTGAAAAAATCGAATCGAATTTAATACAATCGAAAAGAATCGAATCGAAAGAATCGAATCAAATCGACAAAAATTGAATCAAATTGAATTGAATCGAACATTATCGAATCAAATGACATCGAAAAGAAGCGAATCGAAAAGAATCGAATCCAATAGAAAAGAATCGAATCGAATTGAATCAAATTGAAAGGAATCGAATCAACAAAAAGAATCGAAACCAATTGAAAAAGATCGATTCGATTCGATTAATTTCAATTCAATTCGATTATTTTTGATTCAATTCCATTCGATTCGATTCTTTTCTATTCGATTCGATTATTTTTGATTCTATTCGATTCTTTTCGATTCGATTAATTTCGATTCGATTTGATTCGATTCTTTTCAATTCGATTTGATTATTTTCTTTTTTTAATTTTTAAATTTATTTATGATAGTCACACAGAGAGAGAGAGAGAGGCAGAGACACAGACAGAGGGAGAAGCAGGCTCCATGCACCGGGAGCCCAACGTGGGATTCAATCCCAGATCTCCAGAATCACGCCCTGGGCCAAAGGCAGGCTCTAAACTGCTGCGCCACCCAGGGATCCCCAATTTGATTATTTTCTATTCAATTCTATTCTATTCAATTATTTTCGGTTCAATTCGGTTTGATTATTTTTTAATTGATTTGATTCTTTTCGATTCGATTCGATTATTTTCGATTCGAATCAATTCGATTCTTTTCGAGTCTGTTATTTTAGATTCGATTTGATTTTTTGATTCGATTTGATTCTTTTCGATTCGAATCGATTCGATTCTTTTCGATTCGATTATTTTCAATTCGATTCGATTCTTTTCGATTCGATTCGATTCGATTATATTTGATTCAATTCGATTGGCTTAGATTCGATTCGATTCGATGGGAATCGATTGTTTTTGATTCAATTTGATGGGATTCGATTCTTTTCGATTTGATTCGATTCTTTTTGATTTGACTCCATTTTTTCGATTCAATTAGATTCTTTTGGATTCGTAAGGATTCTTTTCCATTCGATTCGATTCTTTTCGATTTGATTCGATTCGATTCTTTTCAATTCGATTCATTCAAATAATCGAATCAAATCAAATTGAATCGAAAAGATTTGATTCGAATCGAATAGAAAAGAATCGAATCTAATTGAATCGAATCAAAAAGAATCAAATCGAATTGAATCTAATCGAAAAGAATCGAATTGAATCGAATCAAAAAGATCTACACGAATTGAAAAAAATGGAATCAAATCGAATAGAATCGAAAAGAATCGAATCGAATCGAAAGAATCGAATCAAATCGACAAAAATCAAATCAAATTGAATTGAATCGAACAGAATTGAATCGAATGACATCGAAAAGAAGCGAATCGAAAAGAATCGAATCCAATAGAAAAGAACCGAATCGAATTGAATCAAATCGAAAGGAATCGAATAAAACCAAAAATAATCAAAACGAATTGAAAAATCGAATCGATTTGATTAATTTCGGTTCGATTCGATTATTTTTGATTCAATTCGTTTTGATTCGATTATTTTCTATTCGATTTGATTATTTTTGATTCGATTCGATTCTTTTCGATTCGATTAATTTCGATTCGATTTGATTCGATTCTTTTCAATTCGATTTGATTTTCTTTTTTTTTAATTTTTAAATTTAGTTTTGATAGTCACACAGAGAGAGAGAGAGAGGCAAAGACACAGACAGAGGGAGAAGCAGGCTCCATGCACCGGGAGCCCAACGTGGGATTCAATCCCAGATCTCCAGAATCACGCCCTGGGCCAAAGGCAGGCGCTAAACCGCTGCGCCACCCAGGGATCCCCGATTTGATTATTTTCTATTCAATTCTATTCTATTCGATTATTTTCAGTTCGATTCGATTGCATTTGATTCGATTATTTTCGATTCAATTCGGTTTGATTATTTTTGAATTGATTTGATTCTTTTCGATTTAAATCGATTCGATTCTTTTCGATTCCATTATTTTATTTTTTTTTTAACTAGATTATTTATTTATTTATTTATTTATGATAGTCACAGAGAGAGAGAGGCAGAGACATAGGCAGAGGGAGAAGCAGGCTCTATGCACCGGGAGCCCGATGTGGGATTCGATCCAGGGTCTCCAGGATTGCGCCCTGGGCCAAAGGCAGGCGCCAAACTGCTGCGCCACCCAGGGATCCCTGATTCCATTATTCTAGATTTGATTCGATTTTTTGATTCGATTCGATTATTTTTGATTCAATTCGATTGGATTATTTTCGATTCGGTTCTATTCGAACCGATTATTTTCGATTCAATTCGATTCGATGCGATTATTTTCCATTTGATTCGATTATTTTCGATTCGATTTGATTAATTTTGATTCGATACGATTATTTTCAATTCAATTCAATACAATTTGATTATTTCTTATTCTATTTGATTGGATTCGATTCGATTTTTTTTGATTCGATTCGATTATTTTTTATTAGATTCAATTCTTTTCGATTCGATTCGATTTGATTCTATTCGATTATTTTCGATTCAATTCGGTTCGATTCGAATCGATTATTTTCGATTCAATTCAATTCGATTCGGTTCGATAATTTTCGATTTGATTCGATTATTTTGTATTCGATTCAATTCGATTCGAATCGAGTATTTTCGATTCGATTATATTCGAATCAGTTTGGTTCGATTCGATTCGATTATTTTCGATTCAAATCAGTTCGATTCGATTATTTTAGATTCAATTCGGTTCGATTGGGTTTGATTATTTTCGATTTGATTCGATTCGATTCGATTATTTTCGATTCGATTCTATTGGATTCGTTTAGATTATTTTCAATTCGATTCGATTCTTCAATTCGATTCGATTATTTTCGATTCACTTCATTTCTATTATTTCCGGTTCGATTCGATGCGAATCTTTTCGATTTGATTATTTTCGATTTGATTATTTTCGATTCGATTCGATTCTTTTCAATTCGATTCGAATCCTTTCGATTCGGTTCGATTATTTTCGCTTCAAATCAATTCTTTTCGATTTGATTCTTTTCCTTTTTTAAATTTCTTTTACAGATTTTATTTAGTTATTCATAGAGACACAGCTAGAGAGAGAGAGGCAGAGACACAGGCAGAGGGAGAAGCAGGCTCCATCCAGGGAGCCTGATGTGTGACTCAATCCCGGGTCTCCAGGATCACACCCTGGGCTGCAGGCAGCGCTAAACCGCTGCGCCACTGGGGCTGCCCTTTATTCTATTTTTTTCGATTCGATTCAATATTTTTGATTCGAATCGACTTGATTCTTTTTGATTTGATTATTTTAGATTCGATTCGGTTCGATTATTTTCAATTTGATTCTATTCGATTCGATTTTTCTCAATTCTATTCTGTTCTTTTCGATTCAATTCGATTATATTCGATTCAATTCGATTGGTTTATATTCGATTCGATTCGATGGGAATCGATTATTTTTTATTCGATTCGATTTGATTCAATTATTTTCAATTCAATTCTATTCGATTATTTTCATTTCAATTCGATTCGATTCGATTTGATTATAATGAATTCTTTTCAATTCTATTTGAATACTTTTAATTCAATTCGATTCGATTATTTTTGATTCGATTCTATTTTTTCGATTTGATTATTTTCGATTCAATTTGATTCGATTCGATTCGATTCGATTATTTTCAATTTGATTCTATTCGATTCGATTCAATTCTTTTCTATTCTATTCGTATCACCTCGATTCTTTTCGATTCGATTATTTTAGATTCGATTCGATTATTTTCAATTTGATTTGATTATTTTTGATTCGATTCGATTCTTTTCAATTCAATTCGATTCTTTTCGATTCGATTCGATTATTTTCAATTCTCTTCTTTTCCATTATTTTCGATTCAATTCGATGTGAATCGATTATTTTTGAATCTATTCGTTTCAATTCGATTCGATTCAATTTGATTAGATTCGATTATTTTAGATTCGATTCGAATCGATTCCATTAATTTTTATTCGATTCGATAATTTTTTATTCAATTCGATTATTTTCGATTCGATTCGATGGATTCGATTCGTTTATTTTCGATTCTATTTGATTATTTTTGATTCGATTCGATTCTTTTCAATTTGATTCGATTCTTTTCGATTCGACTCGATTTTTTTCGATTCGATACGATTCTTTTCCATTCGATTCGATTCTTTTCGATTCGATTCATTCGAATAATCTAATCAAATCAAATTGAATCGAAAAGGTTTGATTCGAATCGAATAGAAGAGAATCGAATCGAATCGAATTGAAAGAATCGAATCGAATCAAATCGAAAAGAATCGAATCGAATCAAATCAAAAAGAATCTAAACGAATTGAAAAAATCGAATCGAATTTAATACAATCGAAAAGAATCGAATCGAAAGAATCGAATCAAATCGACAAAAATTGAATCAAATTGAATTGAATCGAACATTATCGAATCAAATGACATCGAAAAGAAGCGAATCGAAAAGAATCGAATCCAATAGAAAAGAATCGAATCGAATTGAATCAAATTGAAAGGAATCGAATCAACAAAAAGAATCGAAACCAATTGAAAAAGATCGATTCGATTCGATTAATTTCAATTCAATTCGATTATTTTTGATTCAATTCCATTCGATTCGATTCTTTTCTATTCGATTCGATTATTTTTGATTCTATTCGATTCTTTTCGATTCGATTAATTTCGATTCGATTTGATTCGATTCTTTTCAATTTGATTTGATTATTTTCTTTTTTTAATTTTTAAATTTATTTATGATAGTCACACAGAGAGAGAGAGAGAGGCAGAGACACAGACAGAGGGAGAAGCAGGCTCCATGCACCGGGAGCCCAACGTGGGATTCAATCCCAGATCTCCAGAATCACGCCCTGGGCCAAAGGCAGGCTCTAAACTGCTGCGCCACCCAGGGATCCCCAATTTGATTATTTTCTATTCAATTCTATTCTATTCAATTATTTTCGGTTCAATTCGGTTTGATTATTTTTTAATTGATTTGATTCTTTTCGATTCGATTCGATTATTTTCGATTCGAATCAATTCGATTCTTTTCGAGTCTGTTATTTTAGATTCGATTTGATTTTTTGATTCGATTTGATTCTTTTCGATTCGAATCGATTCGATTCTTTTCGATTCGATTCTTTTCAATTCGATTCGATTCTTTTCGATTCGATTCGATTCGATTATATTTGATTCAATTCGATTGGCTTAGATTCGATTCGATTCGATGGGAATCGATTATTTTTGATTCAATTTGATGGGATTCGATTCTTTTCGATTTGATTCGATTCTTTTTGATTTGACTCCATTTTTTCGATTCAATTAGATTCTTTTGGATTCGTAACGATTCTTTTCCATTCGATTCGATTCTTTTCGATTTGATTCGATTCGATTCTTTTCAATTCGATTCATTCAAATAATCGAATCAAATCAAATTGAATCGAAAAGATTTGATTCGAATCGAATAGAAAAGAATCGAATCTAATTGAATCGAATCAAAAAGAATCAAATCGAATTGAATCTAATCGAAAAGAATCGAATTGAATCGAATCAAAAAGATCTACACGAATTGAAAAAAATGGAATCAAATCGAATAGAATCGAAAAGAATCGAATCGAATCGAAAGAATCGAATCAAATCGACAAAAATCAAATCAAATTGAATTGAATCGAACAGAATTGAATCGAATGACATCGAAAAGAAGCGAATCGAAAAGAATCGAATCCAATAGAAAAGAACCGAATCGAATTGAATCAAATCGAAAGGAATCGAATAAAACCAAAAATAATCAAAACGAATTGAAAAATCGAATCGATTTGATTAATTTCGGTTCGATTCGATTATTTTTGATTCAATTCGTTTTGATTCGATTATTTTCTATTCGATTTGATTATTTTTGATTCGATTCGATTCTTTTCGATTCGATTAATTTCGATTCGATTTGATTCGATTCTTTTCAATTCGATTTGATTTTCTTTTTTTTTAATTTTTAAATTTAGTTTTGATAGTCACACAGAGAGAGAGAGAGAGGCAAAGACACAGACAGAGGGAGAAGCAGGCTCCATGCACCGGGAGCCCAACGTGGGATTCAATCCCAGATCTCCAGAATCACGCCCTGGGCCAAAGGCAGGCGCTAAACCGCTGCGCCACCCAGGGATCCCCGATTTGATTATTTTCTATTCAATTCTATTCTATTCGATTATTTTCAGTTCGATTCGATTGCATTTGATTCGATTATTTTCGATTCAATTCGGTTTGATTATTTTTGAATTGATTTGATTCTTTTCGATTTAAATCGATTCGATTCTTTTCGATTCCATTATTTTATTTTTTTTTTAACTAGATTAATTATTTATTTATTTATTTATGATAGTCACAGAGAGAGAGAGGCAGAGACATAGGCAGAGGGAGAAGCAGGCTCTATGCACCGGGAGCCCGATGTGGGATTCGATCCAGGGTCTCCAGGATTGCGCCCTGGGCCAAAGGCAGGCGCCAAACTGCTGCGCCACCCAGGGATCCCTGATTCCATTATTCTAGATTTGATTCGATTTTTTGATTCGATTCGATTATTTTTGATTCAATTCGATTGGATTATTTTCGATTCGGGTCTATTCGAACCGATTATTTTCGATTCAATTCGATTCGATGCGATTATTTTCCATTTGATTCGATTATTTTCGATTCGATTTGATTAATTTTGATTCGATACGATTATTTTCAATTCAATTCAATACAATTTGATTATTTCTTATTCTATTTGATTGGATTCGATTCGATTTTTTTTGATTCGATTCGATTATTTTTTATTAGATTCAATTCTTTTCGATTCGATTCGATTTGATTCTATTCGATTATTTTCGATTCAATTCGGTTCGATTCGAATCGATTATTTTCGATTCAATTCAATTCGATTCGGTTCGATAATTTTCGATTTGATTCGATTATTTTGTATTCGATTCAATTCGATTCGAATCGAGTATTTTCGATTCGATTATATTCGAATCAGTTTGGTTCGATTCGATTCGATTATTTTCGATTCAAATCAGTTCGATTCGATTATTTTAGATTCAATTCGGTTCGATTGGGTTTGATTATTTTCGATTTGATTCGATTCGATTCGATTATTTTCGATTCGATTCTATTGGATTCGTTTAGATTATTTTCAATTCGATTCGATTCTTCAATTCGATTCGATTATTTTCGATTCACTTCATTTCTATTATTTCCGGTTCGATTCGATGCGAATCTTTTCGATTTGATTATTTTCGATTTGATTATTTTCGATTCGATTCGATTCTTTTCAATTCGATTCGAATCCTTTCGATTCGGTTCGATTATTTTCGCTTCAAATCAATTCTTTTCGATTTGATTCTTTTCCTTTTTTAAATTTCTTTTACAGATTTTATTTAGTTATTCATAGAGACACAGCTAGAGAGAGAGAGGCAGAGACACAGGCAGAGGGAGAAGCAGGCTCCATCCAGGGAGCCTGATGTGTGACTCAATCCCGGGTCTCCAGGATCACACCCTGGGCTGCAGGCAGCGCTAAACCGCTGCGCCACTGGGGCTGCCCTTTATTCTATTTTTTTCGATTCGATTCAATATTTTTGATTCGAATCGACTTGATTCTTTTTGATTTGATTATTTTAGATTCGATTCGGTTCGATTATTTTCAATTTGATTCTATTCGATTCGATTTTTCTCAATTCTATTCTGTTCTTTTCGATTCAATTCGATTATATTCGATTCAATTCGATTGGTTTATATTCGATTCGATTCGATGGGAATCGATTATTTTTTATTCGATTCGATTTGATTCAATTATTTTCAATTCAATTCTATTCGATTATTTTCATTTCAATTCGATTCGATTCGATTTGATTATAATGAATTCTTTTCAATTCTATTTGAATACTTTTAATTCAATTCGATTCGATTATTTTTGATTCGATTCTATTTTTTCGATTTGATTATTTTCGATTCAATTTGATTCGATTCGATTCGATTCGATTATTTTCAATTTGATTCTATTCGATTCGATTCAATTCTTTTCTATTCTATTCGTATCACCTCGATTCTTTTCGATTCGATTATTTTAGATTCGATTCGATTATTTTCAATTTGATTTGATTATTTTTGATTCGATTCGATTCTTTTCAATTCAATTCGATTCTTTTCGATTCGATTCGATTACTTTCAATTCTCTTCTTTTCCATTATTTTCGATTCAATTCGATGTGAATCGATTATTTTTGAATCTATTCGTTTCAATTCGATTCGATTCAATTTGATTAGATTCGATTATTTTAGATTCGATTCGAATCGATTCCATTAATTTTTATTCGATTCGATAATTTTTTATTCAATTCGATTATTTTCGATTCGATTCGATGGATTCGATTCGTTTATTTTCGATTCTATTTGATTATTTTTGATTCGATTCGATTCTTTTCAATTTGATTCGATTCTTTTCGATTCGACTCGATTTTTTTCGATTTGATACGATTCTTTTCCATTCGATTCGATTCTTTTCGATTCGATTCATTCGAATAATCTAATCAAATCAAATTGAATCGAAAAGATTTGATTCGAATCGAATAGAAGAGAATCGAATCGAATCGAATTGAAAGAATCGAATCGAATCAAATCGAAAAGAATCGAATCGAATCAAATCAAAAAGAATCTAAACGAATTGAAAAAATCGAATCGAATTTAATACAATCGAAAAGAATCGAATCGAAAGAATCGAATCAAATCGACAAAAATTGAATCAAATTGAATTGAATCGAACATTATCGAATCAAATGACATCGAAAAGAAGCGAATCGAAAAGAATCGAATCCAATAGAAAAGAATCGAATCGAATTGAATCAAATTGAAAGGAATCGAATCAACAAAAAGAATCGAAACCAATTGAAAAAGATCGATTCGATTCGATTAATTTCAATTCAATTCGATTATTTTTGATTCAATTCCATTCGATTCGATTCTTTTCTATTCGATTCGATTATTTTTGATTCTATTCGATTCTTTTCGATTCGATTAATTTCGATTCGATTTGATTCGATTCTTTTCAATTTGATTTGATTATTTTCTTTTTTTAATTTTTAAATTTATTTATGATAGTCACACAGAGAGAGAGAGAGAGGCAGAGACACAGACAGAGGGAGAAGCAGGCTCCATGCACCGGGAGCCCAATGTGGGATTCAATCCCAGATCTCCAGAATCACGCCCTGGGCCAAAGGCAGGCTCTAAACTGCTGCGCCACCCAGGGATCCCCAATTTGATTATTTTCTATTCAATTCTATTCTATTCAATTATTTTCGGTTCAATTCGGTTTGATTATTTTTTAATTGATTTGATTCTTTTCGATTCGATTCGATTATTTTCGATTCGAATCAATTCGATTCTTTTCGAGTCTGTTATTTTAGATTCGATTTGATTTTTTGATTCGATTTGATTCTTTTCGATTCGAATCGATTCGATTCTTTTCGATTCGATTATTTTCAATTCGATTCGATTCTTTTCGATTCGATTCGATTCGATTATATTTGATTCAATTCGATTGGCTTAGATTCGATTCGATTCGATGGGAATCGATTATTTTTGATTCAATTTGATGGGATTCGATTCTTTTCGATTTGATTCGATTCTTTTTGATTTGACTCCATTTTTTCGATTCAATTAGATTCTTTTGGATTCGTAAGGATTCTTTTCCATTCGATTCGATTCTTTTCGATTTGATTCGATTCGATTCTTTTCAATTCGATTCATTCAAATAATCGAATCAAATCAAATTGAATCGAAAAGATTTGATTCGAATCGAATAGAAAAGAATCGAATCTAATTGAATCGAATCAAAAAGAATCAAATCGAATTGAATCTAATCGAAAAGAATCGAATTGAATCGAATCAAAAAGATCTACACGAATTGAAAAAAATGGAATCAAATCGAATAGAATCGAAAAGAATCGAATCGAATCGAAAGAATCGAATCAAATCGACAAAAATCAAATCAAATTGAATTGAATCGAACAGAATTGAATCGAATGACATCGAAAAGAAGCGAATCGAAAAGAATCGAATCCAATAGAAAAGAACCGAATCGAATTGAATCAAATCGAAAGGAATCGAATAAAACCAAAAATAATCAAAACGAATTGAAAAATCGAATCGATTTGATTAATTTCGGTTCGATTCGATTATTTTTGATTCAATTCGTTTTGATTCGATTATTTTCTATTCGATTTGATTATTTTTGATTCGATTCGATTCTTTTCGATTCGATTAATTTCGATTCGATTTGATTCGATTCTTTTCAATTCGATTTGATTTTCTTTTTTTTTAATTTTTAAATTTAGTTTTGATAGTCACACAGAGAGAGAGAGAGAGGCAAAGACACAGACAGAGGGAGAAGCAGGCTCCATGCACCGGGAGCCCAACGTGGGATTCAATCCCAGATCTCCAGAATCACGCCCTGGGCCAAAGGCAGGCGCTAAACCGCTGCGCCACCCAGGGATCCCCGATTTGATTATTTTCTATTCAATTCTATTCTATTCGATTATTTTCAGTTCGATTCGATTGCATTTGATTCGATTATTTTCGATTCAATTCGGTTTGATTATTTTTGAATTGATTTGATTCTTTTCGATTTAAATCGATTCGATTCTTTTCGATTCCATTATTTTATTTTTTTTTAACTAGATTATTTATTTATTTATTTATTTATGATAGTCACAGAGAGAGAGAGGCAGAGACATAGGCAGAGGGAGAAGCAGGCTCTATGCACCGGGAGCCCGATGTGGGATTCGATCCAGGGTCTCCAGGATTGCGCCCTGGGCCAAAGGCAGGCGCCAAACTGCTGCGCCACCCAGGGATCCCTGATTCCATTATTCTAGATTTGATTCGATTTTTTGATTCGATTCGATTATTTTTGATTCAATTCGATTGGATTATTTTCGATTCGGGTCTATTCGAACCGATTATTTTCGATTCAATTCGATTCGATGCGATTATTTTCCATTTGATTCGATTATTTTCGATTCGATTTGATTAATTTTGATTCGATACGATTATTTTCAATTCAATTCAATACAATTTGATTATTTCTTATTCTATTTGATTGGATTCGATTCGATTTTTTTTGATTCGATTCGATTATTTTTTATTAGATTCAATTCTTTTCGATTCGATTCGATTTGATTCTATTCGATTATTTTCGATTCAATTCGGTTCGATTCGAATCGATTATTTTCGATTCAATTCAATTCGATTCGGTTCGATAATTTTCGATTTGATTCGATTATTTTGTATTCGATTCAATTCGATTCGAATCGAGTATTTTCGATTCGATTATATTCGAATCAGTTTGGTTCGATTCGATTCGATTATTTTCGATTCAAATCAGTTCGATTCGATTATTTTAGATTCAATTCGGTTCGATTGGGTTTGATTATTTTCGATTTGATTCGATTCGATTCGATTATTTTCGATTCGATTCTATTGGATTCGTTTAGATTATTTTCAATTCGATTCGATTCTTCAATTCGATTCGATTATTTTCGATTCACTTCATTTCTATTATTTCCGGTTCGATTCGATGCGAATCTTTTCGATTTGATTATTTTCGATTTGATTATTTTCGATTCGATTCGATTCTTTTCAATTCGATTCGAATCCTTTCGATTCGGTTCGATTATTTTCGCTTCAAATCAATTCTTTTCGATTTGATTCTTTTCCTTTTTTAAATTTCTTTTACAGATTTTATTTAGTTATTCATAGAGACACAGCTAGAGAGAGAGAGGCAGAGACACAGGCAGAGGGAGAAGCAGGCTCCATCCAGGGAGCCTGATGTGTGACTCAATCCCGGGTCTCCAGGATCACACCCTGGGCTGCAGGCAGCGCTAAACCGCTGCGCCACTGGGGCTGCCCTTTATTCTATTTTTTTCGATTCGATTCAATATTTTTGATTCGAATCGACTTGATTCTTTTTGATTTGATTATTTTAGATTCGATTCGGTTCGATTATTTTCAATTTGATTCTATTCGATTCGATTTTTCTCAATTCTATTCTGTTCTTTTCGATTCAATTCGATTATATTCGATTCAATTCGATTGGTTTATATTCGATTCGATTCGATGGGAATCGATTATTTTTTATTCGATTCGATTTGATTCAATTATTTTCAATTCAATTCTATTCGATTATTTTCATTTCAATTCGATTCGATTCGATTTGATTATAATGAATTCTTTTCAATTCTATTTGAATACTTTTAATTCAATTCGATTCGATTATTTTTGATTCGATTCTATTTTTTCGATTTGATTATTTTCGATTCAATTTGATTCGATTCGATTCGATTCGATTATTTTCAATTTGATTCTATTCGATTCGATTCAATTCTTTTCTATTCTATTCGTATCACCTCGATTCTTTTCGATTCGATTATTTTAGATTCGATTCGATTATTTTCAATTTGATTTGATTATTTTTGATTCGATTCGATTCTTTTCAATTCAATTCGATTCTTTTCGATTCGATTCGATTATTTTCAATTCTCTTCTTTTCCATTATTTTCGATTCAATTCGATGTGAATCGATTATTTTTGAATCTATTCGTTTCAATTCGATTCGATTCAATTTGATTAGATTCGATTATTTTAGATTCGATTCGAATCGATTCCATTAATTTTTATTCGATTCGATAATTTTTTATTCAATTCGATTATTTTCGATTCGATTCGATGGATTCGATTCGTTTATTTTCGATTCTATTTGATTATTTTTGATTCGATTCGATTCTTTTCAATTTGATTCGATTCTTTTCGATTCGACTCGATTTTTTTCGATTCGATACGATTCTTTTCCATTCGATTCGATTCTTTTCGATTCGATTCATTCGAATAATCTAATCAAATCAAATTGAATCGAAAAGGTTTGATTCGAATCGAATAGAAGAGAATCGAATCGAATCGAATTGAAAGAATCGAATCGAATCAAATCGAAAAGAATCGAATCGAATCAAATCAAAAAGAATCTAAACGAATTGAAAAAATCGAATCGAATTTAATACAATCGAAAAGAATCGAATCGAAAGAATCGAATCAAATCGACAAAAATTGAATCAAATTGAATTGAATCGAACATTATCGAATCAAATGACATCGAAAAGAAGCGAATCGAAAAGAATCGAATCCAATAGAAAAGAATCGAATCGAATTGAATCAAATTGAAAGGAATCGAATCAACAAAAAGAATCGAAACCAATTGAAAAAGATCGATTCGATTCGATTAATTTCAATTCAATTCGATTATTTTTGATTCAATTCCATTCGATTCGATTCTTTTCTATTCGATTCGATTATTTTTGATTCTATTCGATTCTTTTCGATTCGATTAATTTCGATTCGATTTGATTCGATTCTTTTCAATTTGATTTGATTATTTTCTTTTTTTAATTTTTAAATTTATTTATGATAGTCACACAGAGAGAGAGAGAGAGGCAGAGACACAGACAGAGGGAGAAGCAGGCTCCATGCACCGGGAGCCCAACGTGGGATTCAATCCCAGATCTCCAGAATCACGCCCTGGGCCAAAGGCAGGCTCTAAACTGCTGCGCCACCCAGGGATCCCCAATTTGATTATTTTCTATTCAATTCTATTCTATTCAATTATTTTCGGTTCAATTCGGTTTGATTATTTTTTAATTGATTTGATTCTTTTCGATTCGATTCGATTATTTTCGATTCGAATCAATTCGATTCTTTTCGAGTCTGTTATTTTAGATTCGATTTGATTTTTTGATTCGATTTGATTCTTTTCGATTCGAATCGATTCGATTCTTTTCGATTCGATTCTTTTCAATTCGATTCGATTCTTTTCGATTCGATTCGATTCGATTATATTTGATTCAATTCGATTGGCTTAGATTCGATTCGATTCGATGGGAATCGATTATTTTTGATTCAATTTGATGGGATTCGATTCTTTTCGATTTGATTCGATTCTTTTTGATTTGACTCCATTTTTTCGATTCAATTAGATTCTTTTGGATTCGTAACGATTCCTTTCCATTCGATTCGATTCTTTTCGATTTGATTCGATTCGATTCTTTTCAATTCGATTCATTCAAATAATCGAATCAAATCAAATTGAATCGAAAAGATTTGATTCGAATCGAATAGAAAAGAATCGAATCTAATTGAATCGAATCAAAAAGAATCAAATCGAATTGAATCTAATCGAAAAGAATCGAATTGAATCGAATCAAAAAGATCTACACGAATTGAAAAAAATGGAATCAAATCGAATAGAATCGAAAAGAATCGAATCGAATCGAAAGAATCGAATCAAATCGACAAAAATCAAATCAAATTGAATTGAATCGAACAGAATTGAATCGAATGACATCGAAAAGAAGCGAATCGAAAAGAATCGAATCCAATAGAAAAGAACCGAATCGAATTGAATCAAATCGAAAGGAATCGAATAAAACCAAAAATAATCAAAACGAATTGAAAAATCGAATCGATTTGATTAATTTCGGTTCGATTCGATTATTTTTGATTCAATTCGTTTTGATTCGATTATTTTCTATTCGATTTGATTATTTTTGATTCGATTCGATTCTTTTCGATTCGATTAATTTCGATTCGATTTGATTCGATTCTTTTCAATTCGATTTGATTTTCTTTTTTTTTAATTTTTAAATTTAGTTTTGATAGTCACACAGAGAGAGAGAGAGAGGCAAAGACACAGACAGAGGGAGAAGCAGGCTCCATGCACCGGGAGCCCAACGTGGGATTCAATCCCAGATCTCCAGAATCACGCCCTGGGCCAAAGGCAGGCGCTAAACCGCTGCGCCACCCAGGGATCCCCGATTTGATTATTTTCTATTCAATTCTATTCTATTCGATTATTTTCAGTTCGATTCGATTGCATTTGATTCGATTATTTTCGATTCAATTCGGTTTGATTATTTTTGAATTGATTTGATTCTTTTCGATTTAAATCGATTCGATTCTTTTCGATTCCATTATTTTATTTTTTTTTAAACTAGATTAATTATTTATTTATTTATTTATGATAGTCACAGAGAGAGAGAGGCAGAGACATAGGCAGAGGGAGAAGCAGGCTCTATGCACCGGGAGCCCGATGTGGGATTCGATCCAGGGTCTCCAGGATTGCGCCCTGGGCCAAAGGCAGGCGCCAAACTGCTGCGCCACCCAGGGATCCCTGATTCCATTATTCTAGATTTGATTCGATTTTTTGATTCGATTCGATTATTTTTGATTCAATTCGATTGGATTATTTTCGATTCGGGTCTATTCGAACCGATTATTTTCGATTCAATTCGATTCGATGCGATTATTTTCCATTTGATTCGATTATTTTCGATTCGATTTGATTAATTTTGATTCGATACGATTATTTTCAATTCAATTCAATACAATTTGATTATTTCTTATTCTATTTGATTGGATTCGATTCGATTTTTTTTGATTCGATTCGATTATTTTTTATTAGATTCAATTCTTTTCGATTCGATTCGATTTGATTCTATTCGATTATTTTCGATTCAATTCGGTTCGATTCGAATCGATTATTTTCGATTCAATTCAATTCGATTCGGTTCGATAATTTTCGATTTGATTCGATTATTTTGTATTCGATTCAATTCGATTCGAATCGAGTATTTTCGATTCGATTATATTCGAATCAGTTTGGTTCGATTCGATTCGATTATTTTCGATTCAAATCAGTTCGATTCGATTATTTTAGATTCAATTCGGTTCGATTGGGTTTGATTATTTTCGATTTGATTCGATTCGATTCGATTATTTTCGATTCGATTCTATTGGATTCGTTTAGATTATTTTCAATTCGATTCGATTCTTCAATTCGATTCGATTATTTTCGATTCACTTCATTTCTATTATTTCCGGTTCGATTCGATGCGAATCTTTTCGATTTGATTATTTTCGATTTGATTATTTTCGATTCGATTCGATTCTTTTCAATTCGATTCGAATCCTTTCGATTCGGTTCGATTATTTTCGCTTCAAATCAATTCTTTTCGATTTGATTCTTTTCCTTTTTTAAATTTCTTTTACAGATTTTATTTAGTTATTCATAGAGACACAGCTAGAGAGAGAGAGGCAGAGACACAGGCAGAGGGAGAAGCAGGCTCCATCCAGGGAGCCTGATGTGTGACTCAATCCCGGGTCTCCAGGATCACACCCTGGGCTGCAGGCAGCGCTAAACCGCTGCGCCACTGGGGCTGCCCTTTATTCTATTTTTTTCGATTCGATTCAATATTTTTGATTCGAATCGACTTGATTCTTTTTGATTTGATTATTTTAGATTCGATTCGGTTCGATTATTTTCAATTTGATTCTATTCGATTCGATTTTTCTCAATTCTATTCTGTTCTTTTCGATTCAATTCGATTATATTCGATTCAATTCGATTGGTTTATATTCGATTCGATTCGATGGGAATCGATTATTTTTTATTCGATTCGATTTGATTCAATTATTTTCAATTCAATTCTATTCGATTATTTTCATTTCAATTCGATTCGATTCGATTTGATTATAATGAATTCTTTTCAATTCTATTTGAATACTTTTAATTCAATTCGATTCGATTATTTTTGATTCGATTCTATTTTTTCGATTTGATTAGTTTCGATTCAATTTGATTCGATTCGATTCGATTCGATTATTTTCAATTTGATTCTATTCGATTCGATTCAATTCTTTTCTATTCTATTCGTATCACCTCGATTCTTTTCGATTCGATTATTTTAGATTCGATTCGATTATTTTCAATTTGATTTGATTATTTTTGATTCGATTCGATTCTTTTCAATTCAATTCGATTCTTTTCGATTCGATTCGATTATTTTCAATTCTCTTCTTTTCCATTATTTTCGATTCAATTCGATGTGAATCGATTATTTTTGAATCTATTCGTTTCAATTCGATTCGATTCAATTTGATTAGATTCGATTATTTTAGATTCGATTCGAATCGATTCCATTAATTTTTATTCGATTCGATAATTTTTTATTCAATTCGATTATTTTCGATTCGATTCGATGGATTCGATTCGTTTATTTTCGATTCTATTTGATTATTTTTGATTCGATTCGATTCTTTTCAATTTGATTCGATTCTTTTCGATTCGACTCGATTTTTTTCGATTCGATACGATTCTTTTCCATTCGATTCGATTCTTTTCGATTCGATTCATTCGAATAATCTAATCAAATCAAATTGAATCGAAAAGGTTTGATTCGAATCGAATAGAAGAGAATCGAATCGAATCGAATTGAAAGAATCGAATCGAATCAAATCGAAAAGAATCGAATCGAATCAAATCAAAAAGAATCTAAACGAATTGAAAAAATCGAATCGAATTTAATACAATCGAAAAGAATCGAATCGAAAGAATCGAATCAAATCGACAAAAATTGAATCAAATTGAATTGAATCGAACATTATCGAATCAAATGACATCGAAAAGAAGCGAATCGAAAAGAATCGAATCCAATAGAAAAGAATCGAATCGAATTGAATCAAATTGAAAGGAATCGAATCAACAAAAAGAATCGAAACCAATTGAAAAAGATCGATTCGATTCGATTAATTTCAATTCAATTCGATTATTTTTGATTCAATTCCATTCGATTCGATTCTTTTCTATTCGATTCGATTATTTTTGATTCTATTCGATTCTTTTCGATTCGATTAATTTCGATTCGATTTGATTCGATTCTTTTCAATTTGATTTGATTATTTTCTTTTTTTAATTTTTAAATTTATTTATGATAGTCACACACACAGAGAGAGAGAGGCAGAGACACAGACAGAGGGAGAAGCAGGCTCCATGCACCGGGAGCCCAACGTGGGATTCAATCCCAGATCTCCAGAATCACGCCCTGGGCCAAAGGCAGGCTCTAAACTGCTGCGCCACCCAGGGATCCCCAATTTGATTATTTTCTATTCAATTCTATTCTATTCAATTATTTTCGGTTCAATTCGGTTTGATTATTTTTTAATTGATTTGATTCTTTTCGATTCGATTCGATTATTTTCGATTCGAATCAATTCGATTCTTTTCGAGTCTGTTATTTTAGATTCGATTTGATTTTTTGATTCGATTTGATTCTTTTCGATTCGAATCGATTCGATTCTTTTCGATTCGATTCTTTTCAATTCGATTCGATTCTTTTCGATTCGATTCGATTCGATTATATTTGATTCAATTCGATTGGCTTAGATTCGATTCGATTCGATGGGAATCGATTATTTTTGATTCAATTTGATGGGATTCGATTCTTTTCGATTTGATTCGATTCTTTTTGATTTGACTCCATTTTTTCGATTCAATTAGATTCTTTTGGATTCGTAAGGATTCCTTTCCATTCGATTCGATTCTTTTCGATTTGATTCGATTCGATTCTTTTCAATTCGATTCATTCAAATAATCGAATCAAATCAAATTGAATCGAAAAGATTTGATTCGAATCGAATAGAAAAGAATCGAATCTAATTGAATCGAATCAAAAAGAATCAAATCGAATTGAATCTAATCGAAAAGAATCGAATTGAATCGAATCAAAAAGATCTACACGAATTGAAAAAAATGGAATCAAATCGAATAGAATCGAAAAGAATCGAATCGAATCGAAAGAATCGAATCAAATCGACAAAAATCAAATCAAATTGAATTGAATCGAACAGAATTGAATCGAATGACATCGAAAAGAAGCGAATCGAAAAGAATCGAATCCAATAGAAAAGAACCGAATCGAATTGAATCAAATCGAAAGGAATCGAATAAAACCAAAAATAATCAAAACGAATTGAAAAATCGAATCGATTTGATTAATTTCGGTTCGATTCGATTATTTTTGATTCAATTCGTTTTGATTCGATTATTTTCTATTCGATTTGATTATTTTTGATTCGATTCGATTCTTTTCGATTCGATTAATTTCGATTCGATTTGATTCGATTCTTTTCAATTCGATTTGATTTTCTTTTTTTTTAATTTTTAAATTTAGTTTTGATAGTCACACAGAGAGAGAGAGAGAGGCAAAGACACAGACAGAGGGAGAAGCAGGCTCCATGCACCGGGAGCCCAACGTGGGATTCAATCCCAGATCTCCAGAATCACGCCCTGGGCCAAAGGCAGGCGCTAAACCGCTGCGCCACCCAGGGATCCCCGATTTGATTATTTTCTATTCAATTCTATTCTATTCGATTATTTTCAGTTCGATTCGATTGCATTTGATTCGATTATTTTCGATTCAATTCGGTTTGATTATTTTTGAATTGATTTGATTCTTTTCGATTTAAATCGATTCGATTCTTTTCGATTCCATTATTTTATTTTTTTTTAAACTAGATTAATTATTTATTTATTTATTTATGATAGTCACAGAGAGAGAGAGGCAGAGACATAGGCAGAGGGAGAAGCAGGCTCTATGCACCGGGAGCCCGATGTGGGATTCGATCCAGGGTCTCCAGGATTGCGCCCTGGGCCAAAGGCAGGCGCCAAACTGCTGCGCCACCCAGGGATCCCTGATTCCATTATTCTAGATTTGATTCGATTTTTTGATTCGATTCGATTATTTTTGATTCAATTCGATTGGATTATTTTCGATTCGGGTCTATTCGAACCGATTATTTTCGATTCAATTCGATTCGATGCGATTATTTTCCATTTGATTCGATTATTTTCGATTCGATTTGATTAATTTTGATTCGATACGATTATTTTCAATTCAATTCAATACAATTTGATTATTTCTTATTCTATTTGATTGGATTCGATTCGATTTTTTTTGATTCGATTCGATTATTTTTTATTAGATTCAATTCTTTTCGATTCGATTCGATTTGATTCTATTCGATTATTTTCGATTCAATTCGGTTCGATTCGAATCGATTATTTTCGATTCAATTCAATTCGATTCGGTTCGATAATTTTCGATTTGATTCGATTATTTTGTATTCGATTCAATTCGATTCGAATCGAGTATTTTCGATTCGATTATATTCGAATCAGTTTGGTTCGATTCGATTCGATTATTTTCGATTCAAATCAGTTCGATTCGATTATTTTAGATTCAATTCGGTTCGATTGGGTTTGATTATTTTCGATTTGATTCGATTCGATTCGATTATTTTCGATTCGATTCTATTGGATTCGTTTAGATTATTTTCAATTCGATTCGATTCTTCAATTCGATTCGATTATTTTCGATTCACTTCATTTCTATTATTTCCGGTTCGATTCGATGCGAATCTTTTCGATTTGATTATTTTCGATTTGATTATTTTCGATTCGATTCGATTCTTTTCAATTCGATTCGAATCCTTTCGATTCGGTTCGATTATTTTCGCTTCAAATCAATTCTTTTCGATTTGATTCTTTTCCTTTTTTAAATTTCTTTTACAGATTTTATTTAGTTATTCATAGAGACACAGCTAGAGAGAGAGAGGCAGAGACACAGGCAGAGGGAGAAGCAGGCTCCATCCAGGGAGCCTGATGTGTGACTCAATCCCGGGTCTCCAGGATCACACCCTGGGCTGCAGGCAGCGCTAAACCGCTGCGCCACTGGGGCTGCCCTTTATTCTATTTTTTTCGATTCGATTCAATATTTTTGATTCGAATCGACTTGATTCTTTTTGATTTGATTATTTTAGATTCGATTCGGTTCGATTATTTTCAATTTGATTCTATTCGATTCGATTTTTCTCAATTCTATTCTGTTCTTTTCGATTCAATTCGATTATATTCGATTCAATTCGATTGGTTTATATTCGATTCGATTCGATGGGAATCGATTATTTTTTATTCGATTCGATTTGATTCAATTATTTTCAATTCAATTCTATTCGATTATTTTCATTTCAATTCGATTCGATTCGATTTGATTATAATGAATTCTTTTCAATTCTATTTGAATACTTTTAATTCAATTCGATTCGATTATTTTTGATTCGATTCTATTTTTTCGATTTGATTAGTTTCGATTCAATTTGATTCGATTCGATTCGATTCGATTATTTTCAATTTGATTCTATTCGATTCGATTCAATTCTTTTCTATTCTATTCGTATCACCTCGATTCTTTTCGATTCGATTATTTTAGATTCGATTCGATTATTTTCAATTTGATTTGATTATTTTTGATTCGATTCGATTCTTTTCAATTCAATTCGATTCTTTTCGATTCGATTCGATTATTTTCAATTCTCTTCTTTTCCATTATTTTCGATTCAATTCGATGTGAATCGATTATTTTTGAATCTATTCGTTTCAATTCGATTCGATTCAATTTGATTAGATTCGATTATTTTAGATTCGATTCGAATCGATTCCATTAATTTTTATTCGATTCGATAATTTTTTATTCAATTCGATTATTTTCGATTCGATTCGATGGATTCGATTCGTTTATTTTCGATTCTATTTGATTATTTTTGATTCGATTCGATTCTTTTCAATTTGATTCGATTCTTTTCGATTCGACTCGATTTTTTTCGATTCGATACGATTCTTTTCCATTCGATTCGATTCTTTTCGATTCGATTCATTCGAATAATCTAATCAAATCAAATTGAATCGAAAAGGTTTGATTCGAATCGAATAGAAGAGAATTGAATCGAATCGAATTGAAAGAATCGAATCGAATCAAATCGAAAAGAATCGAATCGAATCAAATCAAAAAGAATCTAAACGAATTGAAAAAATCGAATCGAATTTAATACAATCGAAAAGAATCGAATCGAAAGAATCGAATCAAATCGACAAAAATTGAATCAAATTGAATTGAATCGAACATTATCGAATCAAATGACATCGAAAAGAAGCGAATCGAAAAGAATCGAATCCAATAGAAAAGAATCGAATCGAATTGAATCAAATTGAAAGGAATCGAATCAACAAAAAGAATCGAAACCAATTGAAAAAGATCGATTCGATTCGATTAATTTCAATTCAATTCGATTATTTTTGATTCAATTCCATTCGATTCGATTCTTTTCTATTCGATTCGATTATTTTTGATTCTATTCGATTCTTTTCGATTCGATTAATTTCGATTCGATTTGATTCGATTCTTTTCAATTTGATTTGATTATTTTCTTTTTTTAATTTTTAAATTTATTTATGATAGTCACACACACAGAGAGAGAGAGGCAGAGACACAGACAGAGGGAGAAGCAGGCTCCATGCACCGGGAGCCCAACGTGGGATTCAATCCCAGATCTCCAGAATCACGCCCTGGGCCAAAGGCAGGCGCTAAACCGCTGCGCCACCCAGGGATCCCCGATTTGATTATTTTCTATTCAATTCTATTCTATTCGATTATTTTCAGTTCGATTCGATTGCATTTGATTCGATTATTTTCGATTCAATTCGGTTTGATTATTTTTGAATTGATTTGATTCTTTTCGATTTAAATCGATTCGATTCTTTTCGATTCCATTATTTTATTTTTTTTAAACTAGATTAATTATTTATTTATTTATTTATGATAGTCACAGAGAGAGAGAGGCAGAGACATAGGCAGAGGGAGAAGCAGGCTCTATGCACCGGGAGCCCGATGTGGGATTCGATCCAGGGTCTCCAGGATTGCGCCCTGGGCCAAAGGCAGGCGCCAAACTGCTGCGCCACCCAGGGATCCCTGATTCCATTATTCTAGATTTGATTCGATTTTTTGATTCGATTCGATTATTTTTGATTCAATTCGATTGGATTATTTTCGATTCGGTTCTATTCGAACCGATTATTTTCGATTCAATTCGATTCGATGCGATTATTTTCCATTTGATTCGATTATTTTCGATTCGATTTGATTAATTTTGATTCGATACGATTATTTTCAATTCAATTCAATACAATTTGATTATTTCTTATTCTATTTGATTGGATTCGATTCGATTTTTTTTGATTCGATTCGATTATTTTTTATTAGATTCAATTCTTTTCGATTCGATTCGATTTGATTCTATTCGATTATTTTCGATTCAATTCGGTTCGATTCGAATCGATTATTTTCGATTCAATTCAATTCGATTCGGTTCGATAATTTTCGATTTGATTCGATTATTTTGTATTCGATTCAATTCGATTCGAATCGAGTATTTTCGATTCGATTATATTCGAATCAGTTTGGTTCGATTCGATTCGATTATTTTCGATTCAAATCAGTTCGATTCGATTATTTTAGATTCAATTCGGTTCGATTGGGTTTGATTATTTTCGATTTGATTCGATTCGATTCGATTATTTTCGATTCGATTCTATTGGATTCGTTTAGATTATTTTCAATTCGATTCGATTCTTCAATTCGATTCGATTATTTTCGATTCACTTCATTTCTATTATTTCCGGTTCGATTCGATGCGAATCTTTTCGATTTGATTATTTTCGATTCGATTTGATTCTTTTCAATTCGATTCGAATCCTTTCGATTCGGTTCGATTATTTTCGCTTCAAATCAATTCTTTTCGATTTGATTCTTTTCCTTTTTAAAATTTCTTTTACAGATTTTATTTAGTTATTCATAGAGACACAGCTAGAGAGAGAGAGGCAGAGACACAGGCAGAGGGAGAAGCAGGCTCCATCCAGGGAGCCTGATGTGTGACTCAATCCCGGGTCTCCAGGATCACACCCTGGGCTGCAGGCAGCGCTAAACCGCTGCGCCACTGGGGCTGCCCTTTATTCTATTTTTTTCGATTCGATTCAATATTTTTGATTCGAATCGACTTGATTCTTTTTGATTTGATTATTTTAGATTCGATTCGGTTCGATTATTTTCAATTTGATTCTATTCGATTCGATTTTTCTCAATTCTATTCTGTTCTTTTCGATTCAATTCGATTATATTCGATTCAATTCGATTGGTTTATATTCGATTCGATTCGATGGGAATCGATTATTTTTTATTCGATTCGATTTGATTCAATTATTTTCAATTCAATTCTATTCGATTATTTTCATTTCAATTCGATTCGATTCGATTTGATTATAATGAATTCTTTTCAATTCTATTTGAATACTTTTAATTCAATTCGATTCGATTATTTTTGATTCGATTCTATTTTTTCGATTTGATTAGTTTCGATTCAATTTGATTCGATTCGATTCGATTCGATTATTTTCAATTTGATTCTATTCGATTCGATTCAATTCTTTTCTATTCTATTCGTATCACCTCGATTCTTTTCGATTCGATTATTTTAGATTCGATTCGATTATTTTCAATTTGATTTGATTATTTTTGATTCGATTCGATTCTTTTCAATTCAATTCGATTCTTTTCGATTCGATTCGATTACTTTCAATTCTCTTCTTTTCCATTATTTTCGATTCAATTCGATGTGAATCGATTATTTTTGAATCTATTCGTTTCAATTCGATTCGATTCAATTTGATTAGATTCGATTATTTTAGATTCGATTCGAATCGATTCCATTAATTTTTATTCGATTCGATAATTTTTTATTCAATTCGATTATTTTCGATTCGATTCGATGGATTCGATTCGTTTATTTTCGATTCTATTTGATTATTTTTGATTCGATTCGATTCTTTTCAATTTGATTCGATTCTTTTCGATTCGACTCGATTTTTTTCGATTCGATACGATTCTTTTCCATTCGATTCGATTCTTTTCGATTCGATTCATTCGAATAATCTAATCAAATCAAATTGAATCGAAAAGATTTGATTCGAATCGAATAGAAGAGAATCGAATCGAATTGAATTGAAAGAATCGAATCGAATCAAATCGAAAAGAATCGAATCGAATCAAATCAAAAAGAATCTAAACGAATTGAAAAAATCGAATCGAATTTAATACAATCGAAAAGAATCGAATCGAAAGAATCGAATCAAATCGACAAAAATTGAATCAAATTGAATTGAATCGAACATTATCGAATCAAATGACATCGAAAAGAAGCGAATCGAAAAGAATCGAATCCAATAGAAAAGAATCGAATCGAATTGAATCAAATTGAAAGGAATCGAATCAACAAAAAGAATCGAAACCAATTGAAAAAGATCGATTCGATTCGATTAATTTCAATTCAATTCGATTATTTTTGATTCAATTCCATTCGATTCGATTCTTTTCTATTCGATTCGATTATTTTTGATTCTATTCGATTCTTTTCGATTCGATTAATTTCGATTCGATTTGATTCGATTCTTTTCAATTTGATTTGATTATTTTCTTTTTTTAATTTTTAAATTTATTTATGATAGTCACACACAGAGAGAGAGAGAGGCAGAGACACAGACAGAGGGAGAAGCAGGCTCCATGCACCGGGAGCCCAACGTGGGATTCAATCCCAGATCTCCAGAATCACGCCCTGGGCCAAAGGCAGGCTCTAAACTGCTGCGCCACCCAGGGATCCCCAATTTGATTATTTTCTATTCAATTCTATTCTATTCAATTATTTTCGGTTCAATTCGGTTTGATTATTTTTTAATTGATTTGATTCTTTTCGATTCGATTCGATTATTTTCGATTCGAATCAATTCGATTCTTTTCGAGTCTGTTATTTTAGATTCGATTTGATTTTTTGATTCGATTTGATTCTTTTCGATTCGAATCGATTCGATTCTTTTCGATTCGATTCTTTTCAATTCGATTCGATTCTTTTCGATTCGATTCGATTCGATTATATTTGATTCAATTCGATTGGCTTAGATTCGATTCGATTCGATGGGAATCGATTATTTTTGATTCAATTTGATGGGATTCGATTCTTTTCGATTTGATTCGATTCTTTTTGATTTGACTCCATTTTTTCGATTCAATTAGATTCTTTTGGATTCGTAACGATTCTTTTCCATTCGATTCGATTCTTTTCGATTTGATTCGATTCGATTCTTTTCAATTCGATTCATTCAAATAATCGAATCAAATCAAATTGAATCGAAAAGATTTGATTCGAATCGAATAGAAAAGAATCGAATCTAATTGAATCGAATCAAAAAGAATCAAATCGAATTGAATCTAATCGAAAAGAATCGAATTGAATCGAATCAAAAAGATCTACACGAATTGAAAAAAATGGAATCAAATCGAATAGAATCGAAAAGAATCGAATCGAATCGAAAGAATCGAATCAAATCGACAAAAATCAAATCAAATTGAATTGAATCGAACAGAATTGAATCGAATGACATCGAAAAGAAGCGAATCGAAAAGAATCGAATCCAATAGAAAAGAACCGAATCGAATTGAATCAAATCGAAAGGAATCGAATAAAATCAAAAATAATCAAAACGAATTGAAAAATCGAATCGATTTGATTAATTTCGGTTCGATTCGATTATTTTTGATTCAATTCGTTTTGATTCGATTATTTTCTATTCGATTTGATTATTTTTGATTCGATTCGATTCTTTTCGATTCGATTAATTTCGATTCGATTTGATTCGATTCTTTTCAATTCGATTTGATTTTCTTTTTTTTTAATTTTTAAATTTAGTTTTGATAGTCACACAGAGAGAGAGAGAGAGGCAAAGACACAGACAGAGGGAGAAGCAGGCTCCATGCACCGGGAGCCCAACGTGGGATTCAATCCCAGATCTCCAGAATCACGCCCTGGGCCAAAGGCAGGCGCTAAACCGCTGCGCCACCCAGGGATCCCCGATTTGATTATTTTCTATTCAATTCTATTCTATTCGATTATTTTCAGTTCGATTCGATTGCATTTGATTCGATTATTTTCGATTCAATTCGGTTTGATTATTTTTGAATTGATTTGATTCTTTTTGATTTAAATCGATTCGATTCTTTTCGATTCCATTATTTTATTTTTTTTTAAACTAGATTAATTATTTATTTATTTATTTATGATAGTCACAGAGAGAGAGAGGCAGAGACATAGGCAGAGGGAGAAGCAGGCTCTATGCACCGGGAGCCCGATGTGGGATTCGATCCAGGGTCTCCAGGATTGCGCCCTGGGCCAAAGGCAGGCGCCAAACTGCTGCGCCACCCAGGGATCCCTGATTCCATTATTCTAGATTTGATTCGATTTTTTGATTCGATTCGATTATTTTTGATTCAATTCGATTGGATTATTTTCGATTCGGTTCTATTCGAACCGATTATTTTCGATTCAATTCGATTCGATGCGATTATTTTCCATTTGATTCGATTATTTTCGATTCGATTTGATTAATTTTGATTCGATACGATTATTTTCAATTCAATTCAATACAATTTGATTATTTCTTATTCTATTTGATTGGATTCGATTCGATTTTTTTTGATTCGATTCGATTATTTTTTATTAGATTCAATTCTTTTCGATTCGATTCGATTTGATTCTATTCGATTATTTTCGATTCAATTCGGTTCGATTCGAATCGATTATTTTCGATTCAATTCAATTCGATTCGGTTCGATAATTTTCGATTTGATTCGATTATTTTGTATTCGATTCAATTCGATTCGAATCGAGTATTTTCGATTCGATTATATTCGAATCAGTTTGGTTCGATTCGATTCGATTATTTTCGATTCAAATCAGTTCGATTCGATTATTTTAGATTCAATTCGGTTCGATTGGGTTTGATTATTTTCGATTTGATTCGATTCGATTCGATTATTTTCGATTCGATTCTATTGGATTCGTTTAGATTATTTTCAATTCGATTCGATTCTTCAATTCGATTCGATTATTTTCGATTCACTTCATTTCTATTATTTCCGGTTCGATTCGATGCGAATCTTTTCGATTTGATTATTTTCGATTTGATTATTTTCGATTCGATTCGATTCTTTTCAATTCGATTCGAATCCTTTCGATTCGGTTCGATTATTTTCGCTTCAAATCAATTCTTTTCGATTTGATTCTTTTCCTTTTTTAAATTTCTTTTACAGATTTTATTTAGTTATTCATAGAGACACAGCTAGAGAGAGAGAGGCAGAGACACAGGCAGAGGGAGAAGCAGGCTCCATCCAGGGAGCCTGATGTGTGACTCAATCCCGGGTCTCCAGGATCACACCCTGGGCTGCAGGCAGCGCTAAACCGCTGCGCCACTGGGGCTGCCCTTTATTCTATTTTTTTCGATTCGATTCAATATTTTTGATTCGAATCGACTTGATTCTTTTTGATTTGATTATTTTAGATTCGATTCGGTTCGATTATTTTCAATTTGATTCTATTCGATTCGATTTTTCTCAATTCTATTCTGTTCTTTTCGATTCAATTCGATTATATTCGATTCAATTCGATTGGTTTATATTCGATTCGATTCGATGGGAATCGATTATTTTTTATTCGATTCGATTTGATTCAATTATTTTCAATTCAATTCTATTCGATTATTTTCATTTCAATTCGATTCGATTCGATTTGATTATAATGAATTCTTTTCAATTCTATTTGAATACTTTTAATTCAATTCGATTCGATTATTTTTGATTCGATTCTATTTTTTCGATTTGATTATTTTCGATTCAATTTGATTCGATTCGATTCGATTCGATTATTTTCAATTTGATTCTATTCGATTCGATTCAATTCTTTTCTATTCTATTCGTATCACCTCGATTCTTTTCGATTCGATTATTTTAGATTCGATTCGATTATTTTCAATTTGATTTGATTATTTTTGATTCGATTCGATTCTTTTCAATTCAATTCGATTCTTTTCGATTCGATTCGATTACTTTCAATTCTCTTCTTTTCCATTATTTTCGATTCAATTCGATGTGAATCGATTATTTTTGAATCTATTCGTTTCAATTCGATTCGATTCAATTTGATTAGATTCGATTATTTTAGATTCGATTCGAATCGATTCCATTAATTTTTATTCGATTCGATAATTTTTTATTCAATTCGATTATTTTCGATTCGATCCGATGGATTCGATTCGTTTATTTTCGATTCTATTTGATTATTTTTGATTCGATTCGATTCTTTTCAATTTGATTCGATTCTTTTCGATTCGACTCGATTTTTTTCGATTCGATACGATTCTTTTCCATTCGATTCGATTCTTTTCGATTCGATTCATTCGAATAATCTAATCAAATCAAATTGAATCGAAAAGATTTGATTCGAATCGAATAGAAGAGAATCGAATCGAATCGAATTGAAAGAATCGAATCGAATCAAATCGAAAAGAATCGAATCGAATCAAATCAAAAAGAATCTAAACGAATTGAAAAAATCGAATCGAATTTAATACAATCGAAAAGAATCGAATCGAAAGAATCGAATCAAATCGACAAAAATTGAATCAAATTGAATTGAATCGAACATTATCGAATCAAATGACATCGAAAAGAAGCGAATCGAAAAGAATCGAATCCAATAGAAAAGAATCGAATCGAATTGAATCAAATTGAAAGGAATCGAATCAACAAAAAGAATCGAAACCAATTGAAAAAGATCGATTCGATTCGATTAATTTCAATTCAATTCGATTATTTTTGATTCAATTCCATTCGATTCGATTCTTTTCTATTCGATTCGATTATTTTTGATTCTATTCGATTCTTTTCGATTCGATTAATTTCGATTCGATTTGATTCGATTCTTTTCAATTCGATTTGATTATTTTCTTTTTTTAATTTTTAAATTTATTTATGATAGTCACACAGAGAGAGAGAGAGAGGCAGAGACACAGACAGAGGGAGAAGCAGGCTCCATGCACCGGGAGCCCAACGTGGGATTCAATCCCAGATCTCCAGAATCACGCCCTGGGCCAAAGGCAGGCTCTAAACTGCTGCGCCACCCAGGGATCCCCAATTTGATTATTTTCTATTCAATTCTATTCTATTCAATTATTTTCGGTTCAATTCGGTTTGATTATTTTTTAATTGATTTGATTCTTTTCGATTCGATTCGATTATTTTCGATTCGAATCAATTCGATTCTTTTCGAGTCTGTTATTTTAGATTCGATTTGATTTTTTGATTCGATTTGATTCTTTTCGATTCGAATCGATTCGATTCTTTTCGATTCGATTATTTTCAATTCGATTCGATTCTTTTCGATTCGATTCGATTCGATTATATTTGATTCAATTCGATTGGCTTAGATTCGATTCGATTCGATGGGAATCGATTATTTTTGATTCAATTTGATGGGATTCGATTCTTTTCGATTTGATTCGATTCTTTTTGATTTGACTCCATTTTTTCGATTCAATTAGATTCTTTTGGATTCGTAAGGATTCTTTTCCATTCGATTCGATTCTTTTCGATTTGATTCGATTCGATTCTTTTCAATTCGATTCATTCAAATAATCGAATCAAATCAAATTGAATCGAAAAGATTTGATTCGAATCGAATAGAAAAGAATCGAATCTAATTGAATCGAATCAAAAAGAATCAAATCGAATTGAATCTAATCGAAAAGAATCGAATTGAATCGAATCAAAAAGATCTACACGAATTGAAAAAAATGGAATCAAATCGAATAGAATCGAAAAGAATCGAATCGAATCGAAAGAATCGAATCAAATCGACAAAAATCAAATCAAATTGAATTGAATCGAACAGAATTGAATCGAATGACATCGAAAAGAAGCGAATCGAAAAGAATCGAATCCAATAGAAAAGAACCGAATCGAATTGAATCAAATCGAAAGGAATCGAATAAAACCAAAAATAATCAAAACGAATTGAAAAATCGAATCGATTTGATTAATTTCGGTTCGATTCGATTATTTTTGATTCAATTCGTTTTGATTCGATTATTTTCTATTCGATTTGATTATTTTTGATTCGATTCGATTCTTTTCGATTCAATTAATTTCGATTCGATTTGATTCGATTCTTTTCAATTCGATTTGATTTTCTTTTTTTTTAATTTTTAAATTTAGTTTTGATAGTCACACAGAGAGAGAGAGAGAGGCAAAGACACAGACAGAGGGAGAAGCAGGCTCCATGCACCGGGAGCCCAACGTGGGATTCAATCCCAGATCTCCAGAATCACGCCCTGGGCCAAAGGCAGGCGCTAAACCGCTGCGCCACCCAGGGATCCCCGATTTGATTATTTTCTATTCAATTCTATTCTATTCGATTATTTTCAGTTCGATTCGATTGCATTTGATTCGATTATTTTCGATTCAATTCGGTTTGATTATTTTTGAATTGATTTGATTCTTTTCGATTTAAATCGATTCGATTCTTTTCGATTCCATTATTTTATTTTTTTTTTAACTAGATTATTTATTTATTTATTTATTTATGATAGTCACAGAGAGAGAGAGGCAGAGACATAGGCAGAGGGAGAAGCAGGCTCTATGCACCGGGAGCCCGATGTGGGATTCGATCCAGGGTCTCCAGGATTGCGCCCTGGGCCAAAGGCAGGCGCCAAACTGCTGCGCCACCCAGGGATCCCTGATTCCATTATTCTAGATTTGATTCGATTTTTTGATTCGATTCGATTATTTTTGATTCAATTCGATTGGATTATTTTCGATTCGGTTCTATTCGAACCGATTATTTTCGATTCAATTCGATTCGATGCGATTATTTTCCATTTGATTCGATTATTTTCGATTCGATTTGATTAATTTTGATTCGATACGATTATTTTCAATTCAATTCAATACAATTTGATTATTTCTTATTCTATTTGATTGGATTCGATTCGATTTTTTTTGATTCGATTCGATTATTTTTTATTAGATTCAATTCTTTTCGATTCGATTCGATTTGATTCTATTCGATTATTTTCGATTCAATTCGGTTCGATTCGAATCGATTATTTTCGATTCAATTCAATTCGATTCGGTTCGATAATTTTCGATTTGATTCGATTATTTTGTATTCGATTCAATTCGATTCGAATCGAGTATTTTCGATTCGATTATATTCGAATCAGTTTGGTTCGATTCGATTCGATTATTTTCGATTCAAATCAGTTCGATTCGATTATTTTAGATTCAATTCGGTTCGATTGGGTTTGATTATTTTCGATTTGATTCGATTCGATTCGATTATTTTCGATTCGATTCTATTGGATTCGTTTAGATTATTTTCAATTCGATTCGATTCTTCAATTCGATTCGATTATTTTCGATTCACTTCATTTCTATTATTTCCGGTTCGATTCGATGCGAATCTTTTCGATTTGATTATTTTCGATTTGATTATTTTCGATTCGATTCGATTCTTTTCAATTCGATTCGAATCCTTTCGATTCGGTTCGATTATTTTCGCTTCAAATCAATTCTTTTCGATTTGATTCTTTTCCTTTTTTAAATTTCTTTTACAGATTTTATTTAGTTATTCATAGAGACACAGCTAGAGAGAGAGAGGCAGAGACACAGGCAGAGGGAGAAGCAGGCTCCATCCAGGGAGCCTGATGTGTGACTCAATCCCGGGTCTCCAGGATCACACCCTGGGCTGCAGGCAGCGCTAAACCGCTGCGCCACTGGGGCTGCCCTTTATTCTATTTTTTTCGATTCGATTCAATATTTTTGATTCGAATCGACTTGATTCTTTTTGATTTGATTATTTTAGATTCGATTCGGTTCGATTATTTTCAATTTGATTCTATTCGATTCGATTTTTCTCAATTCTATTCTGTTCTTTTCGATTCAATTCGATTATATTCGATTCAATTCGATTGGTTTATATTCGATTCGATTCGATGGGAATCGATTATTTTTTATTCGATTCGATTTGATTCAATTATTTTCAATTCAATTCTATTCGATTATTTTCATTTCAATTCGATTCGATTCGATTTGATTATAATGAATTCTTTTCAATTCTATTTGAATACTTTTAATTCAATTCGATTCGATTATTTTTGATTCGATTCTATTTTTTCGATTTGATTATTTTCGATTCAATTTGATTCGATTCGATTCGATTCGATTATTTTCAATTTGATTCTATTCGATTCGATTCAATTCTTTTCTATTCTATTCGTATCACCTCGATTCTTTTCGATTCGATTATTTTAGATTCGATTCGATTATTTTCAATTTGATTTGATTATTTTTGATTCGATTCGATTCTTTTCAATTCAATTCGATTCTTTTCGATTCGATTCGATTATTTTCAATTCTCTTCTTTTCCATTATTTTCGATTCAATTCGATGTGAATCGATTATTTTTGAATCTATTCGTTTCAATTCGATTCGATTCAATTTGATTAGATTCGGTTATTTTAGATTCGATTCGAATCGATTCCATTAATTTTTATTCGATTCGATAATTTTTTATTCAATTCGATTATTTTCGATTCGATTCGATGGATTCGATTCGTTTATTTTCGATTCTATTTGATTATTTTTGATTCGATTCGATTCTTTTCAATTTGATTCGATTCTTTTCGATTCGACTCGATTTTTTTCGATTCGATACGATTCTTTTCCATTCGATTCGATTCTTTTCGATTCGATTCATTCGAATAATCTAATCAAATCAAATTGAATCGAAAAGATTTGATTCGAATCGAATAGAAGAGAATCGAATCGAATCGAATTGAAAGAATCGAATCGAATCAAATCGAAAAGAATCGAATCGAATCAAATCAAAAAGAATCTAAACGAATTGAAAAAATCGAATCGAATTTAATACAATCGAAAAGAATCGAATCGAAAGAATCGAATCAAATCGACAAAAATTGAATCAAATTGAATTGAATCGAACATTATCGAATCAAATGACATCGAAAAGAAGCGAATCGAAAAGAATCGAATCCAATAGAAAAGAATCGAATCGAATTGAATCAAATTGAAAGGAATCGAATCAACAAAAAGAATCGAAACCAATTGAAAAAGATCGATTCGATTCGATTAATTTCAATTCAATTCGATTATTTTTGATTCAATTCCATTCGATTCGATTCTTTTCTATTCGATTCGATTATTTTTGATTCTATTCGATTCTTTTCGATTCGATTAATTTCGATTCGATTTGATTCGATTCTTTTCAATTTGATTTGATTATTTTCTTTTTTTAATTTTTAAATTTATTTATGATAGTCACACAGAGAGAGAGAGAGAGGCAGAGACACAGACAGAGGGAGAAGCAGGCTCCATGCACCGGGAGCCCAACGTGGGATTCAATCCCAGATCTCCAGAATCACGCCCTGGGCCAAAGGCAGGCTCTAAACTGCTGCGCCACCCAGGGATCCCCAATTTGATTATTTTCTATTCAATTCTATTCTATTCAATTATTTTCGGTTCAATTCGGTTTGATTATTTTTTAATTGATTTGATTCTTTTCGATTCGATTCGATTATTTTCGATTCGAATCAATTCGATTCTTTTCGAGTCTGTTATTTTAGATTCGATTTGATTTTTTGATTCGATTTGATTCTTTTCGATTCGAATCGATTCGATTCTTTTCGATTCGATTATTTTCAATTCGATTCGATTCTTTTCGATTCGATTCGATTCGATTATATTTGATTCAATTCGATTGGCTTAGATTCGATTCGATTCGATGGGAATCGATTATTTTTGATTCAATTTGATGGGATTCGATTCTTTTCGATTTGATTCGATTCTTTTTGATTTGACTCCATTTTTTCGATTCAATTAGATTCTTTTGGATTCGTAAGGATTCCTTTCCATTCGATTCGATTCTTTTCGATTTGATTCGATTCGATTCTTTTCAATTCGATTCATTCAAATAATCGAATCAAATCAAATTGAATCGAAAAGATTTGATTCGAATCGAATAGAAAAGAATCGAATCTAATTGAATCGAATCAAAAAGAATCAAATCGAATTGAATCTAATCGAAAAGAATCGAATTGAATCGAATCAAAAAGATCTACACGAATTGAAAAAAATGGAATCAAATCGAATAGAATCGAAAAGAATCGAATCGAATCGAAAGAATCGAATCAAATCGACAAAAATCAAATCAAATTGAATTGAATCGAACAGAATTGAATCGAATGACATCGAAAAGAAGCGAATCGAAAAGAATCGAATCCAATAGAAAAGAACCGAATCGAATTGAATCAAATCGAAAGGAATCGAATAAAACCAAAAATAATCAAAACGAATTGAAAAATCGAATCGATTTGATTAATTTCGGTTCGATTCGATTATTTTTGATTCAATTCGTTTTGATTCGATTATTTTCTATTCGATTTGATTATTTTTGATTCGATTCGATTCTTTTCGATTCGATTAATTTCGATTCGATTTGATTCGATTCTTTTCAATTCGATTTGATTTTCTTTTTTTTTAATTTTTAAATTTAGTTTTGATAGTCACACAGAGAGAGAGAGAGAGGCAAAGACACAGACAGAGGGAGAAGCAGGCTCCATGCACCGGGAGCCCAACGTGGGATTCAATCCCAGATCTCCAGAATCACGCCCTGGGCCAAAGGCAGGCGCTAAACCGCTGCGCCACCCAGGGATCCCCGATTTGATTATTTTCTATTCAATTCTATTCTATTCGATTATTTTCAGTTCGATTCGATTGCATTTGATTCGATTATTTTCGATTCAATTCGGTTTGATTATTTTTGAATTGATTTGATTCTTTTCGATTTAAATCGATTCGATTCTTTTCGATTCCATTATTTTATTTTTTTTTAAACTAGATTAATTATTTATTTATTTATTTATGATAGTCACAGAGAGAGAGAGGCAGAGACATAGGCAGAGGGAGAAGCAGGCTCTATGCACCGGGAGCCCGATGTGGGATTCGATCCAGGGTCTCCAGGATTGCGCCCTGGGCCAAAGGCAGGCGCCAAACTGCTGCGCCACCCAGGGATCCCTGATTCCATTATTCTAGATTTGATTCGATTTTTTGATTCGATTCGATTATTTTTGATTCAATTCGATTGGATTATTTTCGATTCGGGTCTATTCGAACCGATTATTTTCGATTCAATTCGATTCGATGCGATTATTTTCCATTTGATTCGATTATTTTCGATTCGATTTGATTAATTTTGATTCGATACGATTATTTTCAATTCAATTCAATACAATTTGATTATTTCTTATTCTATTTGATTGGATTCGATTCGATTTTTTTTGATTCGATTCGATTATTTTTTATTAGATTCAATTCTTTTCGATTCGATTCGATTTGATTCTATTCGATTATTTTCGATTCAATTCGGTTCGATTCGAATCGATTATTTTCGATTCAATTCAATTCGATTCGGTTCGATAATTTTCGATTTGATTCGATTATTTTGTATTCGATTCAATTCGATTCGAATCGAGTATTTTCGATTCGATTATATTCGAATCAGTTTGGTTCGATTCGATTCGATTATTTTCGATTCAAATCAGTTCGATTCGATTATTTTAGATTCAATTCGGTTCGATTGGGTTTGATTATTTTCGATTTGATTCGATTCGATTCGATTATTTTCGATTCGATTCTATTGGATTCGTTTAGATTATTTTCAATTCGATTCGATTCTTCAATTCGATTCGATTATTTTCGATTCACTTCATTTCTATTATTTCCGGTTCGATTCGATGCGAATCTTTTCGATTTGATTATTTTCGATTCGATTCGATTCTTTTCAATTCGATTCGAATCCTTTCGATTCGGTTCGATTATTTTCGCTTCAAATCAATTCTTTTCGATTTGATTCTTTTCCTTTTTAAAATTTCTTTTACAGATTTTATTTAGTTATTCATAGAGACACAGCTAGAGAGAGAGAGGCAGAGACACAGGCAGAGGGAGAAGCAGGCTCCATCCAGGGAGCCTGATGTGTGACTCAATCCCGGGTCTCCAGGATCACACCCTGGGCTGCAGGCAGCGCTAAACCGCTGCGCCACTGGGGCTGCCCTTTATTCTATTTTTTTCGATTCGATTCAATATTTTTGATTCGAATCGACTTGATTCTTTTTGATTTGATTATTTTAGATTCGATTCGGTTCGATTATTTTCAATTTGATTCTATTCGATTCGATTTTTCTCAATTCTATTCTGTTCTTTTCGATTCAATTCGATTATATTCGATTCAATTCGATTGGTTTATATTCGATTCGATTCGATGGGAATCGATTATTTTTTATTCGATTCGATTTGATTCAATTATTTTCAATTCAATTCTATTCGATTATTTTCATTTCAATTCGATTCGATTCGATTTGATTATAATGAATTCTTTTCAATTCTATTTGAATACTTTTAATTCAATTCGATTCGATTATTTTTGATTCGATTCTATTTTTTCGATTTGATTATTTTCGATTCAATTTGATTCGATTCGATTCGATTCGATTATTTTCAATTTGATTCTATTCGATTCGATTCAATTCTTTTCTATTCTATTCGTATCACCTCGATTCTTTTCGATTCGATTATTTTAGATTCGATTCGATTATTTTCAATTTGATTTGATTATTTTTGATTCGATTCGATTCTTTTCAATTCAATTCGATTCTTTTCGATTCGATTCGATTATTTTCAATTCTCTTCTTTTCCATTATTTTCGATTCAATTCGATGTGAATCGATTATTTTTGAATCTATTCGTTTCAATTCGATTCGATTCAATTTGATTAGATTCGGTTATTTTAGATTCGATTCGAATCGATTCCATTAATTTTTATTCGATTCGATAATTTTTTATTCAATTCGATTATTTTCGATTCGATTCGATGGATTCGATTCGTTTATTTTCGATTCTATTTGATTATTTTTGATTCGATTCGATTCTTTTCAATTTGATTCGATTCTTTTCGATTCGACTCGATTTTTTTCGATTCGATACGATTCTTTTCCATTCGATTCGATTCTTTTCGATTCGATTCATTCGAATAATCTAATCAAATCAAATTGAATCGAAAAGATTTGATTCGAATCGAATAGAAGAGAATCGAATCGAATCGAATTGAAAGAATCGAATCGAATCAAATCGAAAAGAATCGAATCGAATCAAATCAAAAAGAATCTAAACGAATTGAAAAAATCGAATCGAATTTAATACAATCGAAAAGAATCGAATCGAAAGAATCGAATCAAATCGACAAAAATTGAATCAAATTGAATTGAATCGAACATTATCGAATCAAATGACATCGAAAAGAAGCGAATCGAAAAGAATCGAATCCAATAGAAAAGAATCGAATCGAATTGAATCAAATTGAAAGGAATCGAATCAACAAAAAGAATCGAAACCAATTGAAAAAGATCGATTCGATTCGATTAATTTCAATTCAATTCGATTATTTTTGATTCAATTCCATTCGATTCGATTCTTTTCTATTCGATTCGATTATTTTTGATTCTATTCGATTCTTTTCGATTCGATTAATTTCGATTCGATTTGATTAGATTCTTTTCAATTTGATTTGATTATTTTCTTTTTTTAATTTTTAAATTTATTTATGATAGTCACACACAGAGAGAGAGAGAGGCAGAGACACAGACAGAGGGAGAAGCAGGCTCCATGCACCGGGAGCCCAACGTGGGATTCAATCCCAGATCTCCAGAATCACGCCCTGGGCCAAAGGCAGGCTCTAAACTGCTGCGCCACCCAGGGATCCCCAATTTGATTATTTTCTATTCAATTCTATTCTATTCAATTATTTTCGGTTCAATTCGGTTTGATTATTTTTTAATTGATTTGATTCTTTTCGATTCGATTCGATTATTTTCGATTCGAATCAATTCGATTCTTTTCGAGTCTGTTATTTTAGATTCGATTTGATTTTTTGATTCGATTTGATTCTTTTCGATTCGAATCGATTCGATTCTTTTCGATTCGATTCTTTTCAATTCGATTCGATTCTTTTCGATTCGATTCGATTCGATTATATTTGATTCAATTCGATTGGCTTAGATTCGATTCGATTCGATGGGAATCGATTATTTTTGATTCAATTTGATGGGATTCGATTCTTTTCGATTTGATTCGATTCTTTTTGATTTGACTCCATTTTTTCGATTCAATTAGATTCTTTTGGATTCGTAACGATTCTTTTCCATTCGATTCGATTCTTTTCGATTTGATTCGATTCGATTCTTTTCAATTCGATTCATTCAAATAATCGAATCAAATCAAATTGAATCGAAAAGATTTGATTCGAATCGAATAGAAAAGAATCGAATCTAATTGAATCGAATCAAAAAGAATCAAATCGAATTGAATCTAATCGAAAAGAATCGAATTGAATCGAATCAAAAAGATCTACACGAATTGAAAAAAATGGAATCAAATCGAATAGAATCGAAAAGAATCGAATCGAATCGAAAGAATCGAATCAAATCGACAAAAATCAAATCAAATTGAATTGAATCGAACAGAATTGAATCGAATGACATCGAAAAGAAGCGAATCGAAAAGAATCGAATCCAATAGAAAAGAACCGAATCGAATTGAATCAAATCGAAAGGAATCGAATAAAATCAAAAATAATCAAAACGAATTGAAAAATCGAATCGATTTGATTAATTTCGGTTCGATTCGATTATTTTTGATTCAATTCGTTTTGATTCGATTATTTTCTATTCGATTTGATTATTTTTGATTCGATTCGATTCTTTTCGATTCGATTAATTTCGATTCGATTTGATTCGATTCTTTTCAATTCGATTTGATTTTCTTTTTTTTTAATTTTTAAATTTAGTTTTGATAGTCACACAGAGAGAGAGAGAGAGGCAAAGACACAGACAGAGGGAGAAGCAGGCTCCATGCACCGGGAGCCCAACGTGGGATTCAATCCCAGATCTCCAGAATCACGCCCTGGGCCAAAGGCAGGCGCTAAACCGCTGCGCCACCCAGGGATCCCCGATTTGATTATTTTCTATTCAATTCTATTCTATTCGATTATTTTCAGTTCGATTCGATTGCATTTGATTCGATTATTTTCGATTCAATTCGGTTTGATTATTTTTGAATTGATTTGATTCTTTTTGATTTAAATCGATTCGATTCTTTTCGATTCCATTATTTTATTTTTTTTTAAACTAGATTAATTATTTATTTATTTATTTATGATAGTCACAGAGAGAGAGAGGCAGAGACATAGGCAGAGGGAGAAGCAGGCTCTATGCACCGGGAGCCCGATGTGGGATTCGATCCAGGGTCTCCAGGATTGCGCCCTGGGCCAAAGGCAGGCGCCAAACTGCTGCGCCACCCAGGGATCCCTGATTCCATTATTCTAGATTTGATTCGATTTTTTGATTCGATTCGATTATTTTTGATTCAATTCGATTGGATTATTTTCGATTCGGTTCTATTCGAACCGATTATTTTCGATTCAATTCGATTCGATGCGATTATTTTCCATTTGATTCGATTATTTTCGATTCGATTTGATTAATTTTGATTCGATACGATTATTTTCAATTCAATTCAATACAATTTGATTATTTCTTATTCTATTTGATTGGATTCGATTCGATTTTTTTTGATTCGATTCGATTATTTTTTATTAGATTCAATTCTTTTCGATTCGATTCGATTTGATTCTATTCGATTATTTTCGATTCAATTCGGTTCGATTCGAATCGATTATTTTCGATTCAATTCAATTCGATTCGGTTCGATAATTTTCGATTTGATTCGATTATTTTGTATTCGATTCAATTCGATTCGAATCGAGTATTTTCGATTCGATTATATTCGAATCAGTTTGGTTCGATTCGATTCGATTATTTTCGATTCAAATCAGTTCGATTCGATTATTTTAGATTCAATTCGGTTCGATTGGGTTTGATTATTTTCGATTTGATTCGATTCGATTCGATTATTTTCGATTCGATTCTATTGGATTCGTTTAGATTATTTTCAATTCGATTCGATTCTTCAATTCGATTCGATTATTTTCGATTCACTTCATTTCTATTATTTCCGGTTCGATTCGATGCGAATCTTTTCGATTTGATTATTTTCGATTCGATTCGATTCTTTTCAATTCGATTCGAATCCTTTCGATTCGGTTCGATTATTTTCGCTTCAAATCAATTCTTTTCGATTTGATTCTTTTCCTTTTTTAAATTTCTTTTACAGATTTTATTTAGTTATTCATAGAGACACAGCTAGAGAGAGAGAGGCAGAGACACAGGCAGAGGGAGAAGCAGGCTCCATCCAGGGAGCCTGATGTGTGACTCAATCCCGGGTCTCCAGGATCACACCCTGGGCTGCAGGCAGCGCTAAACCGCTGCGCCACTGGGGCTGCCCTTTATTCTATTTTTTTCGATTCGATTCAATATTTTTGATTCGAATCGACTTGATTCTTTTTGATTTGATTATTTTAGATTCGATTCGGTTCGATTATTTTCAATTTGATTCTATTCGATTCGATTTTTCTCAATTCTATTCTGTTCTTTTCGATTCAATTCGATTATATTCGATTCAATTCGATTGGTTTATATTCGATTCGATTCGATGGGAATCGATTATTTTTTATTCGATTCGATTTGATTCAATTATTTTCAATTCAATTCTATTCGATTATTTTCATTTCAATTCGATTCGATTCGATTTGATTATAATGAATTCTTTTCAATTCTATTTGAATACTTTTAATTCAATTCGATTCGATTATTTTTGATTCGATTCTATTTTTTCGATTTGATTATTTTCGATTCAATTTGATTCGATTCGATTCGATTCGATTATTTTCAATTTGATTCTATTCGATTCGATTCAATTCTTTTCTATTCTATTCGTATCACCTCGATTCTTTTCGATTCGATTATTTTAGATTCGATTCGATTATTTTCAATTTGATTTGATTATTTTTGATTCGATTCGATTCTTTTCAATTCAATTCGATTCTTTTCGATTCGATTCGATTACTTTCAATTCTCTTCTTTTCCATTATTTTCGATTCAATTCGATGTGAATCGATTATTTTTGAATCTATTCGTTTCAATTCGATTCGATTCAATTTGATTAGATTCGATTATTTTAGATTCGATTCGAATCGATTCCATTAATTTTTATTCGATTCGATAATTTTTTATTCAATTCGATTATTTTCGATTCGATCCGATGGATTCGATTCGTTTATTTTCGATTCTATTTGATTATTTTTGATTCGATTCGATTCTTTTCAATTTGATTCGATTCTTTTCGATTCGACTCGATTTTTTTCGATTCGATACGATTCTTTTCCATTCGATTCGATTCTTTTCGATTCGATTCATTCGAATAATCTAATCAAATCAAATTGAATCGAAAAGATTTGATTCGAATCGAATAGAAGAGAATCGAATCGAATCGAATTGAAAGAATCGAATCGAATCAAATCGAAAAGAATCGAATCGAATCAAATCAAAAAGAATCTAAACGAATTGAAAAAATCGAATCGAATTTAATACAATCGAAAAGAATCGAATCGAAAGAATCGAATCAAATCGACAAAAATTGAATCAAATTGAATTGAATCGAACATTATCGAATCAAATGACATCGAAAAGAAGCGAATCGAAAAGAATCGAATCCAATAGAAAAGAATCGAATCGAATTGAATCAAATTGAAAGGAATCGAATCAACAAAAAGAATCGAAACCAATTGAAAAAGATCGATTCGATTCGATTAATTTCAATTCAATTCGATTATTTTTGATTCAATTCCATTCGATTCGATTCTTTTCTATTCGATTCGATTATTTTTGATTCTATTCGATTCTTTTCGATTCGATTAATTTCGATTCGATTTGATTCGATTCTTTTCAATTCGATTTGATTATTTTCTTTTTTTAATTTTTAAATTTATTTATGATAGTCACACAGAGAGAGAGAGAGAGGCAGAGACACAGACAGAGGGAGAAGCAGGCTCCATGCACCGGGAGCCCAACGTGGGATTCAATCCCAGATCTCCAGAATCACGCCCTGGGCCAAAGGCAGGCTCTAAACTGCTGCGCCACCCAGGGATCCCCAATTTGATTATTTTCTATTCAATTCTATTCTATTCAATTATTTTCGGTTCAATTCGGTTTGATTATTTTTTAATTGATTTGATTCTTTTCGATTCGATTCGATTATTTTCGATTCGAATCAATTCGATTCTTTTCGAGTCTGTTATTTTAGATTCGATTTGATTTTTTGATTCGATTTGATTCTTTTCGATTCGAATCGATTCGATTCTTTTCGATTCGATTATTTTCAATTCGATTCGATTCTTTTCGATTCGATTCGATTCGATTATATTTGATTCAATTCGATTGGCTTAGATTCGATTCGATTCGATGGGAATCGATTATTTTTGATTCAATTTGATGGGATTCGATTCTTTTCGATTTGATTCGATTCTTTTTGATTTGACTCCATTTTTTCGATTCAATTAGATTCTTTTGGATTCGTAAGGATTCTTTTCCATTCGATTCGATTCTTTTCGATTTGATTCGATTCGATTCTTTTCAATTCGATTCATTCAAATAATCGAATCAAATCAAATTGAATCGAAAAGATTTGATTCGAATCGAATAGAAAAGAATCGAATCTAATTGAATCGAATCAAAAAGAATCAAATCGAATTGAATCTAATCGAAAAGAATCGAATTGAATCGAATCAAAAAGATCTACACGAATTGAAAAAAATGGAATCAAATCGAATAGAATCGAAAAGAATCGAATCGAATCGAAAGAATCGAATCAAATCGACAAAAATCAAATCAAATTGAATTGAATCGAACAGAATTGAATCGAATGACATCGAAAAGAAGCGAATCGAAAAGAATCGAATCCAATAGAAAAGAACCGAATCGAATTGAATCAAATCGAAAGGAATCGAATAAAACCAAAAATAATCAAAACGAATTGAAAAATCGAATCGATTTGATTAATTTCGGTTCGATTCGATTATTTTTGATTCAATTCGTTTTGATTCGATTATTTTCTATTCGATTTGATTATTTTTGATTCGATTCGATTCTTTTCGATTCAATTAATTTCGATTCGATTTGATTCGATTCTTTTCAATTCGATTTGATTTTCTTTTTTTTTAATTTTTAAATTTAGTTTTGATAGTCACACAGAGAGAGAGAGAGAGGCAAAGACACAGACAGAGGGAGAAGCAGGCTCCATGCACCGGGAGCCCAACGTGGGATTCAATCCCAGATCTCCAGAATCACGCCCTGGGCCAAAGGCAGGCGCTAAACCGCTGCGCCACCCAGGGATCCCCGATTTGATTATTTTCTATTCAATTCTATTCTATTCGATTATTTTCAGTTCGATTCGATTGCATTTGATTCGATTATTTTCGATTCAATTCGGTTTGATTATTTTTGAATTGATTTGATTCTTTTCGATTTAAATCGATTCGATTCTTTTCGATTCCATTATTTTATTTTTTTTTTAACTAGATTATTTATTTATTTATTTATTTATGATAGTCACAGAGAGAGAGAGGCAGAGACATAGGCAGAGGGAGAAGCAGGCTCTATGCACCGGGAGCCCGATGTGGGATTCGATCCAGGGTCTCCAGGATTGCGCCCTGGGCCAAAGGCAGGCGCCAAACTGCTGCGCCACCCAGGGATCCCTGATTCCATTATTCTAGATTTGATTCGATTTTTTGATTCGATTCGATTATTTTTGATTCAATTCGATTGGATTATTTTCGATTCGGTTCTATTCGAACCGATTATTTTCGATTCAATTCGATTCGATGCGATTATTTTCCATTTGATTCGATTATTTTCGATTCGATTTGATTAATTTTGATTCGATACGATTATTTTCAATTCAATTCAATACAATTTGATTATTTCTTATTCTATTTGATTGGATTCGATTCGATTTTTTTTGATTCGATTCGATTATTTTTTATTAGATTCAATTCTTTTCGATTCGATTCGATTTGATTCTATTCGATTATTTTCGATTCAATTCGGTTCGATTCGAATCGATTATTTTCGATTCAATTCAATTCGATTCGGTTCGATAATTTTCGATTTGATTCGATTATTTTGTATTCGATTCAATTCGATTCGAATCGAGTATTTTCGATTCGATTATATTCGAATCAGTTTGGTTCGATTCGATTCGATTATTTTCGATTCAAATCAGTTCGATTCGATTATTTTAGATTCAATTCGGTTCGATTGGGTTTGATTATTTTCGATTTGATTCGATTCGATTCGATTATTTTCGATTCGATTCTATTGGATTCGTTTAGATTATTTTCAATTCGATTCGATTCTTCAATTCGATTCGATTATTTTCGATTCACTTCATTTCTATTATTTCCGGTTCGATTCGATGCGAATCTTTTCGATTTGATTATTTTCGATTCGATTCGATTCTTTTCAATTCGATTCGAATCCTTTCGATTCGGTTCGATTATTTTCGCTTCAAATCAATTCTTTTCGATTTGATTCTTTTCCTTTTTTAAATTTCTTTTACAGATTTTATTTAGTTATTCATAGAGACACAGCTAGAGAGAGAGAGGCAGAGACACAGGCAGAGGGAGAAGCAGGCTCCATCCAGGGAGCCTGATGTGTGACTCAATCCCGGGTCTCCAGGATCACACCCTGGGCTGCAGGCAGCGCTAAACCGCTGCGCCACTGGGGCTGCCCTTTATTCTATTTTTTTCGATTCGATTCAATATTTTTGATTCGAATCGACTTGATTCTTTTTGATTTGATTATTTTAGATTCGATTCGGTTCGATTATTTTCAATTTGATTCTATTCGATTCGATTTTTCTCAATTCTATTCTGTTCTTTTCGATTCAATTCGATTATATTCGATTCAATTCGATTGGTTTATATTCGATTCGATTCGATGGGAATCGATTATTTTTTATTCGATTCGATTTGATTCAATTATTTTCAATTCAATTCTATTCGATTATTTTCATTTCAATTCGATTCGATTCGATTTGATTATAATGAATTCTTTTCAATTCTATTTGAATACTTTTAATTCAATTCGATTCGATTATTTTTGATTCGATTCTATTTTTTCGATTTGATTATTTTCGATTCAATTTGATTCGATTCGATTCGATTCGATTATTTTCAATTTGATTCTATTCGATTCGATTCAATTCTTTTCTATTCTATTCGTATCACCTCGATTCTTTTCGATTCGATTATTTTAGATTCGATTCGATTATTTTCAATTTGATTTGATTATTTTTGATTCGATTCGATTCTTTTCAATTCAATTCGATTCTTTTCGATTCGATTCGATTATTTTCAATTCTCTTCTTTTCCATTATTTTCGATTCAATTCGATGTGAATCGATTATTTTTGAATCTATTCGTTTCAATTCGATTCGATTCAATTTGATTAGATTCGGTTATTTTAGATTCGATTCGAATCGATTCCATTAATTTTTATTCGATTCGATAATTTTTTATTCAATTCGATTATTTTCGATTCGATTCGATGGATTCGATTCGTTTATTTTCGATTCTATTTGATTATTTTTGATTCGATTCGATTCTTTTCAATTTGATTCGATTCTTTTCGATTCGACTCGATTTTTTTCGATTCGATACGATTCTTTTCCATTCGATTCGATTCTTTTCGATTCGATTCATTCGAATAATCTAATCAAATCAAATTGAATCGAAAAGATTTGATTCGAATCGAATAGAAGAGAATCGAATCGAATCGAATTGAAAGAATCGAATCGAATCAAATCGAAAAGAATCGAATCGAATCAAATCAAAAAGAATCTAAACGAATTGAAAAAATCGAATCGAATTTAATACAATCGAAAAGAATCGAATCGAAAGAATCGAATCAAATCGACAAAAATTGAATCAAATTGAATTGAATCGAACATTATCGAATCAAATGACATCGAAAAGAAGCGAATCGAAAAGAATCGAATCCAATAGAAAAGAATCGAATCGAATTGAATCAAATTGAAAGGAATCGAATCAACAAAAAGAATCGAAACCAATTGAAAAAGATCGATTCGATTCGATTAATTTCAATTCAATTCGATTATTTTTGATTCAATTCCATTCGATTCGATTCTTTTCTATTCGATTCGATTATTTTTGATTCTATTCGATTCTTTTCGATTCGATTAATTTCGATTCGATTTGATTCGATTCTTTTCAATTTGATTTGATTATTTTCTTTTTTTAATTTTTAAATTTATTTATGATAGTCACACAGAGAGAGAGAGAGAGGCAGAGACACAGACAGAGGGAGAAGCAGGCTCCATGCACCGGGAGCCCAACGTGGGATTCAATCCCAGATCTCCAGAATCACGCCCTGGGCCAAAGGCAGGCTCTAAACTGCTGCGCCACCCAGGGATCCCCAATTTGATTATTTTCTATTCAATTCTATTCTATTCAATTATTTTCGGTTCAATTCGGTTTGATTATTTTTTAATTGATTTGATTCTTTTCGATTCGATTCGATTATTTTCGATTCGAATCAATTCGATTCTTTTCGAGTCTGTTATTTTAGATTCGATTTGATTTTTTGATTCGATTTGATTCTTTTCGATTCGAATCGATTCGATTCTTTTCGATTCGATTATTTTCAATTCGATTCGATTCTTTTCGATTCGATTCGATTCGATTATATTTGATTCAATTCGATTGGCTTAGATTCGATTCGATTCGATGGGAATCGATTATTTTTGATTCAATTTGATGGGATTCGATTCTTTTCGATTTGATTCGATTCTTTTTGATTTGACTCCATTTTTTCGATTCAATTAGATTCTTTTGGATTCGTAAGGATTCCTTTCCATTCGATTCGATTCTTTTCGATTTGATTCGATTCGATTCTTTTCAATTCGATTCATTCAAATAATCGAATCAAATCAAATTGAATCGAAAAGATTTGATTCGAATCGAATAGAAAAGAATCGAATCTAATTGAATCGAATCAAAAAGAATCAAATCGAATTGAATCTAATCGAAAAGAATCGAATTGAATCGAATCAAAAAGATCTACACGAATTGAAAAAAATGGAATCAAATCGAATAGAATCGAAAAGAATCGAATCGAATCGAAAGAATCGAATCAAATCAACAAAAATCAAATCAAATTGAATTGAATCGAACAGAATTGAATCGAATGACATCGGAAAGAAGCGAATCGAAAAGAATCGAATCCAATAGAAAAGAACCGAATCGAATTGAATCAAATCGAAAGGAATCGAATAAAACCAAAAATAATCAAAACGAATTGAAAAATCGAATCGATTTGATTAATTTCGGTTCGATTCGATTATTTTTGATTCAATTCGTTTTGATTCGATTATTTTCTATTCGATTTGATTATTTTTGATTCGATTCGATTCTTTTCGATTCGATTAATTTCGATTCGATTTGATTCGATTCTTTTCAATTCGATTTGATTTTCTTTTTTTTTAATTTTTAAATTTAGTTTTGATAGTCACACAGAGAGAGAGAGAGAGGCAAAGACACAGACAGAGGGAGAAGCAGGCTCCATGCACCGGGAGCCCAACGTGGGATTCAATCCCAGATCTCCAGAATCACGCCCTGGGCCAAAGGCAGGCGCTAAACCGCTGCGCCACCCAGGGATCCCCGATTTGATTATTTTCTATTCAATTCTATTCTATTCGATTATTTTCAGTTCGATTCGATTGCATTTGATTCGATTATTTTCGATTCAATTCGGTTTGATTATTTTTGAATTGATTTGATTCTTTTCGATTTAAATCGATTCGATTCTTTTCGATTCCATTATTTTATTTTTTTTTTAACTAGATTAATTATTTATTTATTTATTTATGATAGTCACAGAGAGAGAGAGGCAGAGACATAGGCAGAGGGAGAAGCAGGCTCTATGCACCGGGAGCCCGATGTGGGATTCGATCCAGGGTCTCCAGGATTGCGCCCTGGGCCAAAGGCAGGCGCCAAACTGCTGCGCCACCCAGGGATCCCTGATTCCATTATTCTAGATTTGATTCGATTTTTTGATTCGATTCGATTATTTTTGATTCAATTCGATTGGATTATTTTCGATTCGGTTCTATTCGAACCGATTATTTTCGATTCAATTCGATTCGATGCGATTATTTTCCATTTGATTCGATTATTTTCGATTCGATTTGATTAATTTTGATTCGATACGATTATTTTCAATTCAATTCAATACAATTTGATTATTTCTTATTCTATTTGATTGGATTCGATTCGATTTTTTTGATTCGATTCGATTATTTTTTATTAGATTCAATTCTTTTCGATTCGATTCGATTTGATTCTATTCGATTATTTTCGATTCAATTCGGTTCGATTCGAATCGATTATTTTCGATTCAATTCAATTCGATTCGGTTCGATAATTTTCGATTTGATTCGATTATTTTGTATTCGATTCAATTCGATTCGAATCGAGTATTTTCGATTCGATTATATTCGAATCAGTTTGGTTCGATTCGATTCGATTATTTTCGATTCAAATCAGTTCGATTCGATTATTTTAGATTCAATTCGGTTCGATTGGGTTTGATTATTTTCGATTTGATTCGATTCGATTCGATTATTTTCGATTCGATTCTATTGGATTCGTTTAGATTATTTTCAATTCGATTCGATTCTTCAATTCGATTCGATTATTTTCGATTCACTTCATTTCTATTATTTCCGGTTCGATTCGATGCGAATCTTTTCGATTTGATTATTTTCGATTCGATTCGATTCTTTTCAATTCGATTCGAATCCTTTCGATTCGGTTCGATTATTTTCGCTTCAAATCAATTCTTTTCGATTTGATTCTTTTCCTTTTTTAAATTTCTTTTACAGATTTTATTTAGTTATTCATAGAGACACAGCTAGAGAGAGAGAGGCAGAGACACAGGCAGAGGGAGAAGCAGGCTCCATCCAGGGAGCCTGATGTGTGACTCAATCCCGGGTCTCCAGGATCACACCCTGGGCTGCAGGCAGCGCTAAACCGCTGCGCCACTGGGGCTGCCCTTTATTCTATTTTTTTCGATTCGATTCAATATTTTTGATTCGAATCGACTTGATTCTTTTTGATTTGATTATTTTAGATTCGATTCGGTTCGATTATTTTCAATTTGATTCTATTCGATTCGATTTTTCTCAATTCTATTCTGTTCTTTTCGATTCAATTCGATTATATTCGATTCAATTCGATTGGTTTATATTCGATTCGATTCGATGGGAATCGATTATTTTTTATTCGATTCGATTTGATTCAATTATTTTCAATTCAATTCTATTCGATTATTTTCATTTCAATTCGATTCGATTCGATTTGATTATAATGAATTCTTTTCAATTCTATTTGAATACTTTTAATTCAATTCGATTCGATTATTTTTGATTCGATTCTATTTTTTCGATTTGATTAGTTTCGATTCAATTTGATTCGATTCGATTCGATTCGATTATTTTCAATTTGATTCTATTCGATTCGATTCAATTCTTTTCTATTCTATTCGTATCACCTCGATTCTTTTCGATTCGATTATTTTAGATTCGATTCGATTATTTTCAATTTGATTTGATTATTTTTGATTCGATTCGATTCTTTTCAATTCAATTCGATTCTTTTCGATTCGATTCGATTACTTTCAATTCTCTTCTTTTCCATTATTTTCGATTCAATTCGATGTGAATCGATTATTTTTGAATCTATTCGTTTCAATTCGATTCGATTCAATTTGATTAGATTCGGTTATTTTAGATTCGATTCGAATCGATTCCATTAATTTTTATTCGATTCGATAATTTTTTATTCAATTCGATTATTTTCGATTCGATTCGATGGATTCGATTCGTTTATTTTCGATTCTATTTGATTATTTTTGATTCGATTCGATTCTTTTCAATTTGATTCGATTCTTTTCGATTCGACTCGATTTTTTTCGATTCGATACGATTCTTTTCCATTCGATTCGATTCTTTTCGATTCGATTCATTCGAATAATCTAATCAAATCAAATTGAATCGAAAAGATTTGATTCGAATCGAATAGAAGAGAATCGAATCGAATCGAATTGAAAGAATCGAATCGAATCAAATCGAAAAGAATCGAATCGAATCAAATCAAAAAGAATCTAAACGAATTGAAAAAATCGAATCGAATTTAATACAATCGAAAAGAATCGAATCGAAAGAATCGAATCAAATCGACAAAAATTGAATCAAATTGAATTGAATCGAACATTATCGAATCAAATGACATCGAAAAGAAGCGAATCGAAAAGAATCGAATCCAATAGAAAAGAATCGAATCGAATTGAATCAAATTGAAAGGAATCGAATCAACAAAAAGAATCGAAACCAATTGAAAAAGATCGATTCGATTCGATTAATTTCAATTCAATTCGATTATTTTTGATTCAATTCCATTCGATTCGATTCTTTTCTATTCGATTCGATTATTTTTGATTCTATTCGATTCTTTTCGATTCGATTAATTTCGATTCGATTTGATTCGATTCTTTTCAATTTGATTTGATTATTTTCTTTTTTTAATTTTTAAATTTATTTATGATAGTCACACAGAGAGAGAGAGAGAGGCAGAGACACAGACAGAGGGAGAAGCAGGCTCCATGCACCGGGAGCCCAACGTGGGATTCAATCCCAGATCTCCAGAATCACGCCCTGGGCCAAAGGCAGGCTCTAAACTGCTGCGCCACCCAGGGATCCCCAATTTGATTATTTTCTATTCAATTCTATTCTATTCAATTATTTTCGGTTCAATTCGGTTTGATTATTTTTTAATTGATTTGATTCTTTTCGATTCGATTCGATTATTTTCGATTCGAATCAATTCGATTCTTTTCGAGTCTGTTATTTTAGATTCGATTTGATTTTTTGATTCGATTTGATTCTTTTCGATTCGAATCGATTCGATTCTTTTCGATTCGATTCTTTTCAATTCGATTCGATTCTTTTCGATTCGATTCGATTCGATTATATTTGATTCAATTCGATTGGCTTAGATTCGATTCGATTCGATGGGAATCGATTATTTTTGATTCAATTTGATGGGATTCGATTCTTTTCGATTTGATTCGATTCTTTTTGATTTGACTCCATTTTTTCGATTCAATTAGATTCTTTTGGATTCGTAACGATTCTTTTCCATTCGATTCGATTCTTTTCGATTTGATTCGATTCGATTCTTTTCAATTCGATTCATTCAAATAATCGAATCAAATCAAATTGAATCGAAAAGATTTGATTCGAATCGAATAGAAAAGAATCGAATCTAATTGAATCGAATCAAAAAGAATCAAATCGAATTGAATCTAATCGAAAAGAATCGAATTGAATCGAATCAAAAAGATCTACACGAATTGAAAAAAATGGAATCAAATCGAATAGAATCGAAAAGAATCGAATCGAATCGAAAGAATCGAATCAAATCGACAAAAATCAAATCAAATTGAATTGAATCGAACAGAATTGAATCGAATGACATCGGAAAGAAGCGAATCGAAAAGAATCGAATCCAATAGAAAAGAACCGAATCGAATTGAATCAAATCGAAAGGAATCGAATAAAATCAAAAATAATCAAAACGAATTGAAAAATCGAATCGATTTGATTAATTTCGGTTCGATTCGATTATTTTTGATTCAATTCGTTTTGATTCGATTATTTTCTATTCGATTTGATTATTTTTGATTCGATTCGATTCTTTTCGATTCGATTAATTTCGATTCGATTTGATTCGATTCTTTTCAATTCGATTTGATTTTCTTTTTTTTTAATTTTTAAATTTAGTTTTGATAGTCACACAGAGAGAGAGAGAGAGGCAAAGACACAGACAGAGGGAGAAGCAGGCTCCATGCACCGGGAGCCCAACGTGGGATTCAATCCCAGATCTCCAGAATCACGCCCTGGGCCAAAGGCAGGCGCTAAACCGCTGCGCCACCCAGGGATCCCCGATTTGATTATTTTCTATTCAATTCTATTCTATTCGATTATTTTCAGTTCGATTCGATTGCATTTGATTCGATTATTTTCGATTCAATTCGGTTTGATTATTTTTGAATTGATTTGATTCTTTTCGATTTAAATCGATTCGATTCTTTTCGATTCCATTATTTTATTTTTTTTTAACTAGATTATTTATTTATTTATTTATTTATTTATGATAGTCACAGAGAGAGAGAGGCAGAGACATAGGCAGAGGGAGAAGCAGGCTCTATGCACCGGGAGCCCGATGTGGGATTCGATCCAGGGTCTCCAGGATTGCGCCCTGGGCCAAAGGCAGGCGCCAAACTGCTGCGCCACCCAGGGATCCCTGATTCCATTATTCTAGATTTGATTCGATTTTTTGATTCGATTCGATTATTTTTGATTCAATTCGATTGGATTATTTTCGATTCGGGTCTATTCGAACCGATTATTTTCGATTCAATTCGATTCGATGCGATTATTTTCCATTTGATTCGATTATTTTCGATTCGATTTGATTAATTTTGATTCGATACGATTATTTTCAATTCAATTCAATACAATTTGATTATTTCTTATTCTATTTGATTGGATTCGATTCGATTTTTTTTGATTCGATTCGATTATTTTTTATTAGATTCAATTCTTTTTGATTCGATTCGATTTGATTCTATTCGATTATTTTCGATTCAATTCGGTTCGATTCGAATCGATTATTTTCGATTCAATTCAATTCGATTCGGTTCGATAATTTTCGATTTGATTCGATTATTTTGTATTCGATTCAATTCGATTCGAATCGAGTATTTTCGATTCGATTATATTCGAATCAGTTTGGTTCGATTCGATTCGATTATTTTCGATTCAAATCAGTTCGATTCGATTATTTTAGATTCAATTCGGTTCGATTGGGTTTGATTATTTTCGATTTGATTCGATTCGATTCGATTATTTTCGATTCGATTCTATTGGATTCGTTTAGATTATTTTCAATTCGATTCGATTCTTCAATTCGATTCGATTATTTTCGATTCACTTCATTTCTATTATTTCCGGTTCGATTCGATGCGAATCTTTTCGATTTGATTATTTTCGATTCGATTCGATTCTTTTCAATTCGATTCGAATCCTTTCGATTCGGTTCGATTATTTTCGCTTCAAATCAATTCTTTTCGATTTGATTCTTTTCCTTTTTTAAATTTCTTTTACAGATTTTATTTAGTTATTCATAGAGACACAGCTAGAGAGAGAGAGGCAGAGACACAGGCAGAGGGAGAAGCAGGCTCCATCCAGGGAGCCTGATGTGTGACTCAATCCCGGGTCTCCAGGATCACACCCTGGGCTGCAGGCAGCGCTAAACCGCTGCGCCACTGGGGCTGCCCTTTATTCTATTTTTTTCGATTCGATTCAATATTTTTGATTCGAATCGACTTGATTCTTTTTGATTTGATTATTTTAGATTCGATTCGGTTCGATTATTTTCAATTTGATTCTATTCGATTCGATTTTTCTCAATTCTATTCTGTTCTTTTCGATTCAATTCGATTATATTCGATTCAATTCGATTGGTTTATATTCGATTCGATTCGATGGGAATCGATTATTTTTTATTCGATTCGATTTGATTCAATTATTTTCAATTCAATTCTATTCGATTATTTTCATTTCAATTCGATTCGATTCGATTTGATTATAATGAATTCTTTTCAATTCTATTTGAATACTTTTAATTCAATTCGATTCGATTATTTTTGATTCGATTCTATTTTTTCGATTTGATTATTTTCGATTCAATTTGATTCGATTCGATTCGATTCGATTATTTTCAATTTGATTCTATTCGATTCGATTCAATTCTTTTCTATTCTATTCGTATCACCTCGATTCTTTTCGATTCGATTATTTTAGATTCGATTCGATTATTTTCAATTTGATTTGATTATTTTTGATTCGATTCGATTCTTTTCAATTCAATTCGATTCTTTTCGATTCGATTCGATTACTTTCAATTCTCTTCTTTTCCATTATTTTCGATTCAATTCGATGTGAATCGATTATTTTTGAATCTATTCGTTTCAATTCGATTCGATTCAATTTGATTAGATTCGATTATTTTAGATTCGATTCGAATTGATTCCATTAATTTTTATTCGATTCGATAATTTTTTATTCAATTCGATTATTTTCGATTCGATTCGATGGATTCGATTCGTTTATTTTCGATTCTATTTGATTATTTTTGATTCGATTCGATTCTTTTCAATTTGATTCGATTCTTTTCGATTCGACTCGATTTTTTTCGATTCGATACGATTCTTTTCCATTCGATTCGATTCTTTTCGATTCGATTCATTCGAATAATCTAATCAAATCAAATTGAATCGAAAAGATTTGATTCGAATCGAATAGAAGAGAATCGAATCGAATCGAATTGAAAGAATCGAATCGAATCAAATCGAAAAGAATCGAATCGAATCAAATCAAAAAGAATCTAAACGAATTGAAAAAATCGAATCGAATTTAATACAATCGAAAAGAATCGAATCGAAAGAATCGAATCAAATCGACAAAAATTGAATCAAATTGAATTGAATCGAACATTATCGAATCAAATGACATCGAAAAGAAGCGAATCGAAAAGAATCGAATCCAATAGAAAAGAATCGAATCGAATTGAATCAAATTGAAAGGAATCGAATCAACAAAAAGAATCGAAACCAATTGAAAAAGATCGATTCGATTCGATTAATTTCAATTCAATTCGATTATTTTTGATTCAATTCCATTCGATTCGATTCTTTTCTATTCGATTCGATTATTTTTGATTCTATTCGATTCTTTTCGATTCGATTAATTTCGATTCGATTTGATTCGATTCTTTTCAATTTGATTTGATTATTTTCTTTTTTTAATTTTTAAATTTATTTATGATAGTCACACAGAGAGAGAGAGAGAGGCAGAGACACAGACAGAGGGAGAAGCAGGCTCCATGCACCGGGAGCCCAACGTGGGATTCAATCCCAGATCTCCAGAATCACGCCCTGGGCCAAAGGCAGGCTCTAAACTGCTGCGCCACCCAGGGATCCCCAATTTGATTATTTTCTATTCAATTCTATTCTATTCAATTATTTTCGGTTCAATTCGGTTTGATTATTTTTTAATTGATTTGATTCTTTTCGATTCGATTCGATTATTTTCGATTCGAATCAATTCGATTCTTTTCGAGTCTGTTATTTTAGATTCGATTTGATTTTTTGATTCGATTTGATTCTTTTCGATTCGAATCGATTCGATTCTTTTCGATTCGATTCTTTTCAATTCGATTCGATTCTTTTCGATTCGATTCGATTCGATTATATTTGATTCAATTCGATTGGCTTAGATTCGATTCGATTCGATGGGAATCGATTATTTTTGATTCAATTTGATGGGATTCGATTCTTTTCGATTTGATTCGATTCTTTTTGATTTGACTCCATTTTTTCGATTCAATTAGATTCTTTTGGATTCGTAACGATTCTTTTCCATTCGATTCGATTCTTTTCGATTTGATTCGATTCGATTCTTTTCAATTCGATTCATTCAAATAATCGAATCAAATCAAATTGAATCGAAAAGATTTGATTCGAATCGAATAGAAAAGAATCGAATCTAATTGAATCGAATCAAAAAGAATCAAATCGAATTGAATCTAATCGAAAAGAATCGAATTGAATCGAATCAAAAAGATCTACACGAATTGAAAAAAATGGAATCAAATCGAATAGAATCGAAAAGAATCGAATCGAATCGAAAGAATCGAATCAAATCAACAAAAATCAAATCAAATTGAATTGAATCGAACAGAATTGAATCGAATGACATCGGAAAGAAGCGAATCGAAAAGAATCGAATCCAATAGAAAAGAACCGAATCGAATTGAATCAAATCGAAAGGAATCGAATAAAATCAAAAATAATCAAAACGAATTGAAAAATCGAATCGATTTGATTAATTTCGGTTCGATTCGATTATTTTTGATTCAATTCGTTTTGATTCGATTATTTTCTATTCGATTTGATTATTTTTGATTCGATTCGATTCTTTTCGATTCGATTAATTTCGATTCGATTTGATTCGATTCTTTTCAATTCGATTTGATTTTCTTTTTTTTTAATTTTTAAATTTAGTTTTGATAGTCACACAGAGAGAGAGAGAGAGGCAAAGACACAGACAGAGGGAGAAGCAGGCTCCATGCACCGGGAGCCCAACGTGGGATTCAATCCCAGATCTCCAGAATCACGCCCTGGGCCAAAGGCAGGCGCTAAACCGCTGCGCCACCCAGGGATCCCCGATTTGATTATTTTCTATTCAATTCTATTCTATTCGATTATTTTCAGTTCGATTCGATTGCATTTGATTCGATTATTTTCGATTCAATTCGGTTTGATTATTTTTGAATTGATTTGATTCTTTTCGATTTAAATCGATTCGATTCTTTTCGATTCCATTATTTTATTTTTTTTTAACTAGATTATTTATTTATTTATTTATTTATTTATGATAGTCACAGAGAGAGAGAGGCAGAGACATAGGCAGAGGGAGAAGCAGGCTCTATGCACCGGGAGCCCGATGTGGGATTCGATCCAGGGTCTCCAGGATTGCGCCCTGGGCCAAAGGCAGGCGCCAAACTGCTGCGCCACCCAGGGATCCCTGATTCCATTATTCTAGATTTGATTCGATTTTTTGATTCGATTCGATTATTTTTGATTCAATTCGATTGGATTATTTTCGATTCGGGTCTATTCGAACCGATTATTTTCGATTCAATTCGATTCGATGCGATTATTTTCCATTTGATTCGATTATTTTCGATTCGATTTGATTAATTTTGATTCGATACGATTATTTTCAATTCAATTCAATACAATTTGATTATTTCTTATTCTATTTGATTGGATTCGATTCGATTTTTTTTGATTCGATTCGATTATTTTTTATTAGATTCAATTCTTTTTGATTCGATTCGATTTGATTCTATTCGATTATTTTCGATTCAATTCGGTTCGATTCGAATCGATTATTTTCGATTCAATTCAATTCGATTCGGTTCGATAATTTTCGATTTGATTCGATTATTTTGTATTCGATTCAATTCGATTCGAATCGAGTATTTTCGATTCGATTATATTCGAATCAGTTTGGTTCGATTCGATTCGATTATTTTCGATTCAAATCAGTTCGATTCGATTATTTTAGATTCAATTCGGTTCGATTGGGTTTGATTATTTTCGATTTGATTCGATTCGATTCGATTATTTTCGATTCGATTCTATTGGATTCGTTTAGATTATTTTCAATTCGATTCGATTCTTCAATTCGATTCGATTATTTTCGATTCACTTCATTTCTATTATTTCCGGTTCGATTCGATGCGAATCTTTTCGATTTGATTATTTTCGATTTGATTATTTTCGATTCGATTCGATTCTTTTCAATTCGATTCGAATCCTTTCGATTCGGTTCGATTATTTTCGCTTCAAATCAATTCTTTTCGATTTGATTCTTTTCCTTTTTTAAATTTCTTTTACAGATTTTATTTAGTTATTCATAGAGACACAGCTAGAGAGAGAGAGGCAGAGACACAGGCAGAGGGAGAAGCAGGCTCCATCCAGGGAGCCTGATGTGTGACTCAATCCCGGGTCTCCAGGATCACACCCTGGGCTGCAGGCAGCGCTAAACCGCTGCGCCACTGGGGCTGCCCTTTATTCTATTTTTTTCGATTCGATTCAATATTTTTGATTCGAATCGACTTGATTCTTTTTGATTTGATTATTTTAGATTCGATTCGGTTCGATTATTTTCAATTTGATTCTATTCGATTCGATTTTTCTCAATTCTATTCTGTTCTTTTCGATTCAATTCGATTATATTCGATTCAATTCGATTGGTTTATATTCGATTCGATTCGATGGGAATCGATTATTTTTTATTCGATTCGATTTGATTCAATTATTTTCAATTCAATTCTATTCGATTATTTTCATTTCAATTCGATTCGATTCGATTTGATTATAATGAATTCTTTTCAATTCTATTTGAATACTTTTAATTCAATTCGATTCGATTATTTTTGATTCGATTCTATTTTTTCGATTTGATTATTTTCGATTCAATTTGATTCGATTCGATTCGATTCGATTATTTTCAATTTGATTCTATTCGATTCGATTCAATTCTTTTCTATTCTATTCGTATCACCTCGATTCTTTTCGATTCGATTATTTTAGATTCGATTCGATTATTTTCAATTTGATTTGATTATTTTTGATTCGATTCGATTCTTTTCAATTCAATTCGATTCTTTTCGATTCGATTCGATTACTTTCAATTCTCTTCTTTTCCATTATTTTCGATTCAATTCGATGTGAATCGATTATTTTTGAATCTATTCGTTTCAATTCGATTCGATTCAATTTGATTAGATTCGATTATTTTAGATTCGATTCGAATCGATTCCATTAATTTTTATTCGATTCGATAATTTTTTATTCAATTCGATTATTTTCGATTCGATTCGATGGATTCGATTCGTTTATTTTCGATTCTATTTGATTATTTTTGATTCGATTCGATTCTTTTCAATTTGATTCGATTCTTTTCGATTCGACTCGATTTTTTTCGATTCGATACGATTCTTTTCCATTCGATTCGATTCTTTTCGATTCGATTCATTCGAATAATCTAATCAAATCAAATTGAATCGAAAAGATTTGATTCGAATCGAATAGAAGAGAATCGAATCGAATCGAATTGAAAGAATCGAATCGAATCAAATTGAAAAGAATCGAATCGAATCAAATCAAAAAGAATCTAAACGAATTGAAAAAATCGAATCGAATTTAATACAATCGAAAAGAATCGAATCGAAAGAATCGAATCAAATCGACAAAAATTGAATCAAATTGAATTGAATCGAACATTATCGAATCAAATGACATCGAAAAGAAGCGAATCGAAAAGAATCGAATCCAATAGAAAAGAATCGAATCGAATTGAATCAAATTGAAAGGAATCGAATCAACAAAAAGAATCGAAACCAATTGAAAAAGATCGATTCGATTCGATTAATTTCAATTCAATTCGATTATTTTTGATTCAATTCCATTCGATTCGATTCTTTTCTATTCGATTCGATTATTTTTGATTCTATTCGATTCTTTTCGATTCGATTAATTTCGATTCGATTTGATTCGATTCTTTTCAATTTGATTTGATTATTTTCTTTTTTTAATTTTTAAATTTATTTATGATAGTCACACAGAGAGAGAGAGAGAGGCAGAGACACAGACAGAGGGAGAAGCAGGCTCCATGCACCGGGAGCCCAACGTGGGATTCAATCCCAGATCTCCAGAATCACGCCCTGGGCCAAAGGCAGGCTCTAAACTGCTGCGCCACCCAGGGATCCCCAATTTGATTATTTTCTATTCAATTCTATTCTATTCAATTATTTTCGGTTCAATTCGGTTTGATTATTTTTTAATTGATTTGATTCTTTTCGATTCGATTCGATTATTTTCGATTCGAATCAATTCGATTCTTTTCGAGTCTGTTATTTTAGATTCGATTTGATTTTTTGATTCGATTTGATTCTTTTCGATTCGAATCGATTCGATTCTTTTCGATTCGATTCTTTTCAATTCGATTCGATTCTTTTCGATTCGATTCGATTCGATTATATTTGATTCAATTCGATTGGCTTAGATTCGATTCGATTCGATGGGAATCGATTATTTTTGATTCAATTTGATGGGATTCGATTCTTTTCGATTTGATTCGATTCTTTTTGATTTGACTCCATTTTTTCGATTCAATTAGATTCTTTTGGATTCGTAACGATTCTTTTCCATTCGATTCGATTCTTTTCGATTTGATTCGATTCGATTCTTTTCAATTCGATTCATTCAAATAATCGAATCAAATCAAATTGAATCGAAAAGATTTGATTCGAATCGAATAGAAAAGAATCGAATCGAATTGAATCGAATCAAAAAGAATCAAATCGAATTGAATCTAATCGAAAAGAATCGAATTGAATCGAATCAAAAAGATCTACACGAATTGAAAAAAATGGAATCAAATCGAATAGAATCGAAAAGAATCGAATCGAATCGAAAGAATCGAATCAAATCAACAAAAATCAAATCAAATTGAATTGAATCGAACAGAATTGAATCGAATGACATCGGAAAGAAGCGAATCGAAAAGAATCGAATCCAATAGAAAAGAACCGAATCGAATTGAATCAAATCGAAAGGAATCGAATAAAATCAAAAATAATCAAAACGAATTGAAAAATCGAATCGATTTGATTAATTTCGGTTCGATTCGATTATTTTTGATTCAATTCGTTTTGATTCGATTATTTTCTATTCGATTTGATTATTTTTGATTCGATTCGATTCTTTTCGATTCGATTAATTTCGATTCGATTTGATTCGATTCTTTTCAATTCGATTTGATTTTCTTTTTTTTTAATTTTTAAATTTAGTTTTGATAGTCACACAGAGAGAGAGAGAGAGGCAAAGACACAGACAGAGGGAGAAGCAGGCTCCATGCACCGGGAGCCCAACGTGGGATTCAATCCCAGATCTCCAGAATCACGCCCTGGGCCAAAGGCAGGCGCTAAACCGCTGCGCCACCCAGGGATCCCCGATTTGATTATTTTCTATTCAATTCTATTCTATTCGATTATTTTCAGTTCGATTCGATTGCATTTGATTCGATTATTTTCGATTCAATTCGGTTTGATTATTTTTGAATTGATTTGATTCTTTTCGATTTAAATCGATTCGATTCTTTTCGATTCCATTATTTTATTTTTTTTTTAACTAGATTATTTATTTATTTATTTATTTATTTATGATAGTCACAGAGAGAGAGAGGCAGAGACATAGGCAGAGGGAGAAGCAGGCTCTATGCACCGGGAGCCCGATGTGGGATTCGATCCAGGGTCTCCAGGATTGCGCCCTGGGCCAAAGGCAGGCGCCAAACTGCTGCGCCACCCAGGGATCCCTGATTCCATTATTCTAGATTTGATTCGATTTTTTGATTCGATTCGATTATTTTTGATTCAATTCGATTGGATTATTTTCGATTCGGTTCTATTCGAACCGATTATTTTCGATTCAATTCGATTCGATGCGATTATTTTCCATTTGATTCGATTATTTTCGATTCGATTTGATTAATTTTGATTCGATACGATTATTTTCAATTCAATTCAATACAATTTGATTATTTCTTATTCTATTTGATTGGATTCGATTCGATTTTTTTTGATTCGATTCGATTATTTTTTATTAGATTCAATTCTTTTCGATTCGATTCGATTTGATTCTATTCGATTATTTTCGATTCAATTCGGTTCGATTCGAATCGATTATTTTCGATTCAATTCAATTCGATTCGGTTCGATAATTTTCGATTTGATTCGATTATTTTGTATTCGATTCAATTCGATTCGAATCGAGTATTTTCGATTCGATTATATTCGAATCAGTTTGGTTCGATTCGATTCGATTATTTTCGATTCAAATCAGTTCGATTCGATTATTTTAGATTCAATTCGGTTCGATTGGGTTTGATTATTTTCGATTTGATTCGATTCGATTCGATTATTTTCGATTCGATTCTATTGGATTCGTTTAGATTATTTTCAATTCGATTCGATTCTTCAATTCGATTCGATTATTTTCGATTCACTTCATTTCTATTATTTCCGGTTCGATTCGATGCGAATCTTTTCGATTTGATTATTTTCGATTCGATTCGATTCTTTTCAATTCGATTCGAATCCTTTCGATTCGGTTCGATTATTTTCGCTTCAAATCAATTCTTTTCGATTTGATTCTTTTCCTTTTTTAAATTTCTTTTACAGATTTTATTTAGTTATTCATAGAGACACAGCTAGAGAGAGAGAGGCAGAGACACAGGCAGAGGGAGAAGCAGGCTCCATCCAGGGAGCCTGATGTGTGACTCAATCCCGGGTCTCCAGGATCACACCCTGGGCTGCAGGCAGCGCTAAACCGCTGCGCCACTGGGGCTGCCCTTTATTCTATTTTTTTCGATTCGATTCAATATTTTTGATTCGAATCGACTTGATTCTTTTTGATTTGATTATTTTAGATTCGATTCGGTTCGATTATTTTCAATTTGATTCTATTCGATTCGATTTTTCTCAATTCTATTCTGTTCTTTTCGATTCAATTCGATTATATTCGATTCAATTCGATTGGTTTATATTCGATTCGATTCGATGGGAATCGATTATTTTTTATTCGATTCGATTTGATTCAATTATTTTCAATTCAATTCTATTCGATTATTTTCATTTCAATTCGATTCGATTCGATTTGATTATAATGAATTCTTTTCAATTCTATTTGAATACTTTTAATTCAATTCGATTCGATTATTTTTGATTCGATTCTATTTTTTCGATTTGATTATTTTCGATTCAATTTGATTCGATTCGATTCGATTCGATTATTTTCAATTTGATTCTATTCGATTCGATTCAATTCTTTTCTATTCTATTCGTATCACCTCGATTCTTTTCGATTCGATTATTTTAGATTCGATTCGATTATTTTCAATTTGATTTGATTATTTTTGATTCGATTCGATTCTTTTCAATTCAATTCGATTCTTTTCGATTCGATTCGATTACTTTCAATTCTCTTCTTTTCCATTATTTTCGATTCAATTCGATGTGAATCGATTATTTTTGAATCTATTCGTTTCAATTCGATTCGATTCAATTTGATTAGATTCGATTATTTTAGATTCGATTCGAATCGATTCCATTAATTTTTATTCGATTCGATAATTTTTTATTCAATTCGATTATTTTCGATTCGATTCGATGGATTCGATTCGTTTATTTTCGATTCTATTTGATTATTTTTGATTCGATTCGATTCTTTTCAATTTGATTCGATTCTTTTCGATTCGACTCGATTTTTTTCGATTCGATACGATTCTTTTCCATTCGATTCGATTCTTTTCGATTCGATTCATTCGAATAATCTAATCAAATCAAATTGAATCGAAAAGATTTGATTCGAATCGAATAGAAGAGAATCGAATCGAATTGAATTGAAAGAATCGAATCGAATCAAATCGAAAAGAATCGAATCGAATCAAATCAAAAAGAATCTAAACGAATTGAAAAAATCGAATCGAATTTAATACAATCGAAAAGAATCGAATCGAAAGAATCGAATCAAATCGACAAAAATTGAATCAAATTGAATTGAATCGAACATTATCGAATCAAATGACATCGAAAAGAAGCGAATCGAAAAGAATCGAATCCAATAGAAAAGAATCGAATCGAATTGAATCAAATTGAAAGGAATCGAATCAACAAAAAGAATCGAAACCAATTGAAAAAGATCGATTCGATTCGATTAATTTCAATTCAATTCGATTCTTTTTGATTCAATTCCATTCGATTCGATTCTTTTCTATTCGATTCGATTATTTTTGATTCTATTCGATTCTTTTCGATTCGATTAATTTCGATTCGATTTGATTCGATTCTTTTCAATTTGATTTGATTATTTTCTTTTTTTAATTTTTAAATTTATTTATGATAGTCACACAGAGAGAGAGAGAGAGGCAGAGACACAGACAGAGGGAGAAGCAGGCTCCATGCACCGGGAGCCCAACGTGGGATTCAATCCCAGATCTCCAGAATCACGCCCTGGGCCAAAGGCAGGCTCTAAACTGCTGCGCCACCCAGGGATCCCCAATTTGATTATTTTCTATTCAATTCTATTCTATTCAATTATTTTCGGTTCAATTCGGTTTGATTATTTTTTAATTGATTTGATTCTTTTCGATTCGATTCGATTATTTTCGATTCGAATCAATTCGATTCTTTTCGAGTCTGTTATTTTAGATTCGATTTGATTTTTTGATTCGATTTGATTCTTTTCGATTCGAATCGATTCGATTCTTTTCGATTCGATTCTTTTCAATTCGATTCGATTCTTTTCGATTCGATTCGATTCGATTATATTTGATTCAATTCGATTGGCTTAGATTCGATTCGATTCGATGGGAATCGATTATTTTTGATTCAATTTGATGGGATTCGATTCTTTTCGATTTGATTCGATTCTTTTTGATTTGACTCCATTTTTTCGATTCAATTAGATTCTTTTGGATTCGTAACGATTCTTTTCCATTCGATTCGATTCTTTTCGATTTGATTCGATTCGATTCTTTTCAATTCGATTCATTCAAATAATCGAATCAAATCAAATTGAATCGAAAAGATTTGATTCGAATCGAATAGAAAAGAATCGAATCTAATTGAATCGAATCAAAAAGAATCAAATCGAATTGAATCTAATCGAAAAGAATCGAATTGAATCGAATCAAAAAGATCTACACGAATTGAAAAAAATGGAATCAAATCGAATAGAATCGAAAAGAATCGAATCGAATCGAAAGAATCGAATCAAATCAACAAAAATCAAATCAAATTGAATTGAATCGAACAGAATTGAATCGAATGACATCGGAAAGAAGCGAATCGAAAAGAATCGAATCCAATAGAAAAGAACCGAATCGAATTGAATCAAATCGAAAGGAATCGAATAAAACCAAAAATAATCAAAACGAATTGAAAAATCGAATCGATTTGATTAATTTCGGTTCGATTCGATTATTTTTGATTCAATTCGTTTTGATTCGATTATTTTCTATTCGATTTGATTATTTTTGATTCGATTCGATTCTTTTCGATTCGATTAATTTCGATTCGATTTGATTCGATTCTTTTCAATTCGATTTGATTTTCTTTTTTTTTAATTTTTAAATTTAGTTTTGATAGTCACACAGAGAGAGAGAGAGAGGCAAAGACACAGACAGAGGGAGAAGCAGGCTCCATGCACCGGGAGCCCAACGTGGGATTCAATCCCAGATCTCCAGAATCACGCCCTGGGCCAAAGGCAGGCGCTAAACCGCTGCGCCACCCAGGGATCCCCGATTTGATTATTTTCTATTCAATTCTATTCTATTCGATTATTTTCAGTTCGATTCGATTGCATTTGATTCGATTATTTTCGATTCAATTCGGTTTGATTATTTTTGAATTGATTTGATTCTTTTCGATTTAAATCGATTCGATTCTTTTCGATTCCATTATTTTATTTTTTTTTAAACTAGATTAATTATTTATTTATTTATTTATGATAGTCACAGAGAGAGAGAGGCAGAGACATAGGCAGAGGGAGAAGCAGGCTCTATGCACCGGGAGCCCGATGTGGGATTCGATCCAGGGTCTCCAGGATTGCGCCCTGGGCCAAAGGCAGGCGCCAAACTGCTGCGCCACCCAGGGATCCCTGATTCCATTATTCTAGATTTGATTCGATTTTTTGATTCGATTCGATTATTTTTGATTCAATTCGATTGGATTATTTTCGATTCGGTTCTATTCGAACCGATTATTTTCGATTCAATTCGATTCGATGCGATTATTTTCCATTTGATTCGATTATTTTCGATTCGATTTGATTAATTTTGATTCGATACGATTATTTTCAATTCAATTCAATACAATTTGATTATTTCTTATTCTATTTGATTGGATTCGATTCGATTTTTTTTGATTCGATTCGATTATTTTTTATTAGATTCAATTCTTTTCGATTCGATTCGATTTGATTCTATTCGATTATTTTCGATTCAATTCGGTTCGATTCGAATCGATTATTTTCGATTCAATTCAATTCGATTCGGTTCGATAATTTTCGATTTGATTCGATTATTTTGTATTCGATTCAATTCGATTCGAATCGAGTATTTTCGATTCGATTATATTCGAATCAGTTTGGTTCGATTCGATTCGATTATTTTCGATTCAAATCAGTTCGATTCGATTATTTTAGATTCAATTCGGTTCGATTGGGTTTGATTATTTTCGATTTGATTCGATTCGATTCGATTATTTTCGATTCGATTCTATTGGATTCGTTTAGATTATTTTCAATTCGATTCGATTCTTCAATTCGATTCGATTATTTTCGATTCACTTCATTTCTATTATTTCCGGTTCGATTCGATGCGAATCTTTTCGATTTGATTATTTTCGATTTGATTATTTTCGATTCGATTCGATTCTTTTCAATTCGATTCGAATCCTTTCGATTCGGTTCGATTATTTTCGCTTCAAATCAATTCTTTTCGATTTGATTCTTTTCCTTTTTTAAATTTCTTTTACAGATTTTATTTAGTTATTCATAGAGACACAGCTAGAGAGAGAGAGGCAGAGACACAGGCAGAGGGAGAAGCAGGCTCCATCCAGGGAGCCTGATGTGTGACTCAATCCCGGGTCTCCAGGATCACACCCTGGGCTGCAGGCAGCGCTAAACCGCTGCGCCACTGGGGCTGCCCTTTATTCTATTTTTTTCGATTCGATTCAATATTTTTGATTCGAATCGACTTGATTCTTTTTGATTTGATTATTTTAGATTCGATTCGGTTCGATTATTTTCAATTTGATTCTATTCGATTCGATTTTTCTCAATTCTATTCTGTTCTTTTCGATTCAATTCGATTATATTCGATTCAATTCGATTGGTTTATATTCGATTCGATTCGATGGGAATCGATTATTTTTTATTCGATTCGATTTGATTCAATTATTTTCAATTCAATTCTATTCGATTATTTTCATTTCAATTCGATTCGATTCGATTTGATTATAATGAATTCTTTTCAATTCTATTTGAATACTTTTAATTCAATTCGATTCGATTATTTTTGATTCGATTCTATTTTTTCGATTTGATTATTTTCGATTCAATTTGATTCGATTCGATTCGATTCGATTATTTTCAATTTGATTCTATTCGATTCGATTCAATTCTTTTCTATTCTATTCGTATCACCTCGATTCTTTTCGATTCGATTATTTTAGATTCGATTCGATTATTTTCAATTTGATTTGATTATTTTTGATTCGATTCGATTCTTTTCAATTCAATTCGATTCTTTTCGATTCGATTCGATTACTTTCAATTCTCTTCTTTTCCATTATTTTCGATTCAATTCGATGTGAATCGATTATTTTTGAATCTATTCGTTTCAATTCGATTCGATTCAATTTGATTAGATTCGATTATTTTAGATTCGATTCGAATCGATTCCATTAATTTTTATTCGATTCGATAATTTTTTATTCAATTCGATTATTTTCGATTCGATTCGATGGATTCGATTCGTTTATTTTCGATTCTATTTGATTATTTTTGATTCGATTCGATTCTTTTCAATTTGATTCGATTCTTTTCGATTCGACTCGATTTTTTTCGATTCGATACGATTCTTTTCCATTCGATTCGATTCTTTTCGATTCGATTCATTCGAATAATCTAATCAAATCAAATTGAATCGAAAAGATTTGATTCGAATCGAATAGAAGAGAATCGAATCGAATCGAATTGAAAGAATCGAATCGAATCAAATCGAAAAGAATCGAATCGAATCAAATCAAAAAGAATCTAAACGAATTGAAAAAATCGAATCGAATTTAATACAATCGAAAAGAATCGAATCGAAAGAATCGAATCAAATCGACAAAAATTGAATCAAATTGAATTGAATCGAACATTATCGAATCAAATGACATCGAAAAGAAGCGAATCGAAAAGAATCGAATCCAATAGAAAAGAATCGAATCGAATTGAATCAAATTGAAAGGAATCGAATCAACAAAAAGAATCGAAACCAATTGAAAAAGATCGATTCGATTCGATTAATTTCAATTCAATTCGATTATTTTTGATTCAATTCCATTCGATTCGATTCTTTTCTATTCGATTCGATTATTTTTGATTCTATTCGATTCTTTTCGATTCGATTAATTTCGATTCGATTTGATTCGATTCTTTTCAATTTGATTTGATTATTTTCTTTTTTTAATTTTTAAATTTATTTATGATAGTCACACAGAGAGAGAGAGAGAGGCAGAGACACAGACAGAGGGAGAAGCAGGCTCCATGCACCGGGAGCCCAACGTGGGATTCAATCCCAGATCTCCAGAATCACGCCCTGGGCCAAAGGCAGGCTCTAAACTGCTGCGCCACCCAGGGATCCCCAATTTGATTATTTTCTATTCAATTCTATTCTATTCAATTATTTTCGGTTCAATTCGGTTTGATTATTTTTTAATTGATTTGATTCTTTTCGATTCGATTCGATTATTTTCGATTCGAATCAATTCGATTCTTTTCGAGTCTGTTATTTTAGATTCGATTTGATTTTTTGATTCGATTTGATTCTTTTCGATTCGAATCGATTCGATTCTTTTCGATTCGATTCTTTTCAATTCGATTCGATTCTTTTCGATTTGATTCGATTCGATTCTTTTCAATTCGATTCATTCAAATAATCGAATCAAATCAAATTGAATCGAAAAGATTTGATTCGAATCGAATAGAAAAGAATCGAATCTAATTGAATCGAATCAAAAAGAATCAAATCGAATTGAATCTAATCGAAAAGAATCGAATTGAATCGAATCAAAAAGATCTACACGAATTGAAAAAAATGGAATCAAATCGAATAGAATCGAAAAGAATCGAATCGAATCGAAAGAATCGAATCAAATCAACAAAAATCAAATCAAATTGAATTGAATCGAACAGAATTGAATCGAATGACATCGGAAAGAAGCGAATCGAAAAGAATCGAATCCAATAGAAAAGAACCGAATCGAATTGAATCAAATCGAAAGGAATCGAATAAAACCAAAAATAATCAAAACGAATTGAAAAATCGAATCGATTTGATTAATTTCGGTTCGATTAGATTATTTTTGATTCAATTCGTTTTGATTCGATTATTTTCTATTCGATTTGATTATTTTTGATTCGATTCGATTCTTTTCGATTCGATTAATTTCGATTCGATTTGATTCGATTCTTTTCAATTCGATTTGATTTTCTTTTTTTTTAATTTTTAAATTTAGTTTTGATAGTCACACAGAGAGAGAGAGAGAGGCAAAGACACAGACAGAGGGAGAAGCAGGCTCCATGCACCGGGAGCCCAACGTGGGATTCAATCCCAGATCTCCAGAATCACGCCCTGGGCCAAAGGCAGGCGCTAAACCGCTGCGCCACCCAGGGATCCCCGATTTGATTATTTTCTATTCAATTCTATTCTATTCGATTATTTTCAGTTCGATTCGATTGCATTTGATTCGATTATTTTCGATTCAATTCGGTTTGATTATTTTTGAATTGATTTGATTCTTTTCGATTTAAATCGATTCGATTCTTTTCGATTCCATTATTTTATTTTTTTTTAAACTAGATTAATTATTTATTTATTTATTTATGATAGTCACAGAGAGAGAGAGGCAGAGACATAGGCAGAGGGAGAAGCAGGCTCTATGCACCGGGAGCCCGATGTGGGATTCGATCCAGGGTCTCCAGGATTGCGCCCTGGGCCAAAGGCAGGCGCCAAACTGCTGCGCCACCCAGGGATCCCTGATTCCATTATTCTAGATTTGATTCGATTTTTTGATTCGATTCGATTATTTTTGATTCAATTCGATTGGATTATTTTCGATTCGGTTCTATTCGAACCGATTATTTTCGATTCAATTCGATTCGATGCGATTATTTTCCATTTGATTCGATTATTTTCGATTCGATTTGATTAATTTTGATTCGATACGATTATTTTCAATTCAATTCAATACAATTTGATTATTTCTTATTCTATTTGATTGGATTCGATTCGATTTTTTTTGATTCGATTCGATTATTTTTTATTAGATTCAATTCTTTTCGATTCGATTCGATTTGATTCTATTCGATTATTTTCGATTCAATTCGGTTCGATTCGAATCGATTATTTTCGATTCAATTCAATTCGATTCGGTTCGATAATTTTCGATTTGATTCGATTATTTTGTATTCGATTCAATTCGATTCGAATCGAGTATTTTCGATTCGATTATATTCGAATCAGTTTGGTTCGATTCGATTCGATTATTTTCGATTCAAATCAGTTCGATTCGATTATTTTAGATTCAATTCGGTTCGATTGGGTTTGATTATTTTCGATTTGATTCGATTCGATTCGATTATTTTCGATTCGATTCTATTGGATTCGTTTAGATTATTTTCAATTCGATTCGATTCTTCAATTCGATTCGATTATTTTCGATTCACTTCATTTCTATTATTTCCGGTTCGATTCGATGCGAATCTTTTCGATTTGATTATTTTCGATTCGATTCGATTCTTTTCAATTCGATTCGAATCCTTTCGATTCGGTTCGATTATTTTCGCTTCAAATCAATTCTTTTCGATTTGATTCTTTTCCTTTTTTAAATTTCTTTTACAGATTTTATTTAGTTATTCATAGAGACACAGCTAGAGAGAGAGAGGCAGAGACACAGGCAGAGGGAGAAGCAGGCTCCATCCAGGGAGCCTGATGTGTGACTCAATCCCGGGTCTCCAGGATCACACCCTGGGCTGCAGGCAGCGCTAAACCGCTGCGCCACTGGGGCTGCCCTTTATTCTATTTTTTTCGATTCGATTCAATATTTTTGATTCGAATCGACTTGATTCTTTTTGATTTGATTATTTTAGATTCGATTCGGTTCGATTATTTTCAATTTGATTCTATTCGATTCGATTTTTCTCAATTCTATTCTGTTCTTTTCGATTCAATTCGATTATATTCGATTCAATTCGATTGGTTTATATTCGATTCGATTCGATGGGAATCGATTATTTTTTATTCGATTCGATTTGATTCAATTATTTTCAATTCAATTCTATTCGATTATTTTCATTTCAATTCGATTCGATTCGATTTGATTATAATGAATTCTTTTCAATTCTATTTGAATACTTTTAATTCAATTCGATTCGATTATTTTTGATTCGATTCTATTTTTTCGATTTGATTATTTTCGATTCAATTTGATTCGATTCGATTCGATTCGATTATTTTCAATTTGATTCTATTCGATTCGATTCAATTCTTTTCTATTCTATTCGTATCACCTCGATTCTTTTCGATTCGATTATTTTAGATTCGATTCGATTATTTTCAATTTGATTTGATTATTTTTGATTCGATTCGATTCTTTTCAATTCAATTCGATTCTTTTCGATTCGATTCGATTACTTTCAATTCTCTTCTTTTCCATTATTTTCGATTCAATTCGATGTGAATCGATTATTTTTGAATCTATTCGTTTCAATTCGATTCGATTCAATTTGATTAGATTCGATTATTTTAGATTCGATTCGAATCGATTCCATTAATTTTTATTCGATTCGATAATTTTTTATTCAATTCGATTATTTTCGATTCGATTCGATGGATTCGATTCGTTTATTTTCGATTCTATTTGATTATTTTTGATTCGATTCGATTCTTTTCAATTTGATTCGATTCTTTTCGATTCGACTCGATTTTTTTCGATTCGATACGATTCTTTTCCATTCGATTCGATTCTTTTCGATTCGATTCATTCGAATAATCTAATCAAATCAAATTGAATCGAAAAGATTTGATTCGAATCGAATAGAAGAGAATCGAATCGAATCGAATTGAAAGAATCGAATCGAATCAAATCGAAAAGAATCGAATCGAATCAAATCAAAAAGAATCTAAACGAATTGAAAAAATCGAATCGAATTTAATACAATCGAAAAGAATCGAATCGAAAGAATCGAATCAAATCGACAAAAATTGAATCAAATTGAATTGAATCGAACATTATCGAATCAAATGACATCGAAAAGAAGCGAATCGAAAAGAATCGAATCCAATAGAAAAGAATCGAATCGAATTGAATCAAATTGAAAGGAATCGAATCAACAAAAAGAATCGAAACCAATTGAAAAAGATCGATTCGATTCGATTAATTTCAATTCAATTCGATTATTTTTGATTCAATTCCATTCGATTCGATTCTTTTCTATTCGATTCGATTATTTTTGATTCTATTCGATTCTTTTCGATTCGATTAATTTCGATTCGATTTGATTCGATTCTTTTCAATTTGATTTGATTATTTTCTTTTTTTAATTTTTAAATTTATTTATGATAGTCACACAGAGAGAGAGAGAGAGGCAGAGACACAGACAGAGGGAGAAGCAGGCTCCATGCACCGGGAGCCCAACGTGGGATTCAATCCCAGATCTCCAGAATCACGCCCTGGGCCAAAGGCAGGCTCTAAACTGCTGCGCCACCCAGGGATCCCCAATTTGATTATTTTCTATTCAATTCTATTCTATTCAATTATTTTCGGTTCAATTCGGTTTGATTATTTTTTAATTGATTTGATTCTTTTCGATTCGATTCGATTATTTTCGATTCGAATCAATTCGATTCTTTTCGAGTCTGTTATTTTAGATTCGATTTGATTTTTTGATTCGATTTGATTCTTTTCGATTCGAATCGATTCGATTCTTTTCGATTCGATTCTTTTCAATTCGATTCGATTCTTTTCGATTCGATTCGATTCGATTATATTTGATTCAATTCGATTGGCTTAGATTCGATTCGATTCGATGGGAATCGATTATTTTTGATTCAATTTGATGGGATTCGATTCTTTTCGATTTGATTCGATTCTTTTTGATTTGACTCCATTTTTTCGATTCAATTAGATTCTTTTGGATTCGTAAGGATTCCTTTCCATTCGATTCGATTCTTTTCGATTTGATTCGATTCGATTCTTTTCAATTCGATTCATTCAAATAATCGAATCAAATCAAATTGAATCGAAAAGATTTGATTCGAATCGAATAGAAAAGAATCGAATCTAATTGAATCGAATCAAAAAGAATCAAATCGAATTGAATCTAATCGAAAAGAATCGAATTGAATCGAATCAAAAAGATCTACACGAATTGAAAAAAATGGAATCAAATCGAATAGAATCGAAAAGAATCGAATCGAATCGAAAGAATCGAATCAAATCGACAAAAATCAAATCAAATTGAATTGAATCGAACAGAATTGAATCGAATGACATCGAAAAGAAGCGAATCGAAAAGAATCGAATCCAATAGAAAAGAACCGAATCGAATTGAATCAAATCGAAAGGAATCGAATAAAATCAAAAATAATCAAAACGAATTGAAAAATCGAATCGATTTGATTAATTTCGGTTCGATTCGATTATTTTTGATTCAATTCGTTTTGATTCGATTATTTTCTATTCGATTTGATTATTTTTGATTCGATTCGATTCTTTTCGATTCGATTAATTTCGATTCGATTTGATTCGATTCTTTTCAATTCGATTTGATTTTCTTTTTTTTTAATTTTTAAATTTAGTTTTGATAGTCACACAGAGAGAGAGAGAGAGGCAAAGACACAGACAGAGGGAGAAGCAGGCTCCATGCACCGGGAGCCCAACGTGGGATTCAATCCCAGATCTCCAGAATCACGCCCTGGGCCAAAGGCAGGCGCTAAACCGCTGCGCCACCCAGGGATCCCCGATTTGATTATTTTCTATTCAATTCTATTCTATTCGATTATTTTCAGTTCGATTCGATTGCATTTGATTCGATTATTTTCGATTCAATTCGGTTTGATTATTTTTGAATTGATTTGATTCTTTTCGATTTAAATCGATTCGATTCTTTTCGATTCCATTATTTTATTTTTTTTTAAACTAGATTAATTAATTATTTATTTATTTATGATAGTCACAGAGAGAGAGAGGCAGAGACATAGGCAGAGGGAGAAGCAGGCTCTATGCACCGGGAGCCCGATGTGGGATTCGATCCAGGGTCTCCAGGATTGCGCCCTGGGCCAAAGGCAGGCGCCAAACTGCTGCGCCACCCAGGGATCCCTGATTCCATTATTCTAGATTTGATTCGATTTTTTGATTCGATTCGATTATTTTTGATTCAATTCGATTGGATTATTTTCGATTCGGTTCTATTCGAACCGATTATTTTCGATTCAATTCGATTCGATGCGATTATTTTCCATTTGATTCGATTATTTTCGATTCGATTTGATTAATTTTGATTCGATACGATTATTTTCAATTCAATTCAATACAATTTGATTATTTCTTATTCTATTTGATTGGATTCGATTCGATTTTTTTGATTCGATTCGATTATTTTTTATTAGATTCAATTCTTTTCGATTCGATTCGATTTGATTCTATTCGATTATTTTCGATTCAATTCGGTTCGATTCGAATCGATTATTTTCGATTCAATTCAATTCGATTCGGTTCGATAATTTTCGATTTGATTCGATTATTTTGTATTCGATTCAATTCGATTCGAATCGAGTATTTTCGATTCAATTATATGCGAATCAGTTTGGTTCGATTCGATTCGATTATTTTCGATTCAAATCAGTTCGATTCGATTATTTTAGATTCAATTCGGTTCGATTGGGTTTGATTATTTTCGATTTGATTCGATTCGATTCGATTATTTTCGATTCGATTCTATTGGATTCGTTTAGATTATTTTCAATTCGATTCGATTCTTCAATTCGATTCGATTATTTTCGATTCACTTCATTTCTATTATTTCCGGTTCGATTCGATGCGAATCTTTTCGATTTGATTATTTTCGATTCGATTCGATTCTTTTCAATTCGATTCGAATCCTTTCGATTCGGTTCGATTATTTTCGCTTCAAATCAATTCTTTTCGATTTGATTCTTTTCCTTTTTTAAATTTCTTTTACAGATTTTATTTAGTTATTCATAGAGACACAGCTAGAGAGAGAGAGGCAGAGACACAGGCAGAGGGAGAAGCAGGCTCCATCCAGGGAGCCTGATGTGTGACTCAATCCCGGGTCTCCAGGATCACACCCTGGGCTGCAGGCAGCGCTAAACCGCTGCGCCACTGGGGCTGCCCTTTATTCTATTTTTTTCGATTCGATTCAATATTTTTGATTCGAATCGACTTGATTCTTTTTGATTTGATTATTTTAGATTCGATTCGGTTCGATTATTTTCAATTTGATTCTATTCGATTCGATTTTTCTCAATTCTATTCTGTTCTTTTCGATTCAATTCGATTATATTCGATTCAATTCGATTGGTTTATATTCGATTCGATTCGATGGGAATCGATTATTTTTTATTCGATTCGATTTGATTCAATTATTTTCAATTCAATTCTATTCGATTATTTTCATTTCAATTCGATTCGATTCGATTTGATTATAATGAATTCTTTTCAATTCTATTTGAATACTTTTAATTCAATTCGATTCGATTATTTTTGATTCGATTCTATTTTTTCGATTTGATTATTTTCGATTCAATTTGATTCGATTCGATTCGATTCGATTATTTTCAATTTGATTCTATTCGATTCGATTCAATTCTTTTCTATTCTATTCGTATCACCTCGATTCTTTTCGATTCGATTATTTTAGATTCGATTCGATTATTTTCAATTTGATTTGATTATTTTTGATTCGATTCGATTCTTTTCAATTCAATTCGATTCTTTTCGATTCGATTCGATTACTTTCAATTCTCTTCTTTTCCATTATTTTCGATTCAATTCGATGTGAATCGATTATTTTTGAATCTATTCGTTTCAATTCGATTCGATTCAATTTGATTAGATTCGATTATTTTAGATTCGATTCGAATCGATTCCATTAATTTTTATTCGATTCGATAATTTTTTATTCAATTCGATTATTTTCGATTCGATTCGATGGATTCGATTCGTTTATTTTCGATTCTATTTGATTATTTTTGATTCGATTCGATTCTTTTCAATTTGATTCGATTCTTTTCGATTCGACTCGATTTTTTTCAATTCGATACGATTCTTTTCCATTCGATTCGATTCTTTTCGATTCGATTCATTCGAATAATCTAATCAAATCAAATTGAATCGAAAAGATTTGATTCGAATCGAATAGAAGAGAATCGAATCGAATCGAATTGAAAGAATCGAATCGAATCAAATCGAAAAGAATCGAATCGAATCAAATCAAAAAGAATCTAAACGAATTGAAAAAATCGAATCGAATTTAATACAATCGAAAAGAATCGAATCGAAAGAATCGAATCAAATCGACAAAAATTGAATCAAATTGAATTGAATCGAACATTATCGAATCAAATGACATCGAAAAGAAGCGAATCGAAAAGAATCGAATCCAATAGAAAAGAATCGAATCGAATTGAATCAAATTGAAAGGAATCGAATCAACAAAAAGAATCGAAACCAATTGAAAAAGATCGATTCGATTCGATTAATTTCAATTCAATTCGATTATTTTTGATTCAATTCCATTCGATTCGATTCTTTTCTATTCGATTCGATTATTTTTGATTCTATTCGATTCTTTTCGATTCGATTAATTTCGATTCGATTTGATTCGATTCTTTTCAATTTGATTTGATTATTTTCTTTTTTTAATTTTTAAATTTATTTATGATAGTCACACAGAGAGAGAGAGAGAGGCAGAGACACAGACAGAGGGAGAAGCAGGCTCCATGCACCGGGAGCCCAACGTGGGATTCAATCCCAGATCTCCAGAATCACGCCCTGGGCCAAAGGCAGGCTCTAAACTGCTGCGCCACCCAGGGATCCCCAATTTGATTATTTTCTATTCAATTCTATTCTATTCAATTATTTTCGGTTCAATTCGGTTTGATTATTTTTTAATTGATTTGATTCTTTTCGATTCGATTCGATTATTTTCGATTCGAATCAATTCGATTCTTTTCGAGTCTGTTATTTTAGATTCGATTTGATTTTTTGATTCGATTTGATTCTTTTCGATTCGAATCGATTCGATTCTTTTCGATTCGATTCTTTTCAATTCGATTCGATTCTTTTCGATTCGATTCGATTCGATTATATTTGATTCAATTCGATTGGCTTAGATTCGATTCGATTCGATGGGAATCGATTGTTTTTGATTCAATTTGATGGGATTCGATTCTTTTCGATTTGATTCGATTCTTTTTGATTTGACTCCATTTTTTCGATTCAATTAGATTCTTTTGGATTCGTAACGATTCCTTTCCATTCGATTCGATTCTTTTCGATTTGATTCGATTCGATTCTTTTCAATTCGATTCATTCAAATAATCGAATCAAATCAAATTGAATCGAAAAGATTTGATTCGAATCGAATAGAAAAGAATCGAATCTAATTGAATCGAATCAAAAAGAATCAAATCGAATTGAATCTAATCGAAAAGAATCGAATTGAATCGAATCAAAAAGATCTACACGAATTGAAAAAAATGGAATCAAATCGAATAGAATCGAAAAGAATCGAATCGAATCGAAAGAATCGAATCAAATCGACAAAAATCAAATCAAATTGAATTGAATCGAACAGAATTGAATCGAATGACATCGAAAAGAAGCGAATCGAAAAGAATCGAATCCAATAGAAAAGAACCGAATCGAATTGAATCAAATCGAAAGGAATCGAATAAAACCAAAAATAATCAAAACGAATTGAAAAATCGAATCGATTTGATTAATTTCGGTTCGATTCGATTATTTTTGATTCAATTCGTTTTGATTCGATTATTTTCTATTCGATTTGATTATTTTTGATTCGATTCGATTCTTTTCGATTCGATTAATTTCGATTCGATTTGATTCGATTCTTTTCAATTCGATTTGATTTTCTTTTTTTTTAATTTTTAAATTTAGTTTTGATAGTCACACAGAGAGAGAGAGAGAGGCAAAGACACAGACAGAGGGAGAAGCAGGCTCCATGCACCGGGAGCCCAACGTGGGATTCAATCCCAGATCTCCAGAATCACGCCCTGGGCCAAAGGCAGGCGCTAAACCGCTGCGCCACCCAGGGATCCCCGATTTGATTATTTTCTATTCAATTCTATTCTATTCGATTATTTTCAGTTCGATTCGATTGCATTTGATTCGATTATTTTCGATTCAATTCGGTTTGATTATTTTTGAATTGATTTGATTCTTTTCGATTTAAATCGATTCGATTCTTTTCGATTCCATTATTTTATTTTTTTTTAAACTAGATTAATTATTTATTTATTTATTTATGATAGTCACAGAGAGAGAGAGGCAGAGACATAGGCAGAGGGAGAAGCAGGCTCTATGCACCGGGAGCCCGATGTGGGATTCGATCCAGGGTCTCCAGGATTGCGCCCTGGGCCAAAGGCAGGCGCCAAACTGCTGCGCCACCCAGGGATCCCTGATTCCATTATTCTAGATTTGATTCGATTTTTTGATTCGATTCGATTATTTTTGATTCAATTCGATTGGATTATTTTCGATTCGGTTCTATTCGAACCGATTATTTTCGATTCAATTCGATTCGATGCGATTATTTTCCATTTGATTCGATTATTTTCGATTCGATTTGATTAATTTTGATTCGATACGATTATTTTCAATTCAATTCAATACAATTTGATTATTTCTTATTCTATTTGATTGGATTCGATTCGATTTTTTTGATTCGATTCGATTATTTTTTATTAGATTCAATTCTTTTCGATTCGATTCGATTTGATTCTATTCGATTATTTTCGATTCAATTCGGTTCGATTCGAATCGATTATTTTCAATTCAATTCAATTCGATTCGGTTCGATAATTTTCGATTTGATTCGATTATTTTGTATTCGATTCAATTCGATTCGAATCGAGTATTTTCGATTCGATTATATGCGAATCAGTTTGGTTCGATTCGATTCGATTATTTTCGATTCAAATCAGTTCGATTCGATTATTTTAGATTCAATTCGGTTCGATTGGGTTTGATTATTTTCGATTTGATTCGATTCGATTCGATTATTTTCGATTCGATTCTATTGGATTCGTTTAGATTATTTTCAATTCGATTCGATTCTTCAATTCGATTCGATTATTTTCGATTCACTTCATTTCTATTATTTCCGGTTCGATTCGATGCGAATCTTTTCGATTTGATTATTTTCGATTTGATTATTTTCGATTCGATTCGATTCTTTTCAATTCGATTCAAATCCTTTCGATTCGGTTCGATTATTTTCGCTTCAAATCAATTCTTTTCGATTTGATTCTTTTCCTTTTTTAAATTTCTTTTACAGATTTTATTTAGTTATTCATAGAGACACAGCTAGAGAGAGAGAGGCAGAGACACAGGCAGAGGGAGAAGCAGGCTCCATCCAGGGAGCCTGATGTGTGACTCAATCCCGGGTCTCCAGGATCACACCCTGGGCTGCAGGCAGCGCTAAACCGCTGCGCCACTGGGGCTGCCCTTTATTCTATTTTTTTCGATTCGATTCAATATTTTTGATTCGAATCGACTTGATTCTTTTTGATTTGATTATTTTAGATTCGATTCGGTTCGATTATTTTCAATTTGATTCTATTCGATTCGATTTTTCTCAATTCTATTCTGTTCTTTTCGATTCAATTCGATTATATTCGATTCAATTCGATTGGTTTATATTCGATTCGATTCGATGGGAATCGATTATTTTTTATTCGATTCGATTTGATTCAATTATTTTCAATTCAATTCTATTCGATTATTTTCATTTCAATTCGATTCGATTCGATTTGATTATAATGAATTCTTTTCAATTCTATTTGAATACTTTTAATTCAATTCGATTCGATTATTTTTGATTCGATTCTATTTTTTCGATTTGATTATTTTCGATTCAATTTGATTCGATTCGATTCGATTCGATTATTTTCAATTTGATTCTATTCGATTCGATTCAATTCTTTTCTATTCTATTCGTATCACCTCGATTCTTTTCGATTCGATTATTTTAGATTCGATTCGATTATTTTCAATTTGATTTGATTATTTTTGATTCGATTCGATTCTTTTCAATTCAATTCGATTCTTTTCGATTCGATTCGATTACTTTCAATTCTCTTCTTTTCCATTATTTTCGATTCAATTCGATGTGAATCGATTATTTTTGAATCTATTCGTTTCAATTCGATTCGATTCAATTTGATTAGATTCGGTTATTTTAGATTCGATTCGAATCGATTCCATTAATTTTTATTCGATTCGATAATTTTTTATTCAATTCGATTATTTTCGATTCGATTCGATGGATTCGATTCGTTTATTTTCGATTCTATTTGATTATTTTTGATTCGATTCGATTCTTTTCAATTTGATTCGATTCTTTTCGATTCGACTCGATTTTTTTCGATTCGATACGATTCTTTTCCATTCGATTCGATTCTTTTCGATTCGATTCATTCGAATAATCTAATCAAATCAAATTGAATCGAAAAGATTTGATTCGAATCGAATAGAAGAGAATCGAATCGAATTGAATTGAAAGAATCGAATCGAATCAAATCGAAAAGAATCGAATCGAATCAAATCAAAAAGAATCTAAACGAATTGAAAAAATCGAATCGAATTTAATACAATCGAAAAGAATCGAATCGAAAGAATCGAATCAAATCGACAAAAATTGAATCAAATTGAATTGAATCGAACATTATCGAATCAAATGACATCGAAAAGAAGCGAATCGAAAAGAATCGAATCCAATAGAAAAGAATCGAATCGAATTGAATCAAATTGAAAGGAATCGAATCAACAAAAAGAATCGAAACCAATTGAAAAAGATCGATTCGATTCGATTAATTTCAATTCAATTCGATTCTTTTTGATTCAATTCCATTCGATTCGATTCTTTTCTATTCGATTCGATTATTTTTGATTCTATTCGATTCTTTTCGATTCGATTAATTTCGATTCGATTTGATTCGATTCTTTTCAATTTGATTTGATTATTTTCTTTTTTTAATTTTTAAATTTATTTATGATAGTCACACAGAGAGAGAGAGAGAGGCAGAGACACAGACAGAGGGAGAAGCAGGCTCCATGCACCGGGAGCCCAACGTGGGATTCAATCCCAGATCTCCAGAATCACGCCCTGGGCCAAAGGCAGGCTCTAAACTGCTGCGCCACCCAGGGATCCCCAATTTGATTATTTTCTATTCAATTCTATTCTATTCAATTATTTTCGGTTCAATTCGGTTTGATTATTTTTTAATTGATTTGATTCTTTTCGATTCGATTCGATTATTTTCGATTCGAATCAATTCGATTCTTTTCGAGTCTGTTATTTTAGATTCGATTTGATTTTTTGATTCGATTTGATTCTTTTCGATTCGAATCGATTCGATTCTTTTCGATTCGATTCTTTTCAATTCGATTCGATTCTTTTCGATTCGATTCGATTCGATTATATTTGATTCAATTCGATTGGCTTAGATTCGATTCGATTCGATGGGAATCGATTGTTTTTGATTCAATTTGATGGGATTCGATTCTTTTCGATTTGATTCGATTCTTTTTGATTTGACTCCATTTTTTCGATTCAATTAGATTCTTTTGGATTCGTAACGATTCCTTTCCATTCGATTCGATTCTTTTCGATTTGATTCGATTCGATTCTTTTCAATTCGATTCATTCAAATAATCGAATCAAATCAAATTGAATCGAAAAGATTTGATTCGAATCGAATAGAAAAGAATCGAATCTAATTGAATCGAATCAAAAAGAATCAAATCGAATTGAATCTAATCGAAAAGAATCGAATTGAATCGAATCAAAAAGATCTACACGAATTGAAAAAAATGGAATCAAATCGAATAGAATCGAAAAGAATCGAATCGAATCGAAAGAATCGAATCAAATCGACAAAAATCAAATCAAATTGAATTGAATCGAACAGAATTGAATCGAATGACATCGAAAAGAAGCGAATCGAAAAGAATCGAATCCAATAGAAAAGAACCGAATCGAATTGAATCAAATCGAAAGGAATCGAATAAAATCAAAAATAATCAAAACGAATTGAAAAATCGAATCGATTTGATTAATTTCGGTTCGATTCGATTATTTTTGATTCAATTCGTTTTGATTCGATTATTTTCTATTCGATTTGATTATTTTTGATTCGATTCGATTCTTTTCGATTCGATTAATTTCGATTCGATTTGATTCGATTCTTTTCAATTCGATTTGATTTTCTTTTTTTTTAATTTTTAAATTTAGTTTTGATAGTCACACAGAGAGAGAGAGAGAGGCAAAGACACAGACAGAGGGAGAAGCAGGCTCCATGCACCGGGAGCCCAACGTGGGATTCAATCCCAGATCTCCAGAATCACGCCCTGGGCCAAAGGCAGGCGCTAAACCGCTGCGCCACCCAGGATCCCCGATTTGATTATTTTCTATTCAATTCTATTCTATTCGATTATTTTCAGTTCGATTCGATTGCATTTGATTCGATTATTTTCGATTCAATTCGGTTTGATTATTTTTGAATTGATTTGATTCTTTTCGATTTAAATCGATTCGATTCTTTTCGATTCCATTATTTTATTTTTTTTTAAACTAGATTAATTATTTATTTATTTATTTATGATAGTCACAGAGAGAGAGAGGCAGAGACATAGGCAGAGGGAGAAGCAGGCTCTATGCACCGGGAGCCCGATGTGGGATTCGATCCAGGGTCTCCAGGATTGCGCCCTGGGCCAAAGGCAGGCGCCAAACTGCTGCGCCACCCAGGGATCCCTGATTCCATTATTCTAGATTTGATTCGATTTTTTGATTCGATTCGATTATTTTTGATTCAATTCGATTGGATTATTTTCGATTCGGTTCTATTCGAACCGATTATTTTCGATTCAATTCGATTCGATGCGATTATTTTCCATTTGATTCGATTATTTTCGATTCGATTTGATTAATTTTGATTCGATACGATTATTTTCAATTCAATTCAATACAATTTGATTATTTCTTATTCTATTTGATTGGATTCGATTCGATTTTTTTGATTCGATTCGATTATTTTTTATTAGATTCAATTCTTTTCGATTCGATTCGATTATTTTCGATTTGATTCTATTCGATTATTTTCGATTAAATTCGGTTCGATTCGAATCGATTATTTTCGATTCAATTCAATTCGATTCGGTTCGATAATTTTCGTTTTGATTCGATTATTTTGTATTCGATTCAATTCGATTCGAATCGAGTATTTTCGATTCAATTATATGCGAATCAGTTTGGTTCGATTCGATTCGATTATTTTCGATTCAAATCAGTTCGATTCGATTATTTTAGATTCAATTCGGTTCGATTGGGTTTGATTATTTTCGATTTGATTCGATTCGATTCGATTATTTTCGATTCGATTCTATTGGATTCGTTTAGATTATTTTCAATTCGATTCGATTCTTCAATTCGATTCGATTATTTTCGATTCACTTCATTTCTATTATTTCCGGTTCGATTCGATGCGAATCTTTTCGATTTGATTATTTTCGATTTGATTATTTTCGATTCGATTCGATTCTTTTCAATTCGATTCGAATCCTTTCGATTCGGTTCGATTATTTTCGCTTCAAATCAATTCTTTTCGATTTGATTCTTTTCCTTTTTTAAATTTCTTTTACAGATTTTATTTAGTTATTCATAGAGACACAGCTAGAGAGAGAGAGGCAGAGACACAGGCAGAGGGAGAAGCAGGCTCCATCCAGGGAGCCTGATGTGTGACTCAATCCCGGGTCTCCAGGATCACACCCTGGGCTGCAGGCAGCGCTAAACCGCTGCGCCACTGGGGCTGCCCTTTATTCTATTTTTTTCGATTCGATTCAATATTTTTGATTCGAATCGACTTGATTCTTTTTGATTTGATTATTTTAGATTCGATTCGGTTCGATTATTTTCAATTTGATTCTATTCGATTCGATTTTTCTCAATTCTATTCTGTTCTTTTCGATTCAATTCGATTATATTCGATTCAATTCGATTGGTTTATATTCGATTCGATTCGATGGGAATCGATTATTTTTTATTCGATTCGATTTGATTCAATTATTTTCAATTCAATTCTATTCGATTATTTTCATTTCAATTCGATTCGATTCGATTTGATTATAATGAATTCTTTTCAATTCTATTTGAATACTTTTAATTCAATTCGATTCGATTATTTTTGATTCGATTCTATTTTTTCGATTTGATTATTTTCGATTCAATTTGATTCGATTCGATTCGATTCGATTATTTTCAATTTGATTCTATTCGATTCGATTCAATTCTTTTCTATTCTATTCGTATCACCTCGATTCTTTTCGATTCGATTATTTTAGATTCGATTCGATTATTTTCAATTTGATTTGATTATTTTTGATTCGATTCGATTCTTTTCAATTCAATTCGATTCTTTTCGATTCGATTCGATTACTTTCAATTCTCTTCTTTTCCATTATTTTCGATTCAATTCGATGTGAATCGATTATTTTTGAATCTATTCGTTTCAATTCGATTCGATTCAATTTGATTAGATTCGATTATTTTAGATTCGATTCGAATCGATTCCATTAATTTTTATTCGATTCGATAATTTTTTATTCAATTCGATTATTTTCGATTCGATTCGATGGATTCGATTCGTTTATTTTCGATTCTATTTGATTATTTTTGATTCGATTCGATTCTTTTCAATTTGATTCGATTCTTTTCGATTCGACTCGATTTTTTTCGATTCGATACGATTCTTTTCCATTCGATTCGATTCTTTTCGATTCGATTCATTCGAATAATCTAATCAAATCAAATTGAATCGAAAAGATTTGATTCGAATCGAATAGAAGAGAATCGAATCGAATCGAATTGAAAGAATCGAATCGAATCAAATCGAAAAGAATCGAATCGAATCAAATCAAAAAGAATCTAAACGAATTGAAAAAATCGAATCGAATTTAATACAATCGAAAAGAATCGAATCGAAAGAATCGAATCAAATCGACAAAAATTGAATCAAATTGAATTGAATCGAACATTATCGAATCAAATGACATCGAAAAGAAGCGAATCGAAAAGAATCGAATCCAATAGAAAAGAATCGAATCGAATTGAATCAAATTGAAAGGAATCGAATCAACAAAAAGAATCGAAACCAATTGAAAAAGATCGATTCGATTCGATTAATTTCAATTCAATTCGATTATTTTTGATTCAATTCCATTCGATTCGATTCTTTTCTATTCGATTCGATTATTTTTGATTCTATTCGATTCTTTTCGATTCGATTAATTTCGATTCGATTTGATTCGATTCTTTTCAATTTGATTTGATTATTTTCTTTTTTTAATTTTTAAATTTATTTATGATAGTCACACAGAGAGAGAGAGAGAGGCAGAGACACAGACAGAGGGAGAAGCAGGCTCCATGCACCGGGAGCCCAACGTGGGATTCAATCCCAGATCTCCAGAATCACGCCCTGGGCCAAAGGCAGGCTCTAAACTGCTGCGCCACCCAGGGATCCCCAATTTGATTATTTTCTATTCAATTCTATTCTATTCAATTATTTTCGGTTCAATTCGGTTTGATTATTTTTTAATTGATTTGATTCTTTTCGATTCGATTCGATTATTTTCGATTCGAATCAATTCGATTCTTTTCGAGTCTGTTATTTTAGATTCGATTTGATTTTTTGATTCGATTTGATTCTTTTCGATTCGAATCGATTCGATTCTTTTCGATTCGATTCTTTTCAATTCGATTCGATTCTTTTCGATTCGATTCGATTCGATTATATTTGATTCAATTCGATTGGCTTAGATTCGATTCGATTCGATGGGAATCGATTATTTTTGATTCAATTTGATGGGATTCGATTCTTTTCGATTTGATTCGATTCTTTTTGATTTGACTCCATTTTTTCGATTCAATTAGATTCTTTTGGATTCGTAACGATTCTTTTCCATTCGATTCGATTCTTTTCGATTTGATTCGATTCGATTCTTTTCAATTCGATTCATTCAAATAATCGAATCAAATCAAATTGAATCGAAAAGATTTGATTCGAATCGAATAGAAAAGAATCGAATCTAATTGAATCGAATCAAAAAGAATCAAATCGAATTGAATCTAATCGAAAAGAATCGAATTGAATCGAATCAAAAAGATCTACACGAATTGAAAAAAATGGAATCAAATCGAATAGAATCGAAAAGAATCGAATCGAATCGAAAGAATCGAATCAAATCGACAAAAATCAAATCAAATTGAATTGAATCGAACAGAATTGAATCGAATGACATCGAAAAGAAGCGAATCGAAAAGAATCGAATCCAATAGAAAAGAACCGAATCGAATTGAATCAAATCGAAAGGAATCGAATAAAACCAAAAATAATCAAAACGAATTGAAAAATCGAATCGATTTGATTAATTTCGGTTCGATTCGATTATTTTTGATTCAATTCGTTTTGATTCGATTATTTTCTATTCGATTTGATTATTTTTGATTCGATTCGATTCTTTTCGATTCGATTAATTTCGATTCGATTTGATTCGATTCTTTTCAATTCGATTTGATTTTCTTTTTTTTTAATTTTTAAATTTAGTTTTGATAGTCACACAGAGAGAGAGAGAGAGGCAAAGACACAGACAGAGGGAGAAGCAGGCTCCATGCACCGGGAGCCCAACGTGGGATTCAATCCCAGATCTCCAGAATCACGCCCTGGGCCAAAGGCAGGCGCTAAACCGCTGCGCCACCCAGGGATCCCCGATTTGATTATTTTCTATTCAATTCTATTCTATTCGATTATTTTCAGTTCGATTCGATTGCATTTGATTCGATTATTTTCGATTCAATTCGGTTTGATTATTTTTGAATTGATTTGATTCTTTTCGATTTAAATCGATTCGATTCTTTTCGATTCCATTATTTTATTTTTTTTTAAACTAGATTAATTATTTATTTATTTATTTATGATAGTCACAGAGAGAGAGAGGCAGAGACATAGGCAGAGGGAGAAGCAGGCTCTATGCACCGGGAGCCCGATGTGGGATTCGATCCAGGGTCTCCAGGATTGCGCCCTGGGCCAAAGGCAGGCGCCAAACTGCTGCGCCACCCAGGGATCCCTGATTCCATTATTCTAGATTTGATTCGATTTTTTGATTCGATTCGATTATTTTTGATTCAATTCGATTGGATTATTTTCGATTCGGTTCTATTCGAACCGATTATTTTCGATTCAATTCGATTCGATGCGATTATTTTCCATTTGATTCGATTATTTTCGATTCGATTTGATTAATTTTGATTCGATACGATTATTTTCAATTCAATTCAATACAATTTGATTATTTCTTATTCTATTTGATTGGATTCGATTCGATTTTTTTTGATTCGATTCGATTATTTTTTATTAGATTCAATTCTTTTCGATTCGATTCGATTTGATTCTATTCGATTATTTTCGATTCAATTCGGTTCGATTCGAATCGATTATTTTCGATTCAATTCAATTCGATTCGGTTCGATAATTTTCGATTTGATTCGATTATTTTGTATTCGATTCAATTCGATTCGAATCGAGTATTTTCGATTCGATTATATTCGAATCAGTTTGGTTCGATTCGATTCGATTATTTTCGATTCAAATCAGTTCGATTCGATTATTTTAGATTCAATTCGGTTCGATTGGGTTTGATTATTTTCGATTTGATTCGATTCGATTCGATTATTTTCGATTCGATTCTATTGGATTCGTTTAGATTATTTTCAATTCGATTCGATTCTTCAATTCGATTCGATTATTTTCGATTCACTTCATTTCTATTATTTCCGGTTCGATTCGATGCGAATCTTTTCGATTTGATTATTTTCGATTCGATTCGATTCTTTTCAATTCGATTCGAATCCTTTCGATTCGGTTCGATTATTTTCGCTTCAAATCAATTCTTTTCGATTTGATTCTTTTCCTTTTTTAAATTTCTTTTACAGATTTTATTTAGTTATTCATAGAGACACAGCTAGAGAGAGAGAGGCAGAGACACAGGCAGAGGGAGAAGCAGGCTCCATCCAGGGAGCCTGATGTGTGACTCAATCCCGGGTCTCCAGGATCACACCCTGGGCTGCAGGCAGCGCTAAACCGCTGCGCCACTGGGGCTGCCCTTTATTCTATTTTTTTCGATTCGATTCAATATTTTTGATTCGAATCGACTTGATTCTTTTTGATTTGATTAATTTAGATTCGATTCGGTTCGATTATTTTCAATTTGATTCTATTCGATTCGATTTTTCTCAATTCTATTCTGTTCTTTTCGATTCAATTCGATTATATTCGATTCAATTCGATTGGTTTATATTCGATTCGATTCGATGGGAATCGATTATTTTTTATTCGATTCGATTTGATTCAATTATTTTCAATTCAATTCTATTCGATTATTTTCATTTCAATTCGATTCGATTCGATTTGATTATAATGAATTCTTTTCAATTCTATTTGAATACTTTTAATTCAATTCGATTCGATTATTTTTGATTCGATTCTATTTTTTCGATTTGATTATTTTCGATTCAATTTGATTCGATTCGATTCGATTCGATTATTTTCAATTTGATTCTATTCGATTCGATTCAATTCTTTTCTATTCTATTCGTATCACCTCGATTCTTTTCGATTCGATTATTTTAGATTCGATTCGATTATTTTCAATTTGATTTGATTATTTTTGATTCGATTCGATTCTTTTCAATTCAATTCGATTCTTTTCGATTCGATTCGATTACTTTCAATTCTCTTCTTTTCCATTATTTTCGATTCAATTCGATGTGAATCGATTATTTTTGAATCTATTCGTTTCAATTCGATTCGATTCAATTTGATTAGATTCGATTATTTTAGATTCGATTCGAATCGATTCCATTAATTTTTATTCGATTCGATAATTTTTTATTCAATTCGATTATTTTCGATTCGATTCGATGGATTCGATTCGTTTATTTTCGATTCTATTTGATTATTTTTGATTCGATTCGATTCTTTTCAATTTGATTCGATTCTTTTCGATTCGACTCGATTTTTTTCGATTCGATACGATTCTTTTCCATTCGATTCGATTCTTTTCGATTCGATTCATTCGAATAATCTAATCAAATCAAATTGAATCGAAAAGATTTGATTCGAATCGAATAGAAGAGAATCGAATCGAATCGAATTGAAAGAATCGAATCGAATCAAATCGAAAAGAATCGAATCGAATCAAATCAAAAAGAATCTAAACGAATTGAAAAAATCGAATCGAATTTAATACAATCGAAAAGAATCGAATCGAAAGAATCGAATCAAATCGACAAAAATTGAATCAAATTGAATTGAATCGAACATTATCGAATCAAATGACATCGAAAAGAAGCGAATCGAAAAGAATCGAATCCAATAGAAAAGAATCGAATCGAATTGAATCAAATTGAAAGGAATCGAATCAACAAAAAGAATCGAAACCAATTGAAAAAGATCGATTCGATTCGATTAATTTCAATTCAATTCGATTATTTTTGATTCAATTCCATTCGATTCGATTCTTTTCTATTCGATTCGATTATTTTTGATTCTATTCGATTCTTTTCGATTCGATTAATTTCGATTCGATTTGATTCGATTCTTTTCAATTTGATTTGATTATTTTCTTTTTTTAATTTTTAAATTTATTTATGATAGTCACACAGAGAGAGAGAGAGAGGCAGAGACACAGACAGAGGGAGAAGCAGGCTCCATGCACCGGGAGCCCAACGTGGGATTCAATCCCAGATCTCCAGAATCACGCCCTGGGCCAAAGGCAGGCTCTAAACTGCTGCGCCACCCAGGGATCCCCAATTTGATTATTTTCTATTCAATTCTATTCTATTCAATTATTTTCGGTTCAATTCGGTTTGATTATTTTTTAATTGATTTGATTCTTTTCGATTCGATTCGATTATTTTCGATTCGAATCAATTCGATTCTTTTCGAGTCTGTTATTTTAGATTCGATTTGATTTTTTGATTCGATTTGATTCTTTTCGATTCGAATCGATTCGATTCTTTTCGATTCGATTCTTTTCAATTCGATTCGATTCTTTTCGATTCGATTCGATTCGATTATATTTGATTCAATTCGATTGGCTTAGATTCGATTCGATTCGATGGGAATCGATTATTTTTGATTCAATTTGATGGGATTCGATTCTTTTCGATTTGATTCGATTCTTTTTGATTTGACTCCATTTTTTCGATTCAATTAGATTCTTTTGGATTCGTAACGATTCTTTTCCATTCGATTCGATTCTTTTCGATTTGATTCGATTCGATTCTTTTCAATTCGATTCATTCAAATAATCGAATCAAATCAAATTGAATCGAAAAGATTTGATTCGAATCGAATAGAAAAGAATCGAATCTAATTGAATCGAATCAAAAAGAATCAAATCGAATTGAATCTAATCGAAAAGAATCGAATTGAATCGAATCAAAAAGATCTACACGAATTGAAAAAAATGGAATCAAATCGAATAGAATCGAAAAGAATCGAATCGAATCGAAAGAATCGAATCAAATCGACAAAAATCAAATCAAATTGAATTGAATCGAACAGAATTGAATCGAATGACATCGAAAAGAAGCGAATCGAAAAGAATCGAATCCAATAGAAAAGAACCGAATCGAATTGAATCAAATCGAAAGGAATCGAATAAAATCAAAAATAATCAAAACGAATTGAAAAATCGAATCGATTTGATTAATTTCGGTTCGATTCGATTATTTTTGATTCAATTCGTTTTGATTCGATTATTTTCTATTCGATTTGATTATTTTTGATTCGATTCGATTCTTTTCGATTCGATTAATTTCGATTCGATTTGATTCAATTCTTTTCAATTCGATTTGATTTTCTTTTTTTTTAATTTTTAAATTTAGTTTTGATAGTCACACAGAGAGAGAGAGAGAGGCAAAGACACAGACAGAGGGAGAAGCAGGCTCCATGCACCGGGAGCCCAACGTGGGATTCAATCCCAGATCTCCAGAATCACGCCCTGGGCCAAAGGCAGGCGCTAAACCGCTGCGCCACCCAGGGATCCCCGATTTGATTATTTTCTATTCAATTCTATTCTATTCGATTATTTTCAGTTCGATTCGATTGCATTTGATTCGATTATTTTCGATTCAATTCGGTTTGATTATTTTTGAATTGATTTGATTCTTTTCGATTTAAATCGATTCGATTCTTTTCGATTCCATTATTTTATTTTTTTTTAAACTAGATTAATTATTTATTTATTTATTTATGATAGTCACAGAGAGAGAGAGGCAGAGACATAGGCAGAGGGAGAAGCAGGCTCTATGCACCGGGAGCCCGATGTGGGATTCGATCCAGGGTCTCCAGGATTGCGCCCTGGGCCAAAGGCAGGCGCCAAACTGCTGCGCCACCCAGGGATCCCTGATTCCATTATTCTAGATTTGATTCGATTTTTTGATTCGATTCGATTATTTTTGATTCAATTCGATTGGATTATTTTCGATTCGGTTCTATTCGAACCGATTATTTTCGATTCAATTCGATTCGATGCGATTATTTTCCATTTGATTCGATTATTTTCGATTCGATTTGATTAATTTTGATTCGATACGATTATTTTCAATTCAATTCAATACAATTTGATTATTTCTTATTCTATTTGATTGGATTCGATTCGATTTTTTTGATTCGATTCAATTATTTTTTATTAGATTCAATTCTTTTCGATTCGATTCGATTTGATTCTATTCGATTATTTTCGATTCAATTCGGTTCGATTCGAATCGATTATTTTCGATTCAATTCAATTCGATTCGGTTCGATAATTTTCGATTTGATTCGATTATTTTGTATTCGATTCAATTCGATTCGAATCGAGTATTTTCGATTCGATTATATGCGAATCAGTTTGGTTCGATTCGATTCGATTATTTTCGATTCAAATCAGTTCGATTCGATTATTTTAGATTCAATTCGGTTCGATTGGGTTTGATTATTTTCGATTTGATTCGATTCGATTCGATTATTTTCGATTCGATTCTATTGGATTCGTTTAGATTATTTTCAATTCGATTCGATTCTTCAATTCGATTCGATTATTTTCGATTCACTTCATTTCTATTATTTCCGGTTCGATTCGATGCGAATCTTTTCGATTTGATTATTTTCGATTCGATTCGATTCTTTTCAATTCGATTCGAATCCTTTCGATTCGGTTCGATTATTTTCGCTTCAAATCAATTCTTTTCGATTTGATTCTTTTCCTTTTTTAAATTTCTTTTACAGATTTTATTTAGTTATTCATAGAGACACAGCTAGAGAGAGAGAGGCAGAGACACAGGCAGAGGGAGAAGCAGGCTCCATCCAGGGAGCCTGATGTGTGACTCAATCCCGGGTCTCCAGGATCACACCCTGGGCTGCAGGCAGCGCTAAACCGCTGCGCCACTGGGGCTGCCCTTTATTCTATTTTTTTCGATTCGATTCAATATTTTTGATTCGAATCGACTTGATTCTTTTTGATTTGATTATTTTAGATTCGATTCGGTTCGATTATTTTCAATTTGATTCTATTCGATTCGATTTTTCTCAATTCTATTCTGTTCTTTTCGATTCAATTCGATTATATTCGATTCAATTCGATTGGTTTATATTCGATTCGATTCGATGGGAATCGATTATTTTTTATTCGATTCGATTTGATTCAATTATTTTCAATTCAATTCTATTCGATTATTTTCATCTCAATTCGATTCGATTCGATTTGATTATAATGAATTCTTTTCAATTCTATTTGAATACTTTTAATTCAATTCGATTCGATTATTTTTGATTCGATTCTATTTTTTCGATTTGATTATTTTCGATTCAATTTGATTCGATTCGATTCGATTCGATTATTTTCAATTTGATTCTATTCGATTCGATTCAATTCTTTTCTATTCTATTCGTATCACCTCGATTCTTTTCGATTCGATTATTTTAGATTCGATTCGATTATTTTCAATTTGATTTGATTATTTTTGATTCGATTCGATTCTTTTCAATTCAATTCGATTCTTTTCGATTCGATTCGATTACTTTCAATTCTCTTCTTTTCCATTATTTTCGATTCAATTCGATGTGAATCGATTATTTTTGAATCTATTCGTTTCAATTCGATTCGATTCAATTTGATTAGATTCGATTATTTTAGATTCGATTCGAATCGATTCCATTAATTTTTATTCGATTCGATAATTTTTTATTCAATTCGATTATTTTCGATTCGATTCGATGGATTCGATTCGTTTATTTTCGATTCTATTTGATTATTTTTGATTCGATTCGATTCTTTTCAATTTGATTCGATTCTTTTCGATTCGACTCGATTTTTTTCGATTCGATACGATTCTTTTCCATTCGATTCGATTCTTTTCGATTCGATTCATTCGAATAATCTAATCAAATCAAATTGAATCGAAAAGATTTGATTCGAATCGAATAGAAGAGAATCGAATCGAATCGAATTGAAAGAATCGAATCGAATCAAATCGAAAAGAATCGAATCGAATCAAATCAAAAAGAATCTAAACGAATTGAAAAAATCGAATCGAATTTAATACAATCGAAAAGAATCGAATCGAAAGAATCGAATCAAATCGACAAAAATTGAATCAAATTGAATTGAATCGAACATTATCGAATCAAATGACATCGAAAAGAAGCGAATCGAAAAGAATCGAATCCAATAGAAAAGAATCGAATCGAATTGAATCAAATTGAAAGGAATCGAATCAACAAAAAGAATCGAAACCAATTGAAAAAGATCGATTCGATTCGATTAATTTCAATTCAATTCGATTATTTTTGATTCAATTCCATTCGATTCGATTCTTTTCTATTCGATTCGATTATTTTTGATTCTATTCGATTCTTTTCGATTCGATTAATTTCGATTCGATTTGATTCGATTCTTTTCAATTTGATTTGATTATTTTCTTTTTTTAATTTTTAAATTTATTTATGATAGTCACACAGAGAGAGAGAGAGAGGCAGAGACACAGACAGAGGGAGAAGCAGGCTCCATGCACCGGGAGCCCAACGTGGGATTCAATCCCAGATCTCCAGAATCACGCCCTGGGCCAAAGGCAGGCTCTAAACTGCTGCGCCACCCAGGGATCCCCAATTTGATTATTTTCTATTCAATTCTATTCTATTCAATTATTTTCGGTTCAATTCGGTTTGATTATTTTTTAATTGATTTGATTCTTTTCGATTCGATTCGATTATTTTCGATTCGAATCAATTCGATTCTTTTCGAGTCTGTTATTTTAGATTCGATTTGATTTTTTGATTCGATTTGATTCTTTTCGATTCGAATCGATTCGATTCTTTTCGATTCGATTCTTTTCAATTCGATTCGATTCTTTTCGATTCGATTCGATTCGATTATATTTGATTCAATTCGATTGGCTTAGATTCGATTCGATTCGATGGGAATCGATTATTTTTGATTCAATTTGATGGGATTCGATTCTTTTCGATTTGATTCGATTCTTTTTGATTTGACTCCATTTTTTCGATTCAATTAGATTCTTTTGGATTCGTAACGATTCTTTTCCATTCGATTCGATTCTTTTCGATTTGATTCGATTCGATTCTTTTCAATTCGATTCATTCAAATAATCGAATCAAATCAAATTGAATCGAAAAGATTTGATTCGAATCGAATAGAAAAGAATCGAATCTAATTGAATCGAATCAAAAAGAATCAAATCGAATTGAATCTAATCGAAAAGAATCGAATTGAATCGAATCAAAAAGATCTACACGAATTGAAAAAAATGGAATCAAATCGAATAGAATCGAAAAGAATCGAATCGAATCGAAAGAATCGAATCAAATCGACAAAAATCAAATCAAATTGAATTGAATCGAACAGAATTGAATCGAATGACATCGAAAAGAAGCGAATCGAAAAGAATCGAATCCAATAGAAAAGAACCGAATCGAATTGAATCAAATCGAAAGGAATCGAATAAAACCAAAAATAATCAAAACGAATTGAAAAATCGAATCGATTTGATTAATTTCGGTTCGATTCGATTATTTTTGATTCAATTCGTTTTGATTCGATTATTTTCTATTCGATTTGATTATTTTTGATTCGATTCGATTCTTTTCGATTCGATTAATTTCGATTCGATTTGATTCGATTCTTTTCAATTCGATTTGATTTTCTTTTTTTTTAATTTTTAAATTTAGTTTTGATAGTCACACAGAGAGAGAGAGAGAGGCAAAGACACAGACAGAGGGAGAAGCAGGCTCCATGCACCGGGAGCCCAACGTGGGATTCAATCCCAGATCTCCAGAATCACGCCCTGGGCCAAAGGCAGGCGCTAAACCGCTGCGCCACCCAGGGATCCCCGATTTGATTATTTTCTATTCAATTCTATTCTATTCGATTATTTTCAGTTCGATTCGATTGCATTTGATTCGATTATTTTCGATTCAATTCGGTTTGATTATTTTTGAATTGATTTGATTCTTTTCGATTTAAATCGATTCGATTCTTTTCGATTCCATTATTTTATTTTTTTTTAAACTAGATTAATTATTTATTTATTTATGATAGTCACAGAGAGAGAGAGGCAGAGACATAGGCAGAGGGAGAAGCAGGCTCTATGCACCGGGAGCCCGATGTGGGATTCGATCCAGGGTCTCCAGGATTGCGCCCTGGGCCAAAGGCAGGCGCCAAACTGCTGCGCCACCCAGGGATCCCTGATTCCATTATTCTAGATTTGATTCGATTTTTTGATTCGATTCGATTATTTTTGATTCAATTCGATTGGATTATTTTCGATTCGGTTCTATTCGAACCGATTATTTTCGATTCAATTCGATTCGATGCGATTATTTTCCATTTGATTCGATTATTTTCGATTCGATTTGATTAATTTTGATTCGATACGATTATTTTCAATTCAATTCAATACAATTTGATTATTTCTTATTCTATTTGATTGGATTCGATTCGATTTTTTTGATTCGATTCGATTATTTTTTATTAGATTCAATTCTTTTCGATTCGATTCGATTTGATTCTATTCGATTATTTTCGATTCAATTCGGTTCGATTCGAATCGATTATTTTCGATTCAATTCAATTCGATTCGGTTCGATAATTTTCGATTTGATTCGATTATTTTGTATTCGATTCAATTCGATTCGAATCGAGTATTTTCGATTCGATTATATGCGAATCAGTTTGGTTCGATTCGATTCGATTATTTTCGATTCAAATCAGTTCGATTCGATTATTTTAGATTCAATTCGGTTCGATTGGGTTTGATTATTTTCGATTTGATTCGATTCGATTCGATTATTTTCGATTCGATTCTATTGGATTCGTTTAGATTATTTTCAATTCGATTCGATTCTTCAATTCGATTCGATTATTTTCGATTCACTTCATTTCTATTATTTCCGGTTCGATTCGATGCGAATCTTTTCGATTTGATTATTTTCGATTTGATTATTTTCGATTCGATTCGATTCTTTTCAATTCGATTCGAATCCTTTCGATTCGGTTCGATTATTTTCGCTTCAAATCAATTCTTTTCGATTTGATTCTTTTCCTTTTTTAAATTTCTTTTACAGATTTTATTTAGTTATTCATAGAGACACAGCTAGAGAGAGAGAGGCAGAGACACAGGCAGAGGGAGAAGCAGGCTCCATCCAGGGAGCCTGATGTGTGACTCAATCCCGGGTCTCCAGGATCACACCCTGGGCTGCAGGCAGCGCTAAACCGCTGCGCCACTGGGGCTGCCCTTTATTCTATTTTTTTCGATTCGATTCAATATTTTTGATTCGAATCGACTTGATTCTTTTTGATTTGATTATTTTAGATTCGATTCGGTTCGATTATTTTCAATTTGATTCTATTCGATTCGATTTTTCTCAATTCTATTCTGTTCTTTTCGATTCAATTCGATTATATTCGATTCAATTCGATTGGTTTATATTCGATTCGATTCGATGGGAATCGATTATTTTTTATTCGATTCGATTTGATTCAATTATTTTCAATTCAATTCTATTCGATTATTTTCATTTCAATTCGATTCGATTCGATTTGATTATAATGAATTCTTTTCAATTCTATTTGAATACTTTTAATTCAATTCGATTCGATTATTTTTGATTCGATTCTATTTTTTCGATTTGATTATTTTCGATTCAATTTGATTCGATTCGATTCGATTCGATTATTTTCAATTTGATTCTATTCGATTCGATTCAATTCTTTTCTATTCTATTCGTATCACCTCGATTCTTTTCGATTCGATTATTTTAGATTCGATTCGATTATTTTCAATTTGATTTGATTATTTTTGATTCGATTCGATTCTTTTCAATTCAATTCGATTCTTTTCGATTCGATTCGATTACTTTCAATTCTCTTCTTTTCCATTATTTTCGATTCAATTCGATGTGAATCGATTATTTTTGAATCTATTCGTTTCAATTCGATTCGATTCAATTTGATTAGATTCGATTATTTTAGATTCGATTCGAATCGATTCCATTAATTTTTATTCGATTCGATAATTTTTTATTCAATTCGATTATTTTCGATTCGATTCGATGGATTCGATTCGTTTATTTTCGATTCTATTTGATTATTTTTGATTCGATTCGATTCTTTTCAATTTGATTCGATTCTTTTCGATTCGACTCGATTTTTTTCGATTCGATACGATTCTTTTCCATTCGATTCGATTCTTTTCGATTCGATTCATTCGAATAATCTAATCAAATCAAATTGAATCGAAAAGATTTGATTCGAATCGAATAGAAGAGAATCGAATCGAATCGAATTGAAAGAATCGAATCGAATCAAATCGAAAAGAATCGAATCGAATCAAATCAAAAAGAATCTAAACGAATTGAAAAAATCGAATCGAATTTAATACAATCGAAAAGAATCGAATCGAAAGAATCGAATCAAATCGACAAAAATTGAATCAAATTGAATTGAATCGAACATTATCGAATCAAATGACATCGAAAAGAAGCGAATCGAAAAGAATCGAATCCAATAGAAAAGAATCGAATCGAATTGAATCAAATTGAAAGGAATCGAATCAACAAAAAGAATCGAAACCAATTGAAAAAGATCGATTCGATTCGATTAATTTCAATTCAATTCGATTCTTTTTGATTCAATTCCATTCGATTCGATTCTTTTCTATTCGATTCGATTATTTTTGATTCTATTCGATTCTTTTCGATTCGATTAATTTCGATTCGATTTGATTCGATTCTTTTCAATTTGATTTGATTATTTTCTTTTTTTAATTTTTAAATTTATTTATGATAGTCACACAGAGAGAGAGAGAGAGGCAGAGACACAGACAGAGGGAGAAGCAGGCTCCATGCACCGGGAGCCCAACGTGGGATTCAATCCCAGATCTCCAGAATCACGCCCTGGGCCAAAGGCAGGCTCTAAACTGCTGCGCCACCCAGGGATCCCCAATTTGATTATTTTCTATTCAATTCTATTCTATTCAATTATTTTCGGTTCAATTCGGTTTGATTATTTTTTAATTGATTTGATTCTTTTCGATTCGATTCGATTATTTTCGATTCGAATCAATTCGATTCTTTTCGAGTCTGTTATTTTAGATTCGATTTGATTTTTTGATTCGATTTGATTCTTTTCGATTCGAATCGATTCGATTCTTTTCGATTCGATTCTTTTCAATTCGATTCGATTCTTTTCGATTCGATTCGATTCGATTATATTTGATTCAATTCGATTGGCTTAGATTCGATTCGATTCGATGGGAATCGATTGTTTTTGATTCAATTTGATGGGATTCGATTCTTTTCGATTTGATTCGATTCTTTTTGATTTGACTCCATTTTTTCGATTCAATTAGATTCTTTTGGATTCGTAACGATTCCTTTCCATTCGATTCGATTCTTTTCGATTTGATTCGATTCGATTCTTTTCAATTCGATTCATTCAAATAATCGAATCAAATCAAATTGAATCGAAAAGATTTGATTCGAATCGAATAGAAAAGAATCGAATCTAATTGAATCGAATCAAAAAGAATCAAATCGAATTGAATCTAATCGAAAAGAATCGAATTGAATCGAATCAAAAAGATCTACACGAATTGAAAAAAATGGAATCAAATCGAATAGAATCGAAAAGAATCGAATCGAATCGAAAGAATCGAATCAAATCGACAAAAATCAAATCAAATTGAATTGAATCGAACAGAATTGAATCGAATGACATCGAAAAGAAGCGAATCGAAAAGAATCGAATCCAATAGAAAAGAACCGAATCGAATTGAATCAAATCGAAAGGAATCGAATAAAACCAAAAATAATCAAAACGAATTGAAAAATCGAATCGATTTGATTAATTTCGGTTCGATTCGATTATTTTTGATTCAATTCGTTTTGATTCGATTATTTTCTATTCGATTTGATTATTTTTGATTCGATTCGATTCTTTTCGATTCGATTAATTTCGATTCGATTTGATTCGATTCTTTTCAATTCGATTTGATTTTCTTTTTTTTTAATTTTTAAATTTAGTTTTGATAGTCACACAGAGAGAGAGAGAGAGGCAAAGACACAGACAGAGGGAGAAGCAGGCTCCATGCACCGGGAGCCCAACGTGGGATTCAATCCCAGATCTCCAGAATCACGCCCTGGGCCAAAGGCAGGCGCTAAACCGCTGCGCCACCCAGGGATCCCCGATTTGATTATTTTCTATTCAATTCTATTCTATTCGATTATTTTCAGTTCGATTCGATTGCATTTGATTCGATTATTTTCGATTCAATTCGGTTTGATTATTTTTGAATTGATTTGATTCTTTTCGATTTAAATCGATTCGATTCTTTTCGATTCCATTATTTTATTTTTTTTTAAACTAGATTAATTATTTATTTATTTATTTATGATAGTCACAGAGAGAGAGAGGCAGAGACATAGGCAGAGGGAGAAGCAGGCTCTATGCACCGGGAGCCCGATGTGGGATTCGATCCAGGGTCTCCAGGATTGCGCCCTGGGCCAAAGGCAGGCGCCAAACTGCTGCGCCACCCAGGGATCCCTGATTCCATTATTCTAGATTTGATTCGATTTTTTGATTCGATTCGATTATTTTTGATTCAATTCGATTGGATTATTTTCGATTCGGGTCTATTCGAACCGATTATTTTCGATTCAATTCGATTCGATGCGATTATTTTCCATTTGATTCGATTATTTTCGATTCGATTTGATTAATTTTGATTCGATACGATTATTTTCAATTCAATTCAATACAATTTGATTATTTCTTATTCTATTTGATTGGATTCGATTCGATTTTTTTGATTCGATTCGATTATTTTTTATTAGATTCAATTCTTTTCGATTCGATTCGATTTGATTCTATTCGATTATTTTCGATTCAATTCGGTTCGATTCGAATCGATTATTTTCGATTCAATTCAATTCGATTCGGTTCGATAATTTTCGATTTGATTCGATTATTTTGTATTCGATTCAATTCGATTCGAATCGAGTATTTTCGATTCGATTATATGCGAATCAGTTTGGTTCGATTCGATTCGATTATTTTCGATTCAAATCAGTTCGATTCGATTATTTTAGATTCAATTCGGTTCGATTGGGTTTGATTATTTTCGATTTGATTCGATTCGATTCGATTATTTTCGATTCGATTCTATTGGATTCGTTTAGATTATTTTCAATTCGATTCGATTCTTCAATTCGATTCGATTATTTTCGATTCACTTCATTTCTATTATTTCCGGTTCGATTCGATGCGAATCTTTTCGATTTGATTATTTTCGATTCGATTCGATTCTTTTCAATTCGATTCGAATCCTTTCGATTCGGTTCGATTATTTTCGCTTCAAATCAATTCTTTTCGATTTGATTCTTTTCCTTTTTTAAATTTCTTTTACAGATTTTATTTAGTTATTCATAGAGACACAGCTAGAGAGAGAGAGGCAGAGACACAGGCAGAGGGAGAAGCAGGCTCCATCCAGGGAGCCTGATGTGTGACTCAATCCCGGGTCTCCAGGATCACACCCTGGGCTGCAGGCAGCGCTAAACCGCTGCGCCACTGGGGCTGCCCTTTATTCTATTTTTTTCGATTCGATTCAATATTTTTGATTCGAATCGACTTGATTCTTTTTGATTTGATTATTTTAGATTCGATTCGGTTCGATTATTTTCAATTTGATTCTATTCGATTCGATTTTTCTCAATTCTATTCTGTTCTTTTCGATTCAATTCGATTATATTCGATTCAATTCGATTGGTTTATATTCGATTCGATTCGATGGGAATCGATTATTTTTTATTCGATTCGATTTGATTCAATTATTTTCAATTCAATTCTATTCGATTATTTTCATTTCAATTCGATTCGATTCGATTTGATTATAATGAATTCTTTTCAATTCTATTTGAATACTTTTAATTCAATTCGATTCGATTATTTTTGATTCGATTCTATTTTTTCGATTTGATTATTTTCGATTCAATTTGATTCGATTCGATTCGATTCGATTATTTTCAATTTGATTCTATTCGATTCGATTCAATTCTTTTCTATTCTATTCGTATCACCTCGATTCTTTTCGATTCGATTATTTTAGATTCGATTCGATTATTTTCAATTTGATTTGATTATTTTTGATTCGATTCGATTCTTTTCAATTCAATTCGATTCTTTTCGATTCGATTCGATTACTTTCAATTCTCTTCTTTTCCATTATTTTCGATTCAATTCGATGTGAATCGATTATTTTTGAATCTATTCGTTTCAATTCGATTCGATTCAATTTGATTAGATTCGATTATTTTAGATTCGATTCGAATCGATTCCATTAATTTTTATTCGATTCGATAATTTTTTATTCAATTCGATTATTTTCGATTCGATTCGATGGATTCGATTCGTTTATTTTCGATTCTATTTGATTATTTTTGATTCGATTCGATTCTTTTCAATTTGATTCGATTCTTTTCGATTCGACTCGATTTTTTTCGATTCGATACGATTCTTTTCCATTCGATTCGATTCTTTTCGATTCGATTCATTCGAATAATCTAATCAAATCAAATTGAATCGAAAAGATTTGATTCGAATCGAATAGAAGAGAATCGAATCGAATCGAATTGAAAGAATCGAATCGAATCAAATCGAAAAGAATCGAATCGAATCAAATCAAAAAGAATCTAAACGAATTGAAAAAATCGAATCGAATTTAATACAATCGAAAAGAATCGAATCGAAAGAATCGAATCAAATCGACAAAAATTGAATCAAATTGAATTGAATCGAACATTATCGAATCAAATGACATCGAAAAGAAGCGAATCGAAAAGAATCGAATCCAATAGAAAAGAATCGAATCGAATTGAATCAAATTGAAAGGAATCGAATCAACAAAAAGAATCGAAACCAATTGAAAAAGATCGATTCGATTCGATTAATTTCAATTCAATTCGATTATTTTTGATTCAATTCCATTCGATTCGATTCTTTTCTATTCGATTCGATTATTTTTGATTCTATTCGATTCTTTTCGATTCGATTAATTTCGATTCGATTTGATTCGATTCTTTTCAATTTGATTTGATTATTTTCTTTTTTTAATTTTTAAATTTATTTATGATAGTCACACACAGAGAGAGAGAGAGGCAGAGACACAGACAGAGGGAGAAGCAGGCTCCATGCACCGGGAGCCCAACGTGGGATTCAATCCCAGATCTCCAGAATCACGCCCTGGGCCAAAGGCAGGCTCTAAACTGCTGCGCCACCCAGGGATCCCCAATTTGATTATTTTCTATTCAATTCTATTCTATTCAATTATTTTCGGTTCAATTCGGTTTGATTATTTTTTAATTGATTTGATTCTTTTCGATTCGATTCGATTATTTTCGATTCGAATCAATTCGATTCTTTTCGAGTCTGTTATTTTAGATTCGATTTGATTTTTTGATTCGATTTGATTCTTTTCGATTCGAATCGATTCGATTCTTTTCGATTCGATTCTTTTCAATTCGATTCGATTCTTTTCGATTCGATTCGATTCGATTATATTTGATTCAATTCGATTGGCTTAGATTCGATTCGATTCGATGGGAATCGATTATTTTTGATTCAATTTGATGGGATTCGATTCTTTTCGATTTGATTCGATTCTTTTTGATTTGACTCCATTTTTTCGATTCAATTAGATTCTTTTGGATTCGTAACGATTCTTTTCCATTCGATTCGATTCTTTTCGATTTGATTCGATTCGATTCTTTTCAATTCGATTCATTCAAATAATCGAATCAAATCAAATTGAATCGAAAAGATTTGATTCGAATCGAATAGAAAAGAATCGAATCTAATTGAATCGAATCAAAAAGAATCAAATCGAATTGAATCTAATCGAAAAGAATCGAATTGAATCGAATCAAAAAGATCTACACGAATTGAAAAAAATGGAATCAAATCGAATAGAATCGAAAAGAATCGAATCGAATCGAAAGAATCGAATCAAATCGACAAAAATCAAATCAAATTGAATTGAATCGAACAGAATTGAATCGAATGACATCGAAAAGAAGCGAATCGAAAAGAATCGAATCCAATAGAAAAGAACCGAATCGAATTGAATCAAATCGAAAGGAATCGAATAAAATCAAAAATAATCAAAACGAATTGAAAAATCGAATCGATTTGATTAATTTCGGTTCGATTCGATTATTTTTGATTCAATTCGTTTTGATTCGATTATTTTCTATTCGATTTGATTATTTTTGATTCGATTCGATTCTTTTCGATTCGATTAATTTCGATTCGATTTGATTCGATTCTTTTCAATTCGATTTGATTTTCTTTTTTTTTAATTTTTAAATTTAGTTTTGATAGTCACACAGAGAGAGAGAGAGAGGCAAAGACACAGACAGAGGGAGAAGCAGGCTCCATGCACCGGGAGCCCAACGTGGGATTCAATCCCAGATCTCCAGAATCACGCCCTGGGCCAAAGGCAGGCGCTAAACCGCTGCGCCACCCAGGGATCCCCGATTTGATTATTTTCTATTCAATTCTATTCTATTCGATTATTTTCAGTTCGATTCGATTGCATTTGATTCGATTATTTTCGATTCAATTCGGTTTGATTATTTTTGAATTGATTTGATTCTTTTCGATTTAAATCGATTCGATTCTTTTCGATTCCATTATTTTATTTTTTTTTAAACTAGATTAATTATTTATTTATTTATTTATGATAGTCACAGAGAGAGAGAGGCAGAGACATAGGCAGAGGGAGAAGCAGGCTCTATGCACCGGGAGCCCGATGTGGGATTCGATCCAGGGTCTCCAGGATTGCGCCCTGGGCCAAAGGCAGGCGCCAAACTGCTGCGCCACCCAGGGATCCCTGATTCCATTATTCTAGATTTGATTCGATTTTTTGATTCGATTCGATTATTTTTGATTCAATTCGATTGGATTATTTTCGATTCGGTTCTATTCGAACCGATTATTTTCGATTCAATTCGATTCGATGCGATTATTTTCCATTTGATTCGATTATTTTCGATTCGATTTGATTAATTTTGATTCGATACGATTATTTTCAATTCAATTCAATACAATTTGATTATTTCTTATTCTATTTGATTGGATTCGATTCGATTTTTTTGATTCGATTCGATTATTTTTTATTAGATTCAATTCTTTTCGATTCGATTCGATTTGATTCTATTCGATTATTTTCGATTCAATTCGGTTCGATTCGAATCGATTATTTTCGATTCAATTCAATTCGATTCGGTTCGATAATTTTCGATTTGATTCGATTATTTTGTATTCGATTCAATTCGATTCGAATCGAGTATTTTCGATTCGATTATATGCGAATCAGTTTGGTTCGATTCGATTCGATTATTTTCGATTCAAATCAGTTCGATTCGATTATTTTAGATTCAATTCGGTTCGATTGGGTTTGATTATTTTCGATTTGATTCGATTCGATTCGATTATTTTCGATTCGATTCTATTGGATTCGTTTAGATTATTTTCAATTCGATTCGATTCTTCAATTCGATTCGATTATTTTCGATTCACTTCATTTCTATTATTTCCGGTTCGATTCGATGCGAATCTTTTCGATTTGATTATTTTCGATTCGATTCGATTCTTTTCAATTCGATTCGAATCCTTTCGATTCGGTTCGATTATTTTCGCTTCAAATCAATTCTTTTCGATTTGATTCTTTTCCTTTTTTAAATTTCTTTTACAGATTTTATTTAGTTATTCATAGAGACACAGCTAGAGAGAGAGAGGCAGAGACACAGGCAGAGGGAGAAGCAGGCTCCATCCAGGGAGCCTGATGTGTGACTCAATCCCGGGTCTCCAGGATCACACCCTGGGCTGCAGGCAGCGCTAAACCGCTGCGCCACTGGGGCTGCCCTTTATTCTATTTTTTTCGATTCGATTCAATATTTTTGATTCGAATCGACTTGATTCTTTTTGATTTGATTAATTTAGATTCGATTCGGTTCGATTATTTTCAATTTGATTCTATTCGATTCGATTTTTCTCAATTCTATTCTGTTCTTTTCGATTCAATTCGATTATATTCGATTCAATTCGATTGGTTTATATTCGATTCGATTCGATGGGAATCGATTATTTTTTATTCGATTCGATTTGATTCAATTATTTTCAATTCAATTCTATTCGATTATTTTCATTTCAATTCGATTCGATTCGATTTGATTATAATGAATTCTTTTCAATTCTATTTGAATACTTTTAATTCAATTCGATTCGATTATTTTTGATTCGATTCTATTTTTTCGATTTGATTATTTTCGATTCAATTTGATTCGATTCGATTCGATTCGATTATTTTCAATTTGATTCTATTCGATTCGATTCAATTCTTTTCTATTCTATTCGTATCACCTCGATTCTTTTCGATTCGATTATTTTAGATTCGATTCGATTATTTTCAATTTGATTTGATTATTTTTGATTCGATTCGATTCTTTTCAATTCAATTCGATTCTTTTCGATTCGATTCGATTACTTTCAATTCTCTTCTTTTCCATTATTTTCGATTCAATTCGATGTGAATCGATTATTTTTGAATCTATTCGTTTCAATTCGATTCGATTCAATTTGATTAGATTCGATTATTTTAGATTCGATTCGAATCGATTCCATTAATTTTTATTCGATTCGATAATTTTTTATTCAATTCGATTATTTTCGATTCGATTCGATGGATTCGATTCGTTTATTTTCGATTCTATTTGATTATTTTTGATTCGATTCGATTCTTTTCAATTTGATTCGATTCTTTTCGATTCGACTCGATTTTTTTCGATTCGATACGATTCTTTTCCATTCGATTCGATTCTTTTCGATTCGATTCATTCGAATAATCTAATCAAATCAAATTGAATCGAAAAGATTTGATTCGAATCGAATAGAAGAGAATCGAATCGAATCGAATTGAAAGAATCGAATCGAATCAAATCGAAAAGAATCGAATCGAATCAAATCAAAAAGAATCTAAACGAATTGAAAAAATCGAATCGAATTTAATACAATCGAAAAGAATCGAATCGAAAGAATCGAATCAAATCGACAAAAATTGAATCAAATTGAATTGAATCGAACATTATCGAATCAAATGACATCGAAAAGAAGCGAATCGAAAAGAATCGAATCCAATAGAAAAGAATCGAATCGAATTGAATCAAATTGAAAGGAATCGAATCAACAAAAAGAATCGAAACCAATTGAAAAAGATCGATTCGATTCGATTAATTTCAATTCAATTCGATTATTTTTGATTCAATTCCATTCGATTCGATTCTTTTCTATTCGATTCGATTATTTTTGATTCTATTCGATTCTTTTCGATTCGATTAATTTCGATTCGATTTGATTCGATTCTTTTCAATTTGATTTGATTATTTTCTTTTTTTAATTTTTAAATTTATTTATGATAGTCACACACAGAGAGAGAGAGAGGCAGAGACACAGACAGAGGGAGAAGCAGGCTCCATGCACCGGGAGCCCAACGTGGGATTCAATCCCAGATCTCCAGAATCACGCCCTGGGCCAAAGGCAGGCTCTAAACTGCTGCGCCACCCAGGGATCCCCAATTTGATTATTTTCTATTCAATTCTATTCTATTCAATTATTTTCGGTTCAATTCGGTTTGATTATTTTTTAATTGATTTGATTCTTTTCGATTCGATTCGATTATTTTCGATTCGAATCAATTCGATTCTTTTCGAGTCTGTTATTTTAGATTCGATTTGATTTTTTGATTCGATTTGATTCTTTTCGATTCGAATCGATTCGATTCTTTTCGATTCGATTCTTTTCAATTCGATTCGATTCTTTTCGATTCGATTCGATTCGATTATATTTGATTCAATTCGATTGGCTTAGATTCGATTCGATTCGATGGGAATCGATTGTTTTTGATTCAATTTGATGGGATTCGATTCTTTTCGATTTGATTCGATTCTTTTTGATTTGACTCCATTTTTTCGATTCAATTAGATTCTTTTGGATTCGTAACGATTCTTTTCCATTCGATTCGATTCTTTTCGATTTGATTCGATTCGATTCTTTTCAATTCGATTCATTCAAATAATCGAATCAAATCAAATTGAATCGAAAAGATTTGATTCGAATCGAATAGAAAAGAATCGAATCTAATTGAATCGAATCAAAAAGAATCAAATCGAATTGAATCTAATCGAAAAGAATCGAATTGAATCGAATCAAAAAGATCTACACGAATTGAAAAAAATGGAATCAAATCGAATAGAATCGAAAAGAATCGAATCGAATCGAAAGAATCGAATCAAATCGACAAAAATCAAATCAAATTGAATTGAATCGAACAGAATTGAATCGAATGACATCGAAAAGAAGCGAATCGAAAAGAATCGAATCCAATAGAAAAGAACCGAATCGAATTGAATCAAATCGAAAGGAATCGAATAAAATCAAAAATAATCAAAACGAATTGAAAAATCGAATCGATTTGATTAATTTCGGTTCGATTCGATTATTTTTGATTCAATTCGTTTTGATTCGATTATTTTCTATTCGATTTGATTATTTTTGATTCGATTCGATTCTTTTCGATTCGATTAATTTCGATTCGATTTGATTCGATTCTTTTCAATTCGATTTGATTTTCTTTTTTTTTAATTTTTAAATTTAGTTTTGATAGTCACACAGAGAGAGAGAGAGAGGCAAAGACACAGACAGAGGGAGAAGCAGGCTCCATGCACCGGGAGCCCAACGTGGGATTCAATCCCAGATCTCCAGAATCACGCCCTGGGCCAAAGGCAGGCGCTAAACCGCTGCGCCACCCAGGGATCCCCGATTTGATTATTTTCTATTCAATTCTATTCTATTCGATTATTTTCAGTTCGATTCGATTGCATTTGATTCGATTATTTTCGATTCAATTCGGTTTGATTATTTTTGAATTGATTTGATTCTTTTCGATTTAAATCGATTCGATTCTTTTCGATTCCATTATTTTATTTTTTTTTAAACTAGATTAATTATTTATTTATTTATTTATGATAGTCACAGAGAGAGAGAGGCAGAGACATAGGCAGAGGGAGAAGCAGGCTCTATGCACCGGGAGCCCGATGTGGGATTCGATCCAGGGTCTCCAGGATTGCGCCCTGGGCCAAAGGCAGGCGCCAAACTGCTGCGCCACCCAGGGATCCCTGATTCCATTATTCTAGATTTGATTCGATTTTTTGATTCGATTCGATTATTTTTGATTCAATTCGATTGGATTATTTTCGATTCGGTTCTATTCGAACCGATTATTTTCGATTCAATTCGATTCGATGCGATTATTTTCCATTTGATTCGATTATTTTCGATTCGATTTGATTAATTTTGATTCGATACGATTATTTTCAATTCAATTCAATACAATTTGATTATTTCTTATTCTATTTGATTGGATTCGATTCGATTTTTTTGATTCGATTCGATTATTTTTTATTAGATTCAATTCTTTTCGATTCGATTCGATTTGATTCTATTCGATTATTTTCGATTCAATTCGGTTCGATTCGAATCGATTATTTTCGATTCAATTCAATTCGATTCGGTTCGATAATTTTCGATTTGATTCGATTATTTTGTATTCGATTCAATTCGATTCGAATCGAGTATTTTCGATTCGATTATATGCGAATCAGTTTGGTTCGATTCGATTCGATTATTTTCGATTCAAATCAGTTCGATTCGATTATTTTAGATTCAATTCGGTTCGATTGGGTTTGATTATTTTCGATTTGATTCGATTCGATTCGATTATTTTCGATTCGATTCTATTGGATTCGTTTAGATTATTTTCAATTCGATTCGATTCTTCAATTCGATTCGATTATTTTCGATTCACTTCATTTCTATTATTTCCGGTTCGATTCGATGCGAATCTTTTCGATTTGATTATTTTCGATTCGATTCGATTCTTTTCAATTCGATTCGAATCCTTTCGATTCGGTTCGATTATTTTCGCTTCAAATCAATTCTTTTCGATTTGATTCTTTTCCTTTTTTAAATTTCTTTTACAGATTTTATTTAGTTATTCATAGAGACACAGCTAGAGAGAGAGAGGCAGAGACACAGGCAGAGGGAGAAGCAGGCTCCATCCAGGGAGCCTGATGTGTGACTCAATCCCGGGTCTCCAGGATCACACCCTGGGCTGCAGGCAGCGCTAAACCGCTGCGCCACTGGGGCTGCCCTTTATTCTATTTTTTTCGATTCGATTCAATATTTTTGATTCGAATCGACTTGATTCTTTTTGATTTGATTATTTTAGATTCGATTCGGTTCGATTATTTTCAATTTGATTCTATTCGATTCGATTTTTCTCAATTCTATTCTGTTCTTTTCGATTCAATTCGATTATATTCGATTCAATTCGATTGGTTTATATTCGATTCGATTCGATGGGAATCGATTATTTTTTATTCGATTCGATTTGATTCAATTATTTTCAATTCAATTCTATTCGATTATTTTCATTTCAATTCGATTCGATTCGATTTGATTATAATGAATTCTTTTCAATTCTATTTGAATACTTTTAATTCAATTCGATTCGATTATTTTTGATTCGATTCTATTTTTTCGATTTGATTATTTTCGATTCAATTTGATTCGATTCGATTCGATTCGATTATTTTCAATTTGATTCTATTCGATTCGATTCAATTCTTTTCTATTCTATTCGTATCACCTCGATTCTTTTCGATTCGATTATTTTAGATTCGATTCGATTATTTTCAATTTGATTTGATTATTTTTGATTCGATTCGATTCTTTTCAATTCAATTCGATTCTTTTCGATTCGATTCGATTACTTTCAATTCTCTTCTTTTCCATTATTTTCGATTCAATTCGATGTGAATCGATTATTTTTGAATCTATTCGTTTCAATTCGATTCGATTCAATTTGATTAGATTCGATTATTTTAGATTCGATTCGAATCGATTCCATTAATTTTTATTCGATTCGATAATTTTTTATTCAATTCGATTATTTTCGATTCGATTCGATGGATTCGATTCGTTTATTTTCGATTCTATTTGATTATTTTTGATTCGATTCGATTCTTTTCAATTTGATTCGATTCTTTTCGATTCGACTCGATTTTTTTCGATTCGATACGATTCTTTTCCATTCGATTCGATTCTTTTCGATTCGATTCATTCGAATAATCTAATCAAATCAAATTGAATCGAAAAGATTTGATTCGAATCGAATAGAAGAGAATCGAATCGAATCGAATTGAAAGAATCGAATCGAATCAAATCGAAAAGAATCGAATCGAATCAAATCAAAAAGAATCTAAACGAATTGAAAAAATCGAATCGAATTTAATACAATCGAAAAGAATCGAATCGAAAGAATCGAATCAAATCGACAAAAATTGAATCAAATTGAATTGAATCGAACATTATCGAATCAAATGACATCGAAAAGAAGCGAATCGAAAAGAATCGAATCCAATAGAAAAGAATCGAATCGAATTGAATCAAATTGAAAGGAATCGAATCAACAAAAAGAATCGAAACCAATTGAAAAAGATCGATTCGATTCGATTAATTTCAATTCAATTCGATTATTTTTGATTCAATTCCATTCGATTCGATTCTTTTCTATTCGATTCGATTATTTTTGATTCTATTCGATTCTTTTCGATTCGATTAATTTCGATTCGATTTGATTCGATTCTTTTCAATTTGATTTGATTATTTTCTTTTTTTAATTTTTAAATTTATTTATGATAGTCACACAGAGAGAGAGAGAGAGGCAGAGACACAGACAGAGGGAGAAGCAGGCTCCATGCACCGGGAGCCCAACGTGGGATTCAATCCCAGATCTCCAGAATCACGCCCTGGGCCAAAGGCAGGCTCTAAACTGCTGCGCCACCCAGGGATCCCCAATTTGATTATTTTCTATTCAATTCTATTCTATTCAATTATTTTCGGTTCAATTCGGTTTGATTATTTTTTAATTGATTTGATTCTTTTCGATTCGATTCGATTATTTTCGATTCGAATCAATTCGATTCTTTTCGAGTCTGTTATTTTAGATTCGATTTGATTTTTTGATTCGATTTGATTCTTTTCGATTCGAATCGATTCGATTCTTTTCGATTCGATTATTTTCAATTCGATTCGATTCTTTTCGATTCGATTCGATTCGATTATATTTGATTCAATTCGATTGGCTTAGATTCGATTCGATTCGATGGGAATCGATTGTTTTTGATTCAATTTGATGGGATTCGATTCTTTTCGATTTGATTCGATTCTTTTTGATTTGACTCCATTTTTTCGATTCAATTAGATTCTTTTGGATTCGTAACGATTCCTTTCCATTCGATTCGATTCTTTTCGATTTGATTCGATTCGATTCTTTTCAATTCGATTCATTCAAATAATCGAATCAAATCAAATTGAATCGAAAAGATTTGATTCGAATCGAATAGAAAAGAATCGAATCTAATTGAATCGAATCAAAAAGAATCAAATCGAATTGAATCTAATCGAAAAGAATCGAATTGAATCGAATCAAAAAGATCTACACGAATTGAAAAAAATGGAATCAAATCGAATAGAATCGAAAAGAATCGAATCGAATCGAAAGAATCGAATCAAATCGACAAAAATCAAATCAAATTGAATTGAATCGAACAGAATTGAATCGAATGACATCGAAAAGAAGCGAATCGAAAAGAATCGAATCCAATAGAAAAGAACCGAATCGAATTGAATCAAATCGAAAGGAATCGAATAAAACCAAAAATAATCAAAACGAATTGAAAAATCGAATCGATTTGATTAATTTCGGTTCGATTCGATTATTTTTGATTCAATTCGTTTTGATTCGATTATTTTCTATTCGATTTGATTATTTTTGATTCGATTCGATTCTTTTCGATTCGATTAATTTCGATTCGATTTGATTCGATTCTTTTCAATTCGATTTGATTTTCTTTTTTTTTAATTTTTAAATTTAGTTTTGATAGTCACACAGAGAGAGAGAGAGAGGCAAAGACACAGACAGAGGGAGAAGCAGGCTCCATGCACCGGGAGCCCAACGTGGGATTCAATCCCAGATCTCCAGAATCACGCCCTGGGCCAAAGGCAGGCGCTAAACCGCTGCGCCACCCAGGGATCCCCGATTTGATTATTTTCTATTCAATTCTATTCTATTCGATTATTTTCAGTTCGATTCGATTGCATTTGATTCGATTATTTTCGATTCAATTCGGTTTGATTATTTTTGAATTGATTTGATTCTTTTCGATTTAAATCGATTCGATTCTTTTCGATTCCATTATTTTATTTTTTTTTAAACTAGATTAATTATTTATTTATTTATTTATGATAGTCACAGAGAGAGAGAGGCAGAGACATAGGCAGAGGGAGAAGCAGGCTCTATGCACCGGGAGCCCGATGTGGGATTCGATCCAGGGTCTCCAGGATTGCGCCCTGGGCCAAAGGCAGGCGCCAAACTGCTGCGCCACCCAGGGATCCCTGATTCCATTATTCTAGATTTGATTCGATTTTTTGATTCGATTCGATTATTTTTGATTCAATTCGATTGGATTATTTTCGATTCGGTTCTATTCGAACCGATTATTTTCGATTCAATTCGATTCGATGCGATTATTTTCCATTTGATTCGATTATTTTCGATTCGATTTGATTAATTTTGATTCGATACGATTATTTTCAATTCAATTCAATACAATTTGATTATTTCTTATTCTATTTGATTGGATTCGATTCGATTTTTTTTGATTCGATTCGATTATTTTTTATTAGATTCAATTCTTTTCGATTCGATTCGATTTGATTCTATTCGATTATTTTCGATTCAATTCGGTTCGATTCGAATCGATTATTTTCGATTCAATTCAATTCGATTCGGTTCGATAATTTTCGATTTGATTCGATTATTTTGTATTCGATTCAATTCGATTCGAATCGAGTATTTTCGATTCGATTATATTCGAATCAGTTTGGTTCGATTCGATTCGATTATTTTCGATTCAAATCAGTTCGATTCGATTATTTTAGATTCAATTCGGTTCGATTGGGTTTGATTATTTTCGATTTGATTCGATTCGATTCGATTATTTTCGATTCGATTCTATTGGATTCGTTTAGATTATTTTCAATTCGATTCGATTCTTCAATTCGATTCGATTATTTTCGATTCACTTCATTTCTATTATTTCCGGTTCGATTCGATGCGAATCTTTTCGATTTGATTATTTTCGATTTGATTATTTTCGATTCGATTCGATTCTTTTCAATTCGATTCGAATCCTTTCGATTCGGTTCGATTATTTTCGCTTCAAATCAATTCTTTTCGATTTGATTCTTTTCCTTTTTTAAATTTCTTTTACAGATTTTATTTAGTTATTCATAGAGACACAGCTAGAGAGAGAGAGGCAGAGACACAGGCAGAGGGAGAAGCAGGCTCCATCCAGGGAGCCTGATGTGTGACTCAATCCCGGGTCTCCAGGATCACACCCTGGGCTGCAGGCAGCGCTAAACCGCTGCGCCACTGGGGCTGCCCTTTATTCTATTTTTTTCGATTCGATTCAATATTTTTGATTCGAATCGACTTGATTCTTTTTGATTTGATTATTTTAGATTCGATTCGGTTCGATTATTTTCAATTTGATTCTATTCGATTCGATTTTTCTCAATTCTATTCTGTTCTTTTCGATTCAATTCGATTATATTCGATTCAATTCGATTGGTTTATATTCGATTCGATTCGATGGGAATCGATTATTTTTTATTCGATTCGATTTGATTCAATTATTTTCAATTCAATTCTATTCGATTATTTTCATTTCAATTCGATTCGATTCGATTTGATTATAATGAATTCTTTTCAATTCTATTTGAATACTTTTAATTCAATTCGATTCGATTATTTTTGATTCGATTCTATTTTTTCGATTTGATTATTTTCGATTCAATTTGATTCGATTCGATTCGATTCGATTATTTTCAATTTGATTCTATTCGATTCGATTCAATTCTTTTCTATTCTATTCGTATCACCTCGATTCTTTTCGATTCGATTATTTTAGATTCGATTCGATTATTTTCAATTTGATTTGATTATTTTTGATTCGATTCGATTCTTTTCAATTCAATTCGATTCTTTTCGATTCGATTCGATTACTTTCAATTCTCTTCTTTTCCATTATTTTCGATTCAATTCGATGTGAATCGATTATTTTTGAATCTATTCGTTTCAATTCGATTCGATTCAATTTGATTAGATTCGATTATTTTAGATTCGATTCGAATCGATTCCATTAATTTTTATTCGATTCGATAATTTTTTATTCAATTCGATTATTTTCGATTCGATTCGATGGATTCGATTCGTTTATTTTCGATTCTATTTGATTATTTTTGATTCGATTCGATTCTTTTCAATTTGATTCGATTCTTTTCGATTCGACTCGATTTTTTTCGATTCGATACGATTCTTTTCCATTCGATTCGATTCTTTTCGATTCGATTCATTCGAATAATCTAATCAAATCAAATTGAATCGAAAAGATTTGATTCGAATCGAATAGAAGAGAATCGAATCGAATCGAATTGAAAGAATCGAATCGAATCAAATCGAAAAGAATCGAATCGAATCAAATCAAAAAGAATCTAAACGAATTGAAAAAATCGAATCGAATTTAATACAATCGAAAAGAATCGAATCGAAAGAATCGAATCAAATCGACAAAAATTGAATCAAATTGAATTGAATCGAACATTATCGAATCAAATGACATCGAAAAGAAGCGAATCGAAAAGAATCGAATCCAATAGAAAAGAATCGAATCGAATTGAATCAAATTGAAAGGAATCGAATCAACAAAAAGAATCGAAACCAATTGAAAAAGATCGATTCGATTCGATTAATTTCAATTCAATTCGATTATTTTTGATTCAATTCCATTCGATTCGATTCTTTTCTATTCGATTCGATTATTTTTGATTCTATTCGATTCTTTTCGATTCGATTAATTTCGATTCGATTTGATTCGATTCTTTTCAATTTGATTTGATTATTTTCTTTTTTTAATTTTTAAATTTATTTATGATAGTCACACACAGAGAGAGAGAGAGGCAGAGACACAGACAGAGGGAGAAGCAGGCTCCATGCACCGGGAGCCCAACGTGGGATTCAATCCCAGATCTCCAGAATCACGCCCTGGGCCAAAGGCAGGCTCTAAACTGCTGCGCCACCCAGGGATCCCCAATTTGATTATTTTCTATTCAATTCTATTCTATTCAATTATTTTCGGTTCAATTCGGTTTGATTATTTTTTAATTGATTTGATTCTTTTCGATTCGATTCGATTATTTTCGATTCGAATCAATTCGATTCTTTTCGAGTCTGTTATTTTAGATTCGATTTGATTTTTTGATTCGATTTGATTCTTTTCGATTCGATTCGATTCGATTATATTTGATTCAATTCGATTGGCTTAGATTCGATTCGATTCGATGGGAATCGATTGTTTTTGATTCAATTTGATGGGATTCGATTCTTTTCGATTTGATTCGATTCTTTTTGATTTGACTCCATTTTTTCGATTCAATTAGATTCTTTTGGATTCGTAACGATTCCTTTCCATTCGATTCGATTCTTTTCGATTTGATTCGATTCGATTCTTTTCAATTCGATTCATTCAAATAATCGAATCAAATCAAATTGAATCGAAAAGATTTGATTCGAATCGAATAGAAAAGAATCGAATCTAATTGAATCGAATCAAAAAGAATCAAATCGAATTGAATCTAATCGAAAAGAATCGAATTGAATCGAATCAAAAAGATCTACACGAATTGAAAAAAATGGAATCAAATCGAATAGAATCGAAAAGAATCGAATCGAATCGAAAGAATCGAATCAAATCGACAAAAATCAAATCAAATTGAATTGAATCGAACAGAATTGAATCGAATGACATCGAAAAGAAGCGAATCGAAAAGAATCGAATCCAATAGAAAAGAACCGAATCGAATTGAATCAAATCGAAAGGAATCGAATAAAACCAAAAATAATCAAAACGAATTGAAAAATCGAATCGATTTGATTAATTTCGGTTCGATTCGATTATTTTTGATTCAATTCGTTTTGATTCGATTATTTTCTATTCGATTTGATTATTTTTGATTCGATTCGATTCTTTTCGATTCGATTAATTTCGATTCGATTTGATTCGATTCTTTTCAATTCGATTTGATTTTCTTTTTTTTTAATTTTTAAATTTAGTTTTGATAGTCACACACAGAGAGAGAGAGAGGCAAAGACACAGACAGAGGGAGAAGCAGGCTCCATGCACCGGGAGCCCAACGTGGGATTCAATCCCAGATCTCCAGAATCACGCCCTGGGCCAAAGGCAGGCGCTAAACCGCTGCGCCACCCAGGGATCCCCGATTTGATTATTTTCTATTCAATTCTATTCTATTCGATTATTTTCAGTTCGATTCGATTGCATTTGATTCGATTATTTTCGATTCAATTCGGTTTGATTATTTTTGAATTGATTTGATTCTTTTCGATTTAAATCGATTCGATTCTTTTCGATTCCATTATTTTATTTTTTTTTAAACTAGATTAATTAATTATTTATTTATTTATGATAGTCACAGAGAGAGAGAGGCAGAGACATAGGCAGAGGGAGAAGCAGGCTCTATGCACCGGGAGCCCGATGTGGGATTCGATCCAGGGTCTCCAGGATTGCGCCCTGGGCCAAAGGCAGGCGCCAAACTGCTGCGCCACCCAGGGATCCCTGATTCCATTATTCTAGATTTGATTCGATTTTTTGATTCGATTCGATTATTTTTGATTCAATTCGATTGGATTATTTTCGATTCGGTTCTATTCGAACCGATTATTTTCGATTCAATTCGATTCGATGCGATTATTTTCCATTTGATTCGATTATTTTCGATTCGATTTGATTAATTTTGATTCGATACGATTATTTTCAATTCAATTCAATACAATTTGATTATTTCTTATTCTATTTGATTGGATTCGATTCGATTTTTTTGATTCGATTCGATTATTTTTTATTAGATTCAATTCTTTTCGATTCGATTCGATTTGATTCTATTCGATTATTTTCGATTCAATTCGGTTCGATTCGAATCGATTATTTTCGATTCAATTCAATTCGATTCGGTTCGATAATTTTCGATTTGATTCGATTATTTTGTATTCGATTCAATTCGATTCGAATCGAGTATTTTCGATTCGATTATATGCGAATCAGTTTGGTTCGATTCGATTCGATTATTTTCGATTCAAATCAGTTCGATTCGATTATTTTAGATTCAATTCGGTTCGATTGGGTTTGATTATTTTCGATTTGATTCGATTCGATTCGATTATTTTCGATTCGATTCTATTGGATTCGTTTAGATTATTTTCAATTCGATTCGATTCTTCAATTCGATTCGATTATTTTCGATTCACTTCATTTCTATTATTTCCGGTTCGATTCGATGCGAATCTTTTCGATTTGATTATTTTCGATTCGATTCGATTCTTTTCAATTCGATTCGAATCCTTTCGATTCGGTTCGATTATTTTCGCTTCAAATCAATTCTTTTCGATTTGATTCTTTTCCTTTTTTAAATTTCTTTTACAGATTTTATTTAGTTATTCATAGAGACACAGCTAGAGAGAGAGAGGCAGAGACACAGGCAGAGGGAGAAGCAGGCTCCATCCAGGGAGCCTGATGTGTGACTCAATCCCGGGTCTCCAGGATCACACCCTGGGCTGCAGGCAGCGCTAAACCGCTGCGCCACTGGGGCTGCCCTTTATTCTATTTTTTTCGATTCGATTCAATATTTTTGATTCGAATCGACTTGATTCTTTTTGATTTGATTATTTTAGATTCGATTCGGTTCGATTATTTTCAATTTGATTCTATTCGATTCGATTTTTCTCAATTCTATTCTGTTCTTTTCGATTCAATTCGATTATATTCGATTCAATTCGATTGGTTTATATTCGATTCGATTCGATGGGAATCGATTATTTTTTATTCGATTCGATTTGATTCAATTATTTTCAATTCAATTCTATTCGATTATTTTCATTTCAATTCGATTCGATTCGATTTGATTATAATGAATTCTTTTCAATTCTATTTGAATACTTTTAATTCAATTCGATTCGATTATTTTTGATTCGATTCTATTTTTTCGATTTGATTATTTTCGATTCAATTTGATTCGATTCGATTCGATTCGATTATTTTCAATTTGATTCTATTCGATTCGATTCAATTCTTTTCTATTCTATTCGTATCACCTCGATTCTTTTCGATTCGATTATTTTAGATTCGATTCGATTATTTTCAATTTGATTTGATTATTTTTGATTCGATTCGATTCTTTTCAATTCAATTCGATTCTTTTCGATTCGATTCGATTACTTTCAATTCTCTTCTTTTCCATTATTTTCGATTCAATTCGATGTGAATCGATTATTTTTGAATCTATTCGTTTCAATTCGATTCGATTCAATTTGATTAGATTCGATTATTTTAGATTCGATTCGAATCGATTCCATTAATTTTTATTCGATTCGATAATTTTTTATTCAATTCGATTATTTTCGATTCGATTCGATGGATTCGATTCGTTTATTTTCGATTCTATTTGATTATTTTTGATTCGATTCGATTCTTTTCAATTTGATTCGATTCTTTTCGATTCGACTCGATTTTTTTCGATTCGATACGATTCTTTTCCATTCGATTCGATTCTTTTCGATTCGATTCATTCGAATAATCTAATCAAATCAAATTGAATCGAAAAGATTTGATTCGAATCGAATAGAAGAGAATCGAATCGAATCGAATTGAAAGAATCGAATCGAATCAAATCGAAAAGAATCGAATCGAATCAAATCAAAAAGAATCTAAACGAATTGAAAAAATCGAATCGAATTTAATACAATCGAAAAGAATCGAATCGAAAGAATCGAATCAAATCGACAAAAATTGAATCAAATTGAATTGAATCGAACATTATCGAATCAAATGACATCGAAAAGAAGCGAATCGAAAAGAATCGAATCCAATAGAAAAGAATCGAATCGAATTGAATCAAATTGAAAGGAATCGAATCAACAAAAAGAATCGAAACCAATTGAAAAAGATCGATTCGATTCGATTAATTTCAATTCAATTCGATTCTTTTTGATTCAATTCCATTCGATTCGATTCTTTTCTATTCGATTCGATTATTTTTGATTCTATTCGATTCTTTTCGATTCGATTAATTTCGATTCGATTTGATTCGATTCTTTTCAATTTGATTTGATTATTTTCTTTTTTTAATTTTTAAATTTATTTATGATAGTCACACAGAGAGAGAGAGAGAGGCAGAGACACAGACAGAGGGAGAAGCAGGCTCCATGCACCGGGAGCCCAACGTGGGATTCAATCCCAGATCTCCAGAATCACGCCCTGGGCCAAAGGCAGGCTCTAAACTGCTGCGCCACCCAGGGATCCCCAATTTGATTATTTTCTATTCAATTCTATTCTATTCAATTATTTTCGGTTCAATTCGGTTTGATTATTTTTTAATTGATTTGATTCTTTTCGATTCGATTCGATTATTTTCGATTCGAATCAATTCGATTCTTTTCGAGTCTGTTATTTTAGATTCGATTTGATTTTTTGATTCGATTTGATTCTTTTCGATTCGAATCGATTCGATTCTTTTCGATTCGATTATTTTCAATTCGATTCGATTCTTTTCGATTCGATTCGATTCGATTATATTTGATTCAATTCGATTGGCTTAGATTCGATTCGATTCGATGGGAATCGATTGTTTTTGATTCAATTTGATGGGATTCGATTCTTTTCGATTTGATTCGATTCTTTTTGATTTGACTCCATTTTTTCGATTCAATTAGATTCTTTTGGATTCGTAAGGATTCCTTTCCATTCGATTCGATTCTTTTCGATTTGATTCGATTCGATTCTTTTCAATTCGATTCATTCAAATAATCGAATCAAATCAAATTGAATCGAAAAGATTTGATTCGAATCGAATAGAAAAGAATCGAATCTAATTGAATCGAATCAAAAAGAATCAAATCGAATTGAATCTAATCGAAAAGAATCGAATTGAATCGAATCAAAAAGATCTACACGAATTGAAAAAAATGGAATCAAATCGAATAGAATCGAAAAGAATCGAATCGAATCGAAAGAATCGAATCAAATCGACAAAAATCAAATCAAATTGAATTGAATCGAACAGAATTGAATCGAATGACATCGAAAAGAAGCGAATCGAAAAGAATCGAATCCAATAGAAAAGAACCGAATCGAATTGAATCAAATCGAAAGGAATCGAATAAAACCAAAAATAATCAAAACGAATTGAAAAATCGAATCGATTTGATTAATTTCGGTTCGATTCGATTATTTTTGATTCAATTCGTTTTGATTCGATTATTTTCTATTCGATTTGATTATTTTTGATTCGATTCGATTCTTTTCGATTCGATTAATTTCGATTCGATTTGATTCGATTCTTTTCAATTCGATTTGATTTTCTTTTTTTTTAATTTTTAAATTTAGTTTTGATAGTCACACAGAGAGAGAGAGAGAGGCAAAGACACAGACAGAGGGAGAAGCAGGCTCCATGCACCGGGAGCCCAACGTGGGATTCAATCCCAGATCTCCAGAATCACGCCCTGGGCCAAAGGCAGGCGCTAAACCGCTGCGCCACCCAGGGATCCCCGATTTGATTATTTTCTATTCAATTCTATTCTATTCGATTATTTTCAGTTCGATTCGATTGCATTTGATTCGATTATTTTCGATTCAATTCGGTTTGATTATTTTTGAATTGATTTGATTCTTTTCGATTTAAATCGATTCGATTCTTTTCGATTCCATTATTTTATTTTTTTTTAAACTAGATTAATTATTTATTTATTTATTTATGATAGTCACAGAGAGAGAGAGGCAGAGACATAGGCAGAGGGAGAAGCAGGCTCTATGCACCGGGAGCCCGATGTGGGATTCGATCCAGGGTCTCCAGGATTGCGCCCTGGGCCAAAGGCAGGCGCCAAACTGCTGCGCCACCCAGGGATCCCTGATTCCATTATTCTAGATTTGATTCGATTTTTTGATTCGATTCGATTATTTTTGATTCAATTCGATTGGATTATTTTCGATTCGGTTCTATTCGAACCGATTATTTTCGATTCAATTCGATTCGATGCGATTATTTTCCATTTGATTCGATTATTTTCGATTCGATTTGATTAATTTTGATTCGATACGATTATTTTCAATTCAATTCAATACAATTTGATTATTTCTTATTCTATTTGATTGGATTCGATTCGATTTTTTTGATTCGATTCGATTATTTTTTATTAGATTCAATTCTTTTCGATTCGATTCGATTTGATTCTATTCGATTATTTTCGATTCAATTCGGTTCGATTCGAATCGATTATTTTCGATTCAATTCAATTCGATTCGGTTCGATAATTTTCGATTTGATTCGATTATTTTGTATTCGATTCAATTCGATTCGAATCGAGTATTTTCGATTCGATTATATGCGAATCAGTTTGGTTCGATTCGATTCGATTATTTTCGATTCAAATCAGTTCGATTCGATTATTTTAGATTCAATTCGGTTCGATTGGGTTTGATTATTTTCGATTTGATTCGATTCGATTCGATTATTTTCGATTCGATTCTATTGGATTCGTTTAGATTATTTTCAATTCGATTCGATTCTTCAATTCGATTCGATTATTTTCGATTCACTTCATTTCTATTATTTCCGGTTCGATTCGATGCGAATCTTTTCGATTTGATTATTTTCGATTTGATTATTTTCGATTCGATTCGATTCTTTTCAATTCGATTCGAATCCTTTCGATTCGGTTCGATTATTTTCGCTTCAAATCAATTCTTTTCGATTTGATTCTTTTCCTTTTTTAAATTTCTTTTACAGATTTTATTTAGTTATTCATAGAGACACAGCTAGAGAGAGAGAGGCAGAGACACAGGCAGAGGGAGAAGCAGGCTCCATCCAGGGAGCCTGATGTGTGACTCAATCCCGGGTCTCCAGGATCACACCCTGGGCTGCAGGCAGCGCTAAACCGCTGCGCCACTGGGGCTGCCCTTTATTCTATTTTTTTCGATTCGATTCAATATTTTTGATTCGAATCGACTTGATTCTTTTTGATTTGATTATTTTAGATTCGATTCGGTTCGATTATTTTCAATTTGATTCTATTCGATTCGATTTTTCTCAATTCTATTCTGTTCTTTTCGATTCAATTCGATTATATTCGATTCAATTCGATTGGTTTATATTCGATTCGATTCGATGGGAATCGATTATTTTTTATTCGATTCGATTTGATTCAATTATTTTCAATTCAATTCTATTCGATTATTTTCATTTCAATTCGATTCGATTCGATTTGATTATAATGAATTCTTTTCAATTCTATTTGAATACTTTTAATTCAATTCGATTCGATTATTTTTGATTCGATTCTATTTTTTCGATTTGATTATTTTCGATTCAATTTGATTCGATTCGATTCGATTCGATTATTTTCAATTTGATTCTATTCGATTCGATTCAATTCTTTTCTATTCTATTCGTATCACCTCGATTCTTTTCGATTCGATTATTTTAGATTCGATTCGATTATTTTCAATTTGATTTGATTATTTTTGATTCGATTCGATTCTTTTCAATTCAATTCGATTCTTTTCGATTCGATTCGATTACTTTCAATTCTCTTCTTTTCCATTATTTTCGATTCAATTCGATGTGAATCGATTATTTTTGAATCTATTCGTTTCAATTCGATTCGATTCAATTTGATTAGATTCGATTATTTTAGATTCGATTCGAATCGATTCCATTAATTTTTATTCGATTCGATAATTTTTTATTCAATTCGATTATTTTCGATTCGATTCGATGGATTCGATTCGTTTATTTTCGATTCTATTTGATTATTTTTGATTCGATTCGATTCTTTTCAATTTGATTCGATTCTTTTCGATTCGACTCGATTTTTTTCGATTCGATACGATTCTTTTCCATTCGATTCGATTCTTTTCGATTCGATTCATTCGAATAATCTAATCAAATCAAATTGAATCGAAAAGATTTGATTCGAATCGAATAGAAGAGAATCGAATCGAATCGAATTGAAAGAATCGAATCGAATCAAATCGAAAAGAATCGAATCGAATCAAATCAAAAAGAATCTAAACGAATTGAAAAAATCGAATCGAATTTAATACAATCGAAAAGAATCGAATCGAAAGAATCGAATCAAATCGACAAAAATTGAATCAAATTGAATTGAATCGAACATTATCGAATCAAATGACATCGAAAAGAAGCGAATCGAAAAGAATCGAATCCAATAGAAAAGAATCGAATCGAATTGAATCAAATTGAAAGGAATCGAATCAACAAAAAGAATCGAAACCAATTGAAAAAGATCGATTCGATTCGATTAATTTCAATTCAATTCGATTATTTTTGATTCAATTCCATTCGATTCGATTCTTTTCTATTCGATTCGATTATTTTTGATTCTATTCGATTCTTTTCGATTCGATTAATTTCGATTCGATTTGATTCGATTCTTTTCAATTTGATTTGATTATTTTCTTTTTTTAATTTTTAAATTTATTTATGATAGTCACACACAGAGAGAGAGAGAGGCAGAGACACAGACAGAGGGAGAAGCAGGCTCCATGCACCGGGAGCCCAACGTGGGATTCAATCCCAGATCTCCAGAATCACGCCCTGGGCCAAAGGCAGGCTCTAAACTGCTGCGCCACCCAGGGATCCCCAATTTGATTATTTTCTATTCAATTCTATTCTATTCAATTATTTTCGGTTCAATTCGGTTTGATTATTTTTTAATTGATTTGATTCTTTTCGATTCGATTCGATTATTTTCGATTCGAATCAATTCGATTCTTTTCGAGTCTGTTATTTTAGATTCGATTTGATTTTTTGATTCGATTTGATTCTTTTCGATTCGATTCGATTCGATTATATTTGATTCAATTCGATTGGCTTAGATTCGATTCGATTCGATGGGAATCGATTGTTTTTGATTCAATTTGATGGGATTCGATTCTTTTCGATTTGATTCGATTCTTTTTGATTTGACTCCATTTTTTCGATTCAATTAGATTCTTTTGGATTCGTAACGATTCCTTTCCATTCGATTCGATTCTTTTCGATTTGATTCGATTCGATTCTTTTCAATTCGATTCATTCAAATAATCGAATCAAATCAAATTGAATCGAAAAGATTTGATTCGAATCGAATAGAAAAGAATCGAATCTAATTGAATCGAATCAAAAAGAATCAAATCGAATTGAATCTAATCGAAAAGAATCGAATTGAATCGAATCAAAAAGATCTACACGAATTGAAAAAAATGGAATCAAATCGAATAGAATCGAAAAGAATCGAATCGAATCGAAAGAATCGAATCAAATCGACAAAAATCAAATCAAATTGAATTGAATCGAACAGAATTGAATCGAATGACATCGAAAAGAAGCGAATCGAAAAGAATCGAATCCAATAGAAAAGAACCGAATCGAATTGAATCAAATCGAAAGGAATCGAATAAAACCAAAAATAATCAAAACGAATTGAAAAATCGAATCGATTTGATTAATTTCGGTTCGATTCGATTATTTTTGATTCAATTCGTTTTGATTCGATTATTTTCTATTCGATTTGATTATTTTTGATTCGATTCGATTCTTTTCGATTCGATTAATTTCGATTCGATTTGATTCGATTCTTTTCAATTCGATTTGATTTTCTTTTTTTTTAATTTTTAAATTTAGTTTTGATAGTCACACAGAGAGAGAGAGAGAGGCAAAGACACAGACAGAGGGAGAAGCAGGCTCCATGCACCGGGAGCCCAACGTGGGATTCAATCCCAGATCTCCAGAATCACGCCCTGGGCCAAAGGCAGGCGCTAAACCGCTGCGCCACCCAGGGATCCCCGATTTGATTATTTTCTATTCAATTCTATTCTATTCGATTATTTTCAGTTCGATTCGATTGCATTTGATTCGATTATTTTCGATTCAATTCGGTTTGATTATTTTTGAATTGATTTGATTCTTTTCGATTTAAATCGATTCGATTCTTTTCGATTCCATTATTTTATTTTTTTTTAAACTAGATTAATTAATTATTTATTTATTTATGATAGTCACAGAGAGAGAGAGGCAGAGACATAGGCAGAGGGAGAAGCAGGCTCTATGCACCGGGAGCCCGATGTGGGATTCGATCCAGGGTCTCCAGGATTGCGCCCTGGGCCAAAGGCAGGCGCCAAACTGCTGCGCCACCCAGGGATCCCTGATTCCATTATTCTAGATTTGATTCGATTTTTTGATTCGATTCGATTATTTTTGATTCAATTCGATTGGATTATTTTCGATTCGGTTCTATTCGAACCGATTATTTTCGATTCAATTCGATTCGATGCGATTATTTTCCATTTGATTCGATTATTTTCGATTCGATTTGATTAATTTTGATTCGATACGATTATTTTCAATTCAATTCAATACAATTTGATTATTTCTTATTCTATTTGATTGGATTCGATTCGATTTTTTTGATTCGATTCGATTATTTTTTATTAGATTCAATTCTTTTCGATTCGATTCGATTTGATTCTATTCGATTATTTTCGATTCAATTCGGTTCGATTCGAATCGATTATTTTCGATTCAATTCAATTCGATTCGGTTCGATAATTTTCGATTTGATTCGATTATTTTGTATTCGATTCAATTCGATTCGAATCGAGTATTTTCGATTCGATTATATGCGAATCAGTTTGGTTCGATTCGATTCGATTATTTTCGATTCAAATCAGTTCGATTCGATTATTTTAGATTCAATTCGGTTCGATTGGGTTTGATTATTTTCGATTTGATTCGATTCGATTCGATTATTTTCGATTCGATTCTATTGGATTCGTTTAGATTATTTTCAATTCGATTCGATTCTTCAATTCGATTCGATTATTTTCGATTCACTTCATTTCTATTATTTCCGGTTCGATTCGATGCGAATCTTTTCGATTTGATTATTTTCGATTTGATTATTTTCGATTCGATTCGATTCTTTTCAATTCGATTCGAATCCTTTCGATTCGGTTCGATTATTTTCGCTTCAAATCAATTCTTTTCGATTTGATTCTTTTCCTTTTTTAAATTTCTTTTACAGATTTTATTTAGTTATTCATAGAGACACAGCTAGAGAGAGAGAGGCAGAGACACAGGCAGAGGGAGAAGCAGGCTCCATCCAGGGAGCCTGATGTGTGACTCAATCCCGGGTCTCCAGGATCACACCCTGGGCTGCAGGCAGCGCTAAACCGCTGCGCCACTGGGGCTGCCCTTTATTCTATTTTTTTCGATTCGATTCAATATTTTTGATTCGAATCGACTTGATTCTTTTTGATTTGATTATTTTAGATTCGATTCGGTTCGATTATTTTCAATTTGATTCTATTCGATTCGATTTTTCTCAATTCTATTCTGTTCTTTTCGATTCAATTCGATTATATTCGATTCAATTCGATTGGTTTATATTCGATTCGATTCGATGGGAATCGATTATTTTTTATTCGATTCGATTTGATTCAATTATTTTCAATTCAATTCTATTCGATTATTTTCATTTCAATTCGATTCGATTCGATTTGATTATAATGAATTCTTTTCAATTCTATTTGAATACTTTTAATTCAATTCGATTCGATTATTTTTGATTCGATTCTATTTTTTCGATTTGATTATTTTCGATTCAATTTGATTCGATTCGATTCGATTCGATTATTTTCAATTTGATTCTATTCGATTCGATTCAATTCTTTTCTATTCTATTCGTATCACCTCGATTCTTTTCGATTCGATTATTTTAGATTCGATTCGATTATTTTCAATTTGATTTGATTATTTTTGATTCGATTCGATTCTTTTCAATTCAATTCGATTCTTTTCGATTCGATTCGATTACTTTCAATTCTCTTCTTTTCCATTATTTTCGATTCAATTCGATGTGAATCGATTATTTTTGAATCTATTCGTTTCAATTCGATTCGATTCAATTTGATTAGATTCGATTATTTTAGATTCGATTCGAATCGATTCCATTAATTTTTATTCGATTCGATAATTTTTTATTCAATTCGATTATTTTCGATTCGATTCGATGGATTCGATTCGTTTATTTTCGATTCTATTTGATTATTTTTGATTCGATTCGATTCTTTTCAATTTGATTCGATTCTTTTCGATTCGACTCGATTTTTTTCGATTCGATACGATTCTTTTCCATTCGATTCGATTCTTTTCGATTCGATTCATTCGAATAATCTAATCAAATCAAATTGAATCGAAAAGATTTGATTCGAATCGAATAGAAGAGAATCGAATCGAATCGAATTGAAAGAATCGAATCGAATCAAATCGAAAAGAATCGAATCGAATCAAATCAAAAAGAATCTAAACGAATTGAAAAAATCGAATCGAATTTAATACAATCGAAAAGAATCGAATCGAAAGAATCGAATCAAATCGACAAAAATTGAATCAAATTGAATTGAATCGAACATTATCGAATCAAATGACATCGAAAAGAAGCGAATCGAAAAGAATCGAATCCAATAGAAAAGAATCGAATCGAATTGAATCAAATTGAAAGGAATCGAATCAACAAAAAGAATCGAAACCAATTGAAAAAGATCGATTCGATTCGATTAATTTCAATTCAATTCGATTATTTTTGATTCAATTCCATTCGATTCGATTCTTTTCTATTCGATTCGATTATTTTTGATTCTATTCGATTCTTTTCGATTCGATTAATTTCGATTCGATTTGATTCGATTCTTTTCAATTTGATTTGATTATTTTCTTTTTTTAATTTTTAAATTTATTTATGATAGTCACACAGAGAGAGAGAGAGAGGCAGAGACACAGACAGAGGGAGAAGCAGGCTCCATGCACCGGGAGCCCAACGTGGGATTCAATCCCAGATCTCCAGAATCACGCCCTGGGCCAAAGGCAGGCTCTAAACTGCTGCGCCACCCAGGGATCCCCAATTTGATTATTTTCTATTCAATTCTATTCTATTCAATTATTTTCGGTTCAATTCGGTTTGATTATTTTTTAATTGATTTGATTCTTTTCGATTCGATTCGATTATTTTCAATTCGAATCAATTCGATTCTTTTCGAGTCTGTTATTTTAGATTCGATTTGATTTTTTGATTCGATTTGATTCTTTTCGATTCGAATCGATTCGATTCTTTTCGATTCGATTATTTTCAATTCGATTCGATTCTTTTCGATTCGATTCGATTCGATTATATTTGATTCAATTCGATTGGCTTAGATTCGATTCGATTCGATGGGAATCGATTGTTTTTGATTCAATTTGATGGGATTCGATTCTTTTCGATTTGATTCGATTCTTTTTGATTTGACTCCATTTTTTCGATTCAATTAGATTCTTTTGGATTCGTAACGATTCCTTTCCATTCGATTCGATTCTTTTCGATTTGATTCGATTCGATTCTTTTCAATTCGATTCATTCAAATAATCGAATCAAATCAAATTGAATCGAAAAGATTTGATTCGAATCGAATAGAAAAGAATCGAATCTAATTGAATCGAATCAAAAAGAATCAAATCGAATTGAATCTAATCGAAAAGAATCGAATTGAATCGAATCAAAAAGATCTACACGAATTGAAAAAAATGGAATCAAATCGAATAGAATCGAAAAGAATCGAATCGAATCGAAAGAATCGAATCAAATCGACAAAAATCAAATCAAATTGAATTGAATCGAACAGAATTGAATCGAATGACATCGAAAAGAAGCGAATCGAAAAGAATCGAATCCAATAGAAAAGAACCGAATCGAAATGAATCAAATCGAAAGGAATCGAATAAAACCAAAAATAATCAAAACGAATTGAAAAATCGAATCGATTTGATTAATTTCGGTTCGATTCGATTATTTTTGATTCAATTCGTTTTGATTCGATTATTTTCTATTCGATTTGATTATTTTTGATTCGATTCGATTCTTTTCGATTCGATTAATTTCGATTCGATTTGATTCGATTCTTTTCAATTCGATTTGATTTTCTTTTTTTTTAATTTTTAAATTTAGTTTTGATAGTCACACAGAGAGAGAGAGAGAGGCAAAGACACAGACAGAGGGAGAAGCAGGCTCCATGCACCGGGAGCCCAACGTGGGATTCAATCCCAGATCTCCAGAATCACGCCCTGGGCCAAAGGCAGGCGCTAAACCGCTGCGCCACCCAGGGATCCCCGATTTGATTATTTTCTATTCAATTCTATTCTATTCGATTATTTTCAGTTCGATTCGATTGCATTTGATTCGATTATTTTCGATTCAATTCGGTTTGATTATTTTTGAATTGATTTGATTCTTTTCGATTTAAATCGATTCGATTCTTTTCGATTCCATTATTTTATTTTTTTTTAAACTAGATTAATTATTTATTTATTTATTTATGATAGTCACAGAGAGAGAGAGGCAGAGACATAGGCAGAGGGAGAAGCAGGCTCTATGCACCGGGAGCCCGATGTGGGATTCGATCCAGGGTCTCCAGGATTGCGCCCTGGGCCAAAGGCAGGCGCCAAACTGCTGCGCCACCCAGGGATCCCTGATTCCATTATTCTAGATTTGATTCGATTTTTTGATTCGATTCGATTATTTTTGATTCAATTCGATTGGATTATTTTCGATTCGGTTCTATTCGAACCGATTATTTTCGATTCAATTCGATTCGATGCGATTATTTTCCATTTGATTCGATTATTTTCGATTCGATTTGATTAATTTTGATTCGATACGATTATTTTCAATTCAATTCAATACAATTTGATTATTTCTTATTCTATTTGATTGGATTCGATTCGATTTTTTTGATTCGATTCGATTATTTTTTATTAGATTCAATTCTTTTCGATTCGATTCGATTTGATTCTATTCGATTATTTTCGATTCAATTCGGTTCGATTCGAATCGATTATTTTCGATTCAATTCAATTCGATTCGGTTCGATAATTTTCGATTTGATTCGATTATTTTGTATTCGATTCAATTCGATTCGAATCGAGTATTTTCGATTTGATTATATGCGAATCAGTTTGGTTCGATTCGATTCGATTATTTTCGATTCAAATCAGTTCGATTCGATTATTTTAGATTCAATTCGGTTCGATTGGGTTTGATTATTTTCGATTTGATTCGATTCGATTCGATTATTTTCGATTCGATTCTATTGGATTCGTTTAGATTATTTTCAATTCGATTCGATTCTTCAATTCGATTCGATTATTTTCGATTCACTTCATTTCTATTATTTCCGGTTCGATTCGATGCGAATCTTTTCGATTTGATTATTTTCGATTCGATTCGATTCTTTTCAATTCGATTCGAATCCTTTCGATTCGGTTCGATTATTTTCGCTTCAAATCAATTCTTTTCGATTTGATTCTTTTCCTTTTTTAAATTTCTTTTACAGATTTTATTTAGTTATTCATAGAGACACAGCTAGAGAGAGAGAGGCAGAGACACAGGCAGAGGGAGAAGCAGGCTCCATCCAGGGAGCCTGATGTGTGACTCAATCCCGGGTCTCCAGGATCACACCCTGGGCTGCAGGCAGCGCTAAACCGCTGCGCCACTGGGGCTGCCCTTTATTCTATTTTTTTCGATTCGATTCAATATTTTTGATTCGAATCGACTTGATTCTTTTTGATTTGATTATTTTAGATTCGATTCGGTTCGATTATTTTCAATTTGATTCTATTCGATTCGATTTTTCTCAATTCTATTCTGTTCTTTTCGATTCAATTCGATTATATTCGATTCAATTCGATTGGTTTATATTCGATTCGATTCGATGGGAATCGATTATTTTTTATTCGATTCGATTTGATTCAATTATTTTCAATTCAATTCTATTCGATTATTTTCATTTCAATTCGATTCGATTCGATTTGATTATAATGAATTCTTTTCAATTCTATTTGAATACTTTTAATTCAATTCGATTCGATTATTTTTGATTCGATTCTATTTTTTCGATTTGATTATTTTCGATTCAATTTGATTCGATTCGATTCGATTCGATTATTTTCAATTTGATTCTATTCGATTCGATTCAATTCTTTTCTATTCTATTCGTATCACCTCGATTCTTTTCGATTCGATTATTTTAGATTCGATTCGATTATTTTCAATTTGATTTGATTATTTTTGATTCGATTCGATTCTTTTCAATTCAATTCGATTCTTTTCGATTCGATTCGATTACTTTCAATTCTCTTCTTTTCCATTATTTTCGATTCAATTCGATGTGAATCGATTATTTTTGAATCTATTCGTTTCAATTCGATTCGATTCAATTTGATTAGATTCGATTATTTTAGATTCGATTCGAATCGATTCCATTAATTTTTATTCGATTCGATAATTTTTTATTCAATTCGATTATTTTCGATTCGATTCGATGGATTCGATTCGTTTATTTTCGATTCTATTTGATTATTTTTGATTCGATTCGATTCTTTTCAATTTGATTCGATTCTTTTCGATTCGACTCGATTTTTTTCGATTCGATACGATTCTTTTCCATTCGATTCGATTCTTTTCGATTCGATTCATTCGAATAATCTAATCAAATCAAATTGAATCGAAAAGATTTGATTCGAATCGAATAGAAGAGAATCGAATCGAATCGAATTGAAAGAATCGAATCGAATCAAATCGAAAAGAATCGAATCGAATCAAATCAAAAAGAATCTAAACGAATTGAAAAAATCGAATCGAATTTAATACAATCGAAAAGAATCGAATCGAAAGAATCGAATCAAATCGACAAAAATTGAATCAAATTGAATTGAATCGAACATTATCGAATCAAATGACATCGAAAAGAAGCGAATCGAAAAGAATCGAATCCAATAGAAAAGAATCGAATCGAATTGAATCAAATTGAAAGGAATCGAATCAACAAAAAGAATCGAAACCAATTGAAAAAGATCGATTCGATTCGATTAATTTCAATTCAATTCGATTATTTTTGATTCAATTCCATTCGATTCGATTCTTTTCTATTCGATTCGATTATTTTTGATTCTATTCGATTCTTTTCGATTCGATTAATTTCGATTCGATTTGATTCGATTCTTTTCAATTTGATTTGATTATTTTCTTTTTTTAATTTTTAAATTTATTTATGATAGTCACACACAGAGAGAGAGAGAGGCAGAGACACAGACAGAGGGAGAAGCAGGCTCCATGCACCGGGAGCCCAACGTGGGATTCAATCCCAGATCTCCAGAATCACGCCCTGGGCCAAAGGCAGGCTCTAAACTGCTGCGCCACCCAGGGATCCCCAATTTGATTATTTTCTATTCAATTCTATTCTATTCAATTATTTTCGGTTCAATTCGGTTTGATTATTTTTTAATTGATTTGATTCTTTTCGATTCGATTCGATTATTTTCGATTCGAATCAATTCGATTCTTTTCGAGTGTGTTATTTTAGATTCGATTTGATTTTTTGATTCGATTTGATTCTTTTCGATTCGAATCGATTCGATTCTTTTCGATTCGATTATTTTCAATTCGATTCGATTCTTTTCGATTCGATTCGATTCGATTATATTTGATTCAATTCGATTGGCTTAGATTCGATTCGATTCGATGGGAATCGATTATTTTTGATTCAATTTGATGGGATTCGATTCTTTTCGATTTGATTCGATTCTTTTTGATTTGACTCCATTTTTTCGATTCAATTAGATTCTTTTGGATTCGTAACGATTCTTTTCCATTCGATTCGATTCTTTTCGATTTGATTCGATTCGATTCTTTTCAATTCGATTCATTCAAATAATCGAATCAAATCAAATTGAATCGAAAAGATTTGATTCGAATCGAATAGAAAAGAATCGAATCTAATTGAATCGAATCAAAAAGAATCAAATCGAATTGAATCTAATCGAAAAGAATCGAATTGAATCGAATCAAAAAGATCTACACGAATTGAAAAAAATGGAATCAAATCGAATAGAATCGAAAAGAATCGAATCGAATCGAAAGAATCGAATCAAATCGACAAAAATCAAATCAAATTGAATTGAATCGAACAGAATTGAATCGAATGACATCGAAAAGAAGCGAATCGAAAAGAATCGAATCCAATAGAAAAGAACCGAATCGAATTGAATCAAATCGAAAGGAATCGAATAAAATCAAAAATAATCAAAACGAATTGAAAAATCGAATCGATTTGATTAATTTCGGTTCGATTCGATTATTTTTGATTCAATTCGTTTTGATTCGATTATTTTCTATTCGATTTGATTATTTTTGATTCGATTCGATTCTTTTCGATTCGATTAATTTCGATTCGATTTGATTCGATTCTTTTCAATTCGATTTGATTTTCTTTTTTTTTAATTTTTAAATTTAGTTTTGATAGTCACACAGAGAGAGAGAGAGAGGCAAAGACACAGACAGAGGGAGAAGCAGGCTCCATGCACCGGGAGCCCAACGTGGGATTCAATCCCAGATCTCCAGAATCACGCCCTGGGCCAAAGGCAGGCGCTAAACCGCTGCGCCACCCAGGGATCCCCGATTTGATTATTTTCTATTCAATTCTATTCTATTCGATTATTTTCAGTTCGATTCGATTGCATTTGATTCGATTATTTTCGATTCAATTCGGTTTGATTATTTTTGAATTGATTTGATTCTTTTCGATTTAAATCGATTCGATTCTTTTCGATTCCATTATTTTATTTTTTTTTAAACTAGATTAATTATTTATTTATTTATTTATGATAGTCACAGAGAGAGAGAGGCAGAGACATAGGCAGAGGGAGAAGCAGGCTCTATGCACCGGGAGCCCGATGTGGGATTCGATCCAGGGTCTCCAGGATTGCGCCCTGGGCCAAAGGCAGGCGCCAAACTGCTGCGCCACCCAGGGATCCCTGATTCCATTATTCTAGATTTGATTCGATTTTTTGATTCGATTCGATTATTTTTGATTCAATTCGATTGGATTATTTTCGATTCGGTTCTATTCGAACCGATTATTTTCGATTCAATTCGATTCGATGCGATTATTTTCCATTTGATTCGATTATTTTCGATTCGATTTGATTAATTTTGATTCGATACGATTATTTTCAATTCAATTCAATACAATTTGATTATTTCTTATTCTATTTGATTGGATTCGATTCGATTTTTTTGATTCGATTCGATTATTTTTTATTAGATTCAATTCTTTTCGATTCGATTCGATTTGATTCTATTCGATTATTTTCGATTCAATTCGGTTCGATTCGAATCGATTATTTTCGATTCAATTCAATTCGATTCGGTTCGATAATTTTCGATTTGATTCGATTATTTTGTATTCGATTCAATTCGATTCGAATCGAGTATTTTCGATTCGATTATATGCGAATCAGTTTGGTTCGATTCGATTCGATTATTTTCGATTCAAATCAGTTCGATTCGATTATTTTAGATTCAATTCGGTTCGATTGGGTTTGATTATTTTCGATTTGATTCGATTCGATTCGATTATTTTCGATTCGATTCTATTGGATTCGTTTAGATTATTTTCAATTCGATTCGATTCTTCAATTCGATTCGATTATTTTCGATTCACTTCATTTCTATTATTTCCGGTTCGATTCGATGCGAATCTTTTCGATTTGATTATTTTCGATTCGATTCGATTCTTTTCAATTCGATTCGAATCCTTTCGATTCGGTTCGATTATTTTCGCTTCAAATCAATTCTTTTCGATTTGATTCTTTTCCTTTTTTAAATTTCTTTTACAGATTTTATTTAGTTATTCATAGAGACACAGCTAGAGAGAGAGAGGCAGAGACACAGGCAGAGGGAGAAGCAGGCTCCATCCAGGGAGCCTGATGTGTGACTCAATCCCGGGTCTCCAGGATCACACCCTGGGCTGCAGGCAGCGCTAAACCGCTGCGCCACTGGGGCTGCCCTTTATTCTATTTTTTTCGATTCGATTCAATATTTTTGATTCGAATCGACTTGATTCTTTTTGATTTGATTATTTTAGATTCGATTCGGTTCGATTATTTTCAATTTGATTCTATTCGATTCGATTTTTCTCAATTCTATTCTGTTCTTTTCGATTCAATTCGATTATATTCGATTCAATTCGATTGGTTTATATTCGATTCGATTCGATGGGAATCGATTATTTTTTATTCGATTCGATTTGATTCAATTATTTTCAATTCAATTCTATTCGATTATTTTCATTTCAATTCGATTCGATTCGATTTGATTATAATGAATTCTTTTCAATTCTATTTGAATACTTTTAATTCAATTCGATTCGATTATTTTTGATTCGATTCTATTTTTTCGATTTGATTATTTTCGATTCAATTTGATTCGATTCGATTCGATTCGATTATTTTCAATTTGATTCTATTCGATTCGATTCAATTCTTTTCTATTCTATTCGTATCACCTCGATTCTTTTCGATTCGATTATTTTAGATTCGATTCGATTATTTTCAATTTGATTTGATTATTTTTGATTCGATTCGATTCTTTTCAATTCAATTCGATTCTTTTCGATTCGATTCGATTACTTTCAATTCTCTTCTTTTCCATTATTTTCGATTCAATTCGATGTGAATCGATTATTTTTGAATCTATTCGTTTCAATTCGATTCGATTCAATTTGATTAGATTCGATTATTTTAGATTCGATTCGAATCGATTCCATTAATTTTTATTCGATTCGATAATTTTTTATTCAATTCGATTATTTTCGATTCGATTCGATGGATTCGATTCGTTTATTTTCGATTCTATTTGATTATTTTTGATTCGATTCGATTCTTTTCAATTTGATTCGATTCTTTTCGATTCGACTCGATTTTTTTCGATTCGATACGATTCTTTTCCATTCGATTCGATTCTTTTCGATTCGATTCATTCGAATAATCTAATCAAATCAAATTGAATCGAAAAGATTTGATTCGAATCGAATAGAAGAGAATCGAATCGAATCGAATTGAAAGAATCGAATCGAATCAAATCGAAAAGAATCGAATCGAATCAAATCAAAAAGAATCTAAACGAATTGAAAAAATCGAATCGAATTTAATACAATCGAAAAGAATCGAATCGAAAGAATCGAATCAAATCGACAAAAATTGAATCAAATTGAATTGAATCGAACATTATCGAATCAAATGACATCGAAAAGAAGCGAATCGAAAAGAATCGAATCCAATAGAAAAGAATCGAATCGAATTGAATCAAATTGAAAGGAATCGAATCAACAAAAAGAATCGAAACCAATTGAAAAAGATCGATTCGATTCGATTAATTTCAATTCAATTCGATTATTTTTGATTCAATTCCATTCGATTCGATTCTTTTCTATTCGATTCGATTATTTTTGATTCTATTCGATTCTTTTCGATTCGATTAATTTCAATTCGATTTGATTCGATTCTTTTCAATTTGATTTGATTATTTTCTTTTTTTAATTTTTAAATTTATTTATGATAGTCACACAGAGAGAGAGAGAGAGGCAGAGACACAGACAGAGGGAGAAGCAGGCTCCATGCACCGGGAGCCCAACGTGGGATTCAATCCCAGATCTCCAGAATCACGCCCTGGGCCAAAGGCAGGCTCTAAACTGCTGCGCCACCCAGGGATCCCCAATTTGATTATTTTCTATTCAATTCTATTCTATTCAATTATTTTCGGTTCAATTCGGTTTGATTATTTTTTAATTGATTTGATTCTTTTCGATTCGATTCGATTATTTTCGATTCGAATCAATTCGATTCTTTTCGAGTCTGTTATTTTAGATTCGATTTGATTTTTTGATTCGATTTGATTCTTTTCGATTCGAATCGATTCGATTCTTTTCGATTCGATTATTTTCAATGCGATTCGATTCTTTTCGATTCGATTCGATTCGATTATATTTGATTCAATTCGATTGGCTTAGATTCGATTCGATTCGATGGGAATCGATTGTTTTTGATTCAATTTGATGGGATTCGATTCTTTTCGATTTGATTCGATTCTTTTTGATTTGACTCCATTTTTTCGATTCAATTAGATTCTTTTGGATTCGTAACGATTCCTTTCCATTCGATTCGATTCTTTTCGATTTGATTCGATTCGATTCTTTTCAATTCGATTCATTCAAATAATCGAATCAAATCAAATTGAATCGAAAAGATTTGATTCGAATCGAATAGAAAAGAATCGAATCTAATTGAATCGAATCAAAAAGAATCAAATCGAATTGAATCTAATCGAAAAGAATCGAATTGAATCGAATCAAAAAGATCTACACGAATTGAAAAAAATGGAATCAAATCGAATAGAATCGAAAAGAATCGAATCGAATCGAAAGAATCGAATCAAATCGACAAAAATCAAATCAAATTGAATTGAATCGAACAGAATTGAATCGAATGACATCGAAAAGAAGCGAATCGAAAAGAATCGAATCCAATAGAAAAGAACCGAATCGAATTGAATCAAATCGAAAGGAATCGAATAAAATCAAAAATAATCAAAACGAATTGAAAAATCGAATCGATTTGATTAATTTCGGTTCGATTCGATTATTTTTGATTCAATTCGTTTTGATTCGATTATTTTCTATTCGATTTGATTATTTTTGATTCGATTCGATTCTTTTCGATTCGATTAATTTCGATTCGATTTGATTCGATTCTTTTCAATTCGATTTGATTTTCTTTTTTTTTAATTTTTAAATTTAGTTTTGATAGTCACACAGAGAGAGAGAGAGAGGCAAAGACACAGACAGAGGGAGAAGCAGGCTCCATGCACCGGGAGCCCAACGTGGGATTCAATCCCAGATCTCCAGAATCACGCCCTGGGCCAAAGGCAGGCGCTAAACCGCTGCGCCACCCAGGGATCCCCGATTTGATTATTTTCTATTCAATTCTATTCTATTCGATTATTTTCAGTTCGATTCGATTGCATTTGATTCGATTATTTTCGATTCAATTCGGTTTGATTATTTTTGAATTGATTTGATTCTTTTCGATTTAAATCGATTCGATTCTTTTCGATTCCATTATTTTATTTTTTTTTAAACTAGATTAATTATTTATTTATTTATTTATGATAGTCACAGAGAGAGAGAGGCAGAGACATAGGCAGAGGGAGAAGCAGGCTCTATGCACCGGGAGCCCGATGTGGGATTCGATCCAGGGTCTCCAGGATTGCGCCCTGGGCCAAAGGCAGGCGCCAAACTGCTGCGCCACCCAGGGATCCCTGATTCCATTATTCTAGATTTGATTCGATTTTTTGATTCGATTCGATTATTTTTGATTCAATTCGATTGGATTATTTTCGATTCGGTTCTATTCGAACCGATTATTTTCGATTCAATTCGATTCGATGCGATTATTTTCCATTTGATTCGATTATTTTCGATTCGATTTGATTAATTTTGATTCGATACGATTATTTTCAATTCAATTCAATACAATTTGATTATTTCTTATTCTATTTGATTGGATTCGATTCGATTTTTTTGATTCGATTCGATTATTTTTTATTAGATTCAATTCTTTTCGATTCGATTCGATTTGATTCTATTCGATTATTTTCGATTCAATTCGGTTCGATTCGAATCGATTATTTTCGATTCAATTCAATTCGATTCGGTTCGATAATTTTCGATTTGATTCGATTATTTTGTATTCGATTCAATTCGATTTGAATCGAGTATTTTCGATTCAATTATATGCGAATCAGTTTGGTTCGATTCGATTCGATTATTTTCGATTCAAATCAGTTCGATTCGATTATTTTAGATTCAATTCGGTTCGATTGGGTTTGATTATTTTCGATTTGATTCGATTCGATTCGATTATTTTCGATTCGATTCTATTGGATTCGTTTAGATTATTTTCAATTCGATTCGATTCTTCAATTCGATTCGATTATTTTCGATTCACTTCATTTCTATTATTTCCGGTTCGATTCGATGCGAATCTTTTCGATTTGATTATTTTCGATTCGATTCGATTCTTTTCAATTCGATTCGAATCCTTTCGATTCGGTTCGATTATTTTCGCTTCAAATCAATTCTTTTCGATTTGATTCTTTTCCTTTTTTAAATTTCTTTTACAGATTTTATTTAGTTATTCATAGAGACACAGCTAGAGAGAGAGAGGCAGAGACACAGGCAGAGGGAGAAGCAGGCTCCATCCAGGGAGCCTGATGTGTGACTCAATCCCGGGTCTCCAGGATCACACCCTGGGCTGCAGGCAGCGCTAAACCGCTGCGCCACTGGGGCTGCCCTTTATTCTATTTTTTTCGATTCGATTCAATATTTTTGATTCGAATCGACTTGATTCTTTTTGATTTGATTATTTTAGATTCGATTCGGTTCGATTATTTTCAATTTGATTCTATTCGATTCGATTTTTCTCAATTCTATTCTGTTCTTTTCGATTCAATTCGATTATATTCGATTCAATTCGATTGGTTTATATTCGATTCGATTCGATGGGAATCGATTATTTTTTATTCGATTCGATTTGATTCAATTATTTTCAATTCAATTCTATTCGATTATTTTCATTTCAATTCGATTCGATTCGATTTGATTATAATGAATTCTTTTCAATTCTATTTGAATACTTTTAATTCAATTCGATTCGATTATTTTTGATTCGATTCTATTTTTTCGATTTGATTATTTTCGATTCAATTTGATTCGATTCGATTCGATTCGATTATTTTCAATTTGATTCTATTCGATTCGATTCAATTCTTTTCTATTCTATTCGTATCACCTCGATTCTTTTCGATTCGATTATTTTAGATTCGATTCGATTATTTTCAATTTGATTTGATTATTTTTGATTCGATTCGATTCTTTTCAATTCAATTCGATTCTTTTCGATTCGATTCGATTACTTTCAATTCTCTTCTTTTCCATTATTTTCGATTCAATTCGATGTGAATCGATTATTTTTGAATCTATTCGTTTCAATTCGATTCGATTCAATTTGATTAGATTCGATTATTTTAGATTCGATTCGAATCGATTCCATTAATTTTTATTCGATTCGATAATTTTTTATTCAATTCGATTATTTTCGATTCGATTCGATGGATTCGATTCGTTTATTTTCGATTCTATTTGATTATTTTTGATTCGATTCGATTCTTTTCAATTTGATTCGATTCTTTTCGATTCGACTCGATTTTTTTCGATTCGATACGATTCTTTTCCATTCGATTCGATTCTTTTCGATTCGATTCATTCGAATAATCTAATCAAATCAAATTGAATCGAAAAGATTTGATTCGAATCGAATAGAAGAGAATCGAATCGAATCGAATTGAAAGAATCGAATCGAATCAAATCGAAAAGAATCGAATCGAATCAAATCAAAAAGAATCTAAACGAATTGAAAAAATCGAATCGAATTTAATACAATCGAAAAGAATCGAATCGAAAGAATCGAATCAAATCGACAAAAATTGAATCAAATTGAATTGAATCGAACATTATCGAATCAAATGACATCGAAAAGAAGCGAATCGAAAAGAATCGAATCCAATAGAAAAGAATCGAATCGAATTGAATCAAATTGAAAGGAATCGAATCAACAAAAAGAATCGAAACCAATTGAAAAAGATCGATTCGATTCGATTAATTTCAATTCAATTCGATTCTTTTTGATTCAATTCCATTCGATTCGATTCTTTTCTATTCGATTCGATTATTTTTGATTCTATTCGATTCTTTTCGATTCGATTAATTTCGATTCGATTTGATTCGATTCTTTTCAATTTGATTTGATTATTTTCTTTTTTTAATTTTTAAATTTATTTATGATAGTCACACAGAGAGAGAGAGAGAGGCAGAGACACAGACAGAGGGAGAAGCAGGCTCCATGCACCGGGAGCCCAACGTGGGATTCAATCCCAGATCTCCAGAATCACGCCCTGGGCCAAAGGCAGGCTCTAAACTGCTGCGCCACCCAGGGATCCCCAATTTGATTATTTTCTATTCAATTCTATTCTATTCAATTATTTTCGGTTCAATTCGGTTTGATTATTTTTTAATTGATTTGATTCTTTTTGATTCGATTCGATTATTTTCGATTCGAATCAATTCGATTCTTTTCGAGTCTGTTATTTTAGATTCGATTTGATTTTTTGATTCGATTTGATTCTTTTCGATTCGAATCGATTCGATTCTTTTCGATTCGATTATTTTCAATGCGATTCGATTCTTTTCGATTCGATTCGATTCGATTATATTTGATTCAATTCGATTGGCTTAGATTCGATTCGATTCGATGGGAATCGATTATTTTTGATTCAATTTGATGGGATTCGATTCTTTTCGATTTGATTCGATTCTTTTTGATTTGACTCCATTTTTTCGATTCAATTAGATTCTTTTGGATTCGTAACGATTCTTTTCCATTCGATTCGATTCTTTTCGATTTGATTCGATTCGATTCTTTTCAATTCGATTCATTCAAATAATCGAATCAAATCAAATTGAATCGAAAAGATTTGATTCGAATCGAATAGAAAAGAATCGAATCTAATTGAATCGAATCAAAAAGAATCAAATCGAATTGAATCTAATCGAAAAGAATCGAATTGAATCGAATCAAAAAGATCTACACGAATTGAAAAAAATGGAATCAAATCGAATAGAATCGAAAAGAATCGAATCGAATCGAAAGAATCGAATCAAATCGACAAAAATCAAATCAAATTGAATTGAATCGAACAGAATTGAATCGAATGACATCGAAAAGAAGCGAATCGAAAAGAATCGAATCCAATAGAAAAGAACCGAATCGAATTGAATCAAATCGAAAGGAATCGAATAAAATCAAAAATAATCAAAACGAATTGAAAAATCGAATCGATTTGATTAATTTCGGTTCGATTCGATTATTTTTGATTCAATTCGTTTTGATTCGATTATTTTCTATTCGATTTGATTATTTTTGATTCGATTCGATTCTTTTCGATTCGATTAATTTCGATTCGATTTGATTCGATTCTTTTCAATTCGATTTGATTTTCTTTTTTTTTAATTTTTAAATTTAGTTTTGATAGTCACACAGAGAGAGAGAGAGAGGCAAAGACACAGACAGAGGGAGAAGCAGGCTCCATGCACCGGGAGCCCAACGTGGGATTCAATCCCAGATCTCCAGAATCACGCCCTGGGCCAAAGGCAGGCGCTAAACCGCTGCGCCACCCAGGGATCCCCGATTTGATTATTTTCTATTCAATTCTATTCTATTCGATTATTTTCAGTTCGATTCGATTGCATTTGATTCGATTATTTTCGATTCAATTCGGTTTGATTATTTTTGAATTGATTTGATTCTTTTCGATTTAAATCGATTCGATTCTTTTCGATTCCATTATTTTATTTTTTTTTAAACTAGATTAATTATTTATTTATTTATTTATGATAGTCACAGAGAGAGAGAGGCAGAGACATAGGCAGAGGGAGAAGCAGGCTCTATGCACCGGGAGCCCGATGTGGGATTCGATCCAGGGTCTCCAGGATTGCGCCCTGGGCCAAAGGCAGGCGCCAAACTGCTGCGCCACCCAGGGATCCCTGATTCCATTATTCTAGATTTGATTCGATTTTTTGATTCGATTCGATTATTTTTGATTCAATTCGATTGGATTATTTTCGATTCGGTTCTATTCGAACCGATTATTTTCGATTCAATTCGATTCGATGCGATTATTTTCCATTTGATTCGATTATTTTCGATTCGATTTGATTAATTTTGATTCGATACGATTATTTTCAATTCAATTCAATACAATTTGATTATTTCTTATTCTATTTGATTGGATTCGATTCGATTTTTTTGATTCGATTCGATTATTTTTTATTAGATTCAATTCTTTTCGATTCGATTCGATTTGATTCTATTCGATTATTTTCGATTCAATTCGGTTCGATTCGAATCGATTATTTTCGATTCAATTCAATTCGATTCGGTTCGATAATTTTCGATTTGATTCGATTATTTTGTATTCGATTCAATTCGATTCGAATCGAGTATTTTCGATTCGATTATATGCGAATCAGTTTGGTTCGATTCGATTCGATTATTTTCGATTCAAATCAGTTCGATTCGATTATTTTAGATTCAATTCGGTTCGATTGGGTTTGATTATTTTCGATTTGATTCGATTCGATTCGATTATTTTCGATTCGATTCTATTGGATTCGTTTAGATTATTTTCAATTCGATTCGATTCTTCAATTCGATTCGATTATTTTCGATTCACTTCATTTCTATTATTTCCGGTTCGATTCGATGCGAATCTTTTCGATTTGATTATTTTCGATTTGATTATTTTCGATTCGATTCGATTCTTTTCAATTCGATTCGAATCCTTTCGATTCGGTTCGATTATTTTCGCTTCAAATCAATTCTTTTCGATTTGATTCTTTTCCTTTTTTAAATTTCTTTTACAGATTTTATTTAGTTATTCATAGAGACACAGCTAGAGAGAGAGAGGCAGAGACACAGGCAGAGGGAGAAGCAGGCTCCATCCAGGGAGCCTGATGTGTGACTCAATCCCGGGTCTCCAGGATCACACCCTGGGCTGCAGGCAGCGCTAAACCGCTGCGCCACTGGGGCTGCCCTTTATTCTATTTTTTTCGATTCGATTCAATATTTTTGATTCGAATCGACTTGATTCTTTTTGATTTGATTATTTTAGATTCGATTCGGTTCGATTATTTTCAATTTGATTCTATTCGATTCGATTTTTCTCAATTCTATTCTGTTCTTTTCGATTCAATTCGATTATATTCGATTCAATTCGATTGGTTTATATTCGATTCGATTCGATGGGAATCGATTATTTTTTATTCGATTCGATTTGATTCAATTATTTTCAATTCAATTCTATTCGATTATTTTCATTTCAATTCGATTCGATTCGATTTGATTATAATGAATTCTTTTCAATTCTATTTGAATACTTTTAATTCAATTCGATTCGATTATTTTTGATTCGATTCTATTTTTTCGATTTGATTATTTTCGATTCAATTTGATTCGATTCGATTCGATTCGATTATTTTCAATTTGATTCTATTCGATTCGATTCAATTCTTTTCTATTCTATTCGTATCACCTCGATTCTTTTCGATTCGATTATTTTAGATTCGATTCGATTATTTTCAATTTGATTTGATTATTTTTGATTCGATTCGATTCTTTTCAATTCAATTCGATTCTTTTCGATTCGATTCGATTACTTTCAATTCTCTTCTTTTCCATTATTTTCGATTCAATTCGATGTGAATCGATTATTTTTGAATCTATTCGTTTCAATTCGATTCGATTCAATTTGATTAGATTCGATTATTTTAGATTCGATTCGAATCGATTCCATTAATTTTTATTCGATTCGATAATTTTTTATTCAATTCGATTATTTTCGATTCGATTCGATGGATTCGATTCGTTTATTTTCGATTCTATTTGATTATTTTTGATTCGATTCGATTCTTTTCAATTTGATTCGATTCTTTTCGATTCGACTCGATTTTTTTCGATTCGATACGATTCTTTTCCATTCGATTCGATTCTTTTCGATTCGATTCATTCGAATAATCTAATCAAATCAAATTGAATCGAAAAGATTTGATTCGAATCGAATAGAAGAGAATCGAATCGAATCGAATTGAAAGAATCGAATCGAATCAAATCGAAAAGAATCGAATCGAATCAAATCAAAAAGAATCTAAACGAATTGAAAAAATCGAATCGAATTTAATACAATCGAAAAGAATCGAATCGAAAGAATCGAATCAAATCGACAAAAATTGAATCAAATTGAATTGAATCGAACATTATCGAATCAAATGACATCGAAAAGAAGCGAATCGAAAAGAATCGAATCCAATAGAAAAGAATCGAATCGAATTGAATCAAATTGAAAGGAATCGAATCAACAAAAAGAATCGAAACCAATTGAAAAAGATCGATTCGATTCGATTAATTTCAATTCAATTCGATTCTTTTTGATTCAATTCCATTCGATTCGATTCTTTTCTATTCGATTCGATTATTTTTGATTCTATTCGATTCTTTTCGATTCGATTAATTTCGATTCGATTTGATTCGATTCTTTTCAATTTGATTTGATTATTTTCTTTTTTTAATTTTTAAATTTATTTATGATAGTCACACAGAGAGAGAGAGAGAGGCAGAGACACAGACAGAGGGAGAAGCAGGCTCCATGCACCGGGAGCCCAACGTGGGATTCAATCCCAGATCTCCAGAATCACGCCCTGGGCCAAAGGCAGGCTCTAAACTGCTGCGCCACCCAGGGATCCCCAATTTGATTATTTTCTATTCAATTCTATTCTATTCAATTATTTTCGGTTCAATTCGGTTTGATTATTTTTTAATTGATTTGATTCTTTTCGATTCGATTCGATTATTTTCGATTCGAATCAATTCGATTCTTTTCGAGTCTGTTATTTTAGATTCGATTTGATTTTTTGATTCGATTTGATTCTTTTCGATTCGAATCGATTCGATTCTTTTCGATTCGATTATTTTCAATTCGATTCGATTCTTTTCGATTCGATTCGATTCGATTATATTTGATTCAATTCGATTGGCTTAGATTCGATTCGATTCGATGGGAATCGATTGTTTTTGATTCAATTTGATGGGATTCGATTCTTTTCGATTTGATTCGATTCTTTTTGATTTGACTCCATTTTTTCGATTCAATTAGATTCTTTTGGATTCGTAACGATTCCTTTCCATTCGATTCGATTCTTTTCGATTTGATTCGATTCGATTCTTTTCAATTCGATTCATTCAAATAATCGAATCAAATCAAATTGAATCGAAAAGATTTGATTCGAATCGAATAGAAAAGAATCGAATCTAATTGAATCGAATCAAAAAGAATCAAATCGAATTGAATCTAATCGAAAAGAATCGAATTGAATCGAATCAAAAAGATCTACACGAATTGAAAAAAATGGAATCAAATCGAATAGAATCGAAAAGAATCGAATCGAATCGAAAGAATCGAATCAAATCGACAAAAATCAAATCAAATTGAATTGAATCGAACAGAATTGAATCGAATGACATCGAAAAGAAGCGAATCGAAAAGAATCGAATCCAATAGAAAAGAACCGAATCGAATTGAATCAAATCGAAAGGAATCGAATAAAATCAAAAATAATCAAAACGAATTGAAAAATCGAATCGATTTGATTAATTTCGGTTCGATTCGATTATTTTTGATTCAATTCGTTTTGATTCGATTATTTTCTATTCGATTTGATTATTTTTGATTCGATTCGATTCTTTTCGATTCGATTAATTTCGATTCGATTTGATTCGATTCTTTTCAATTCGATTTGATTTTCTTTTTTTTTAATTTTTAAATTTAGTTTTGATAGTCACACAGAGAGAGAGAGAGAGGCAAAGACACAGACAGAGGGAGAAGCAGGCTCCATGCACCGGGAGCCCAACGTGGGATTCAATCCCAGATCTCCAGAATCACGCCCTGGGCCAAAGGCAGGCGCTAAACCACTGCGCCACCCAGGGATCCCCGATTTGATTATTTTCTATTCAATTCTATTCTATTCGATTATTTTCAGTTCGATTCGATTGCATTTGATTCGATTATTTTCGATTCAATTCGGTTTGATTATTTTTGAATTGATTTGATTCTTTTCGATTTAAATCGATTCGATTCTTTTCGATTCCATTATTTTATTTTTTTTTAAACTAGATTAATTATTTATTTATTTATTTATGATAGTCACAGAGAGAGAGAGGCAGAGACATAGGCAGAGGGAGAAGCAGGCTCTATGCACCGGGAGCCCGATGTGGGATTCGATCCAGGGTCTCCAGGATTGCGCCCTGGGCCAAAGGCAGGCGCCAAACTGCTGCGCCACCCAGGGATCCCTGATTCCATTATTCTAGATTTGATTCGATTTTTTGATTCGATTCGATTATTTTTGATTCAATTCGATTGGATTATTTTCGATTCGGTTCTATTCGAACCGATTATTTTCGATTCAATTCGATTCGATGCGATTATTTTCCATTTGATTCGATTATTTTCGATTCGATTTGATTAATTTTGATTCGATACGATTATTTTCAATTCAATTCAATACAATTTGATTATTTCTTATTCTATTTGATTGGATTCGATTCGATTTTTTTGATTCGATTCGATTATTTTTTATTAGATTCAATTCTTTTCGATTCGATTCGATTTGATTCTATTCGATTATTTTCGATTCAATTCGGTTCGATTCGAATCGATTATTTTCGATTCAATTCAATTCGATTCGGTTCGATAATTTTCGATTTGATTCGATTATTTTGTATTCGATTCAATTCGATTCGAATCGAGTATTTTCGATTCGATTATATGCGAATCAGTTTGGTTCGATTCGATTCGATTATTTTCGATTCAAATCAGTTCGATTCGATTATTTTAGATTCAATTCGGTTCGATTGGGTTTGATTATTTTCGATTTGATTCGATTCGATTCGATTATTTTCGATTCGATTCTATTGGATTCGTTTAGATTATTTTCAATTCGATTCGATTCTTCAATTCGATTCGATTATTTTCGATTCACTTCATTTCTATTATTTCCGGTTCGATTCGATGCGAATCTTTTCGATTTGATTATTTTCGATTTGATTATTTTCGATTCGATTCGATTCTTTTCAATTCGATTCGAATCCTTTCGATTCGGTTCGATTATTTTCGCTTCAAATCAATTCTTTTCGATTTGATTCTTTTCCTTTTTTAAATTTCTTTTACAGATTTTATTTAGTTATTCATAGAGACACAGCTAGAGAGAGAGAGGCAGAGACACAGGCAGAGGGAGAAGCAGGCTCCATCCAGGGAGCCTGATGTGTGACTCAATCCCGGGTCTCCAGGATCACACCCTGGGCTGCAGGCAGCGCTAAACCGCTGCGCCACTGGGGCTGCCCTTTATTCTATTTTTTTCGATTCGATTCAATATTTTTGATTCGAATCGACTTGATTCTTTTTGATTTGATTATTTTAGATTCGATTCGGTTCGATTATTTTCAATTTGATTCTATTCGATTCGATTTTTCTCAATTCTATTCTGTTCTTTTCGATTCAATTCGATTATATTCGATTCAATTCGATTGGTTTATATTCGATTCGATTCGATGGGAATCGATTATTTTTTATTCGATTCGATTTGATTCAATTATTTTCAATTCAATTCTATTCGATTATTTTCATTTCAATTCGATTCGATTCGATTTGATTATAATGAATTCTTTTCAATTCTATTTGAATACTTTTAATTCAATTCGATTCGATTATTTTTGATTCGATTCTATTTTTTCGATTTGATTATTTTCGATTCAATTTGATTCGATTCGATTCGATTCGATTATTTTCAATTTGATTCTATTCGATTCGATTCAATTCTTTTCTATTCTATTCGTATCACCTCGATTCTTTTCGATTCGATTATTTTAGATTCGATTCGATTATTTTCAATTTGATTTGATTATTTTTGATTCGATTCGATTCTTTTCAATTCAATTCGATTCTTTTCGATTCGATTCGATTACTTTCAATTCTCTTCTTTTCCATTATTTTCGATTCAATTCGATGTGAATCGATTATTTTTGAATCTATTCGTTTCAATTCGATTCGATTCAATTTGATTAGATTCGATTATTTTAGATTCGATTCGAATCGATTCCATTAATTTTTATTCGATTCGATAATTTTTTATTCAATTCGATTATTTTCGATTCGATTCGATGGATTCGATTCGTTTATTTTCGATTCTATTTGATTATTTTTGATTCGATTCGATTCTTTTCAATTTGATTCGATTCTTTTCGATTCGACTCGATTTTTTTCGATTCGATACGATTCTTTTCCATTCGATTCGATTCTTTTCGATTCGATTCATTCGAATAATCTAATCAAATCAAATTGAATCGAAAAGATTTGATTCGAATCGAATAGAAGAGAATCGAATCGAATCGAATTGAAAGAATCGAATCGAATCAAATCGAAAAGAATCGAATCGAATCAAATCAAAAAGAATCTAAACGAATTGAAAAAATCGAATCGAATTTAATACAATCGAAAAGAATCGAATCGAAAGAATCGAATCAAATCGACAAAAATTGAATCAAATTGAATTGAATCGAACATTATCGAATCAAATGACATCGAAAAGAAGCGAATCGAAAAGAATCGAATCCAATAGAAAAGAATCGAATCGAATTGAATCAAATTGAAAGGAATCGAATCAACAAAAAGAATCGAAACCAATTGAAAAAGATCGATTCGATTCGATTAATTTCAATTCAATTCGATTATTTTTGATTCAATTCCATTCGATTCGATTCTTTTCTATTCGATTCGATTATTTTTGATTCTATTCGATTCTTTTCGATTCGATTAATTTCGATTCGATTTGATTCGATTCTTTTCAATTTGATTTGATTATTTTCTTTTTTTAATTTTTAAATTTATTTATGATAGTCACACAGAGAGAGAGAGAGAGGCAGAGACACAGACAGAGGGAGAAGCAGGCTCCATGCACCGGGAGCCCAACGTGGGATTCAATCCCAGATCTCCAGAATCACGCCCTGGGCCAAAGGCAGGCTCTAAACTGCTGCGCCACCCAGGGATCCCCAATTTGATTATTTTCTATTCAATTCTATTCTATTCAATTATTTTCGGTTCAATTCGGTTTGATTATTTTTTAATTGATTTGATTCTTTTCGATTCGATTCGATTATTTTCGATTCGAATCAATTCGATTCTTTTCGAGTCTGTTATTTTAGATTCGATTTGATTTTTTGATTCGATTTGATTCTTTTCGATTCGAATCGATTCGATTCTTTTCGATTCGATTATTTTCAATGCGATTCGATTCTTTTCGATTCGATTCGATTCGATTATATTTGATTCAATTCGATTGGCTTAGATTCGATTCGATTCGATGGGAATCGATTGTTTTTGATTCAATTTGATGGGATTCGATTCTTTTCGATTTGATTCGATTCTTTTTGATTTGACTCCATTTTTTCGATTCAATTAGATTCTTTTGGATTCGTAACGATTCCTTTCCATTCGATTCGATTCTTTTCGATTTGATTCGATTCGATTCTTTTCAATTCGATTCATTCAAATAATCGAATCAAATCAAATTGAATCGAAAAGATTTGATTCGAATCGAATAGAAAAGAATCGAATCTAATTGAATCGAATCAAAAAGAATCAAATCGAATTGAATCTAATCGAAAAGAATCGAATTGAATCGAATCAAAAAGATCTACACGAATTGAAAAAAATGGAATCAAATCGAATAGAATCGAAAAGAATCGAATCGAATCGAAAGAATCGAATCAAATCGACAAAAATCAAATCAAATTGAATTGAATCGAACAGAATTGAATCGAATGACATCGAAAAGAAGCGAATCGAAAAGAATCGAATCCAATAGAAAAGAACCGAATCGAATTGAATCAAATCGAAAGGAATCGAATAAAATCAAAAATAATCAAAACGAATTGAAAAATCGAATCGATTTGATTAATTTCGGTTCGATTCGATTATTTTTGATTCAATTCGTTTTGATTCGATTATTTTCTATTCGATTTGATTATTTTTGATTCGATTCGATTCTTTTCGATTCGATTAATTTCGATTCGATTTGATTCGATTCTTTTCAATTCGATTTGATTTTCTTTTTTTTTAATTTTTAAATTTAGTTTTGATAGTCACACAGAGAGAGAGAGAGAGGCAAAGACACAGACAGAGGGAGAAGCAGGCTCCATGCACCGGGAGCCCAACGTGGGATTCAATCCCAGATCTCCAGAATCACGCCCTGGGCCAAAGGCAGGCGCTAAACCACTGCGCCACCCAGGGATCCCCGATTTGATTATTTTCTATTCAATTCTATTCTATTCGATTATTTTCAGTTCGATTCGATTGCATTTGATTCGATTATTTTCGATTCAATTCGGTTTGATTATTTTTGAATTGATTTGATTCTTTTCGATTTAAATCGATTCGATTCTTTTCGATTCCATTATTTTATTTTTTTTTAAACTAGATTAATTATTTATTTATTTATTTATGATAGTCACAGAGAGAGAGAGGCAGAGACATAGGCAGAGGGAGAAGCAGGCTCTATGCACCGGGAGCCCGATGTGGGATTCGATCCAGGGTCTCCAGGATTGCGCCCTGGGCCAAAGGCAGGCGCCAAACTGCTGCGCCACCCAGGGATCCCTGATTCCATTATTCTAGATTTGATTCGATTTTTTGATTCGATTCGATTATTTTTGATTCAATTCGATTGGATTATTTTCGATTCGGTTCTATTCGAACCGATTATTTTCGATTCAATTCGATTCGATGCGATTATTTTCCATTTGATTCGATTATTTTCGATTCGATTTGATTAATTTTGATTCGATACGATTATTTTCAATTCAATTCAATACAATTTGATTATTTCTTATTCTATTTGATTGGATTCGATTCGATTTTTTTGATTCGATTCGATTATTTTTTATTAGATTCAATTCTTTTCGATTCGATTCGATTTGATTCTATTCGATTATTTTCGATTCAATTCGGTTCGATTCGAATCGATTATTTTCGATTCAATTCAATTCGATTCGGTTCGATAATTTTCGATTTGATTCGATTATTTTGTATTCGATTCAATTCGATTCGAATCGAGTATTTTCGATTCGATTATATGCGAATCAGTTTGGTTCGATTCGATTCGATTATTTTCGATTCAAATCAGTTCGATTCGATTATTTTAGATTCAATTCGGTTCGATTGGGTTTGATTATTTTCGATTTGATTCGATTCGATTCGATTATTTTCGATTCGATTCTATTGGATTCGTTTAGATTATTTTCAATTCGATTCGATTCTTCAATTCGATTCGATTATTTTCGATTCACTTCATTTCTATTATTTCCGGTTCGATTCGATGCGAATCTTTTCGATTTGATTATTTTCGATTCGATTCGATTCTTTTCAATTCGATTCGAATCCTTTCGATTCGGTTCGATTATTTTCGCTTCAAATCAATTCTTTTCGATTTGATTCTTTTCCTTTTTTAAATTTCTTTTACAGATTTTATTTAGTTATTCATAGAGACACAGCTAGAGAGAGAGAGGCAGAGACACAGGCAGAGGGAGAAGCAGGCTCCATCCAGGGAGCCTGATGTGTGACTCAATCCCGGGTCTCCAGGATCACACCCTGGGCTGCAGGCAGCGCTAAACCGCTGCGCCACTGGGGCTGCCCTTTATTCTATTTTTTTCGATTCGATTCAATATTTTTGATTCGAATCGACTTGATTCTTTTTGATTTGATTATTTTAGATTCGATTCGGTTCGATTATTTTCAATTTGATTCTATTCGATTCGATTTTTCTCAATTCTATTCTGTTCTTTTCGATTCAATTCGATTATATTCGATTCAATTCGATTGGTTTATATTCGATTCGATTCGATGGGAATCGATTATTTTTTATTCGATTCGATTTGATTCAATTATTTTCAATTCAATTCTATTCGATTATTTTCATTTCAATTCGATTCGATTCGATTTGATTATAATGAATTCTTTTCAATTCTATTTGAATACTTTTAATTCAATTCGATTCGATTATTTTTGATTCGATTCTATTTTTTCGATTTGATTATTTTCGATTCAATTTGATTCGATTCGATTCGATTCGATTATTTTCAATTTGATTCTATTCGATTCGATTCAATTCTTTTCTATTCTATTCGTATCACCTCGATTCTTTTCGATTCGATTATTTTAGATTCGATTCGATTATTTTCAATTTGATTTGATTATTTTTGATTCGATTCGATTCTTTTCAATTCAATTCGATTCTTTTCGATTCGATTCGATTACTTTCAATTCTCTTCTTTTCCATTATTTTCGATTCAATTCGATGTGAATCGATTATTTTTGAATCTATTCGTTTCAATTCGATTCGATTCAATTTGATTAGATTCGATTATTTTAGATTCGATTCGAATCGATTCCATTAATTTTTATTCGATTCGATAATTTTTTATTCAATTCGATTATTTTCGATTCGATTCGATGGATTCGATTCGTTTATTTTCGATTCTATTTGATTATTTTTGATTCGATTCGATTCTTTTCAATTTGATTCGATTCTTTTCGATTCGACTCGATTTTTTTCGATTCGATACGATTCTTTTCCATTCGATTCGATTCTTTTCGATTCGATTCATTCGAATAATCTAATCAAATCAAATTGAATCGAAAAGATTTGATTCGAATCGAATAGAAGAGAATCGAATCGAATCGAATTGAAAGAATCGAATCGAATCAAATCGAAAAGAATCGAATCGAATCAAATCAAAAAGAATCTAAACGAATTGAAAAAATCGAATCGAATTTAATACAATCGAAAAGAATCGAATCGAAAGAATCGAATCAAATCGACAAAAATTGAATCAAATTGAATTGAATCGAACATTATCGAATCAAATGACATCGAAAAGAAGCGAATCGAAAAGAATCGAATCCAATAGAAAAGAATCGAATCGAATTGAATCAAATTGAAAGGAATCGAATCAACAAAAAGAATCGAAACCAATTGAAAAAGATCGATTCGATTCGATTAATTTCAATTCAATTCGATTCTTTTTGATTCAATTCCATTCGATTCGATTCTTTTCTATTCGATTCGATTATTTTTGATTCTATTCGATTCTTTTCGATTCGATTAATTTCGATTCGATTTGATTCGATTCTTTTCAATTTGATTTGATTATTTTCTTTTTTTAATTTTTAAATTTATTTATGATAGTCACACAGAGAGAGAGAGAGAGGCAGAGACACAGACAGAGGGAGAAGCAGGCTCCATGCACCGGGAGCCCAACGTGGGATTCAATCCCAGATCTCCAGAATCACGCCCTGGGCCAAAGGCAGGCTCTAAACTGCTGCGCCACCCAGGGATCCCCAATTTGATTATTTTCTATTCAATTCTATTCTATTCAATTATTTTCGGTTCAATTCGGTTTGATTATTTTTTAATTGATTTGATTCTTTTTGATTCGATTCGATTATTTTCGATTCGAATCAATTCGATTCTTTTCGAGTCTGTTATTTTAGATTCGATTTGATTTTTTGATTCGATTTGATTCTTTTCGATTCGAATCGATTCGATTCTTTTCGATTCGATTATTTTCAATGCGATTCGATTCTTTTCGATTCGATTCGATTCGATTATATTTGATTCAATTCGATTGGCTTAGATTCGATTCGATTCGATGGGAATCGATTGTTTTTGATTCAATTTGATGGGATTCGATTCTTTTCGATTTGATTCGATTCTTTTTGATTTGACTCCATTTTTTCGATTCAATTAGATTCTTTTGGATTCGTAACGATTCTTTTCCATTCGATTCGATTCTTTTCGATTTGATTCGATTCGATTCTTTTCAATTCGATTCATTCAAATAATCGAATCAAATCAAATTGAATCGAAAAGATTTGATTCGAATCGAATAGAAAAGAATCGAATCTAATTGAATCGAATCAAAAAGAATCAAATCGAATTGAATCTAATCGAAAAGAATCGAATTGAATCGAATCAAAAAGATCTACACGAATTGAAAAAAATGGAATCAAATCGAATAGAATCGAAAAGAATCGAATCGAATCGAAAGAATCGAATCAAATCGACAAAAATCAAATCAAATTGAATTGAATCGAACAGAATTGAATCGAATGACATCGAAAAGAAGCGAATCGAAAAGAATCGAATCCAATAGAAAAGAACCGAATCGAATTGAATCAAATCGAAAGGAATCGAATAAAATCAAAAATAATCAAAACGAATTGAAAAATCGAATCGATTTGATTAATTTCGGTTCGATTCGATTATTTTTGATTCAATTCGTTTTGATTCGATTATTTTCTATTCGATTTGATTATTTTTGATTCGATTCGATTCTTTTCGATTCGATTAATTTCGATTCGATTTGATTCGATTCTTTTCAATTCGATTTGATTTTCTTTTTTTTTAATTTTTAAATTTAGTTTTGATAGTCACACAGAGAGAGAGAGAGAGGCAAAGACACAGACAGAGGGAGAAGCAGGCTCCATGCACCGGGAGCCCAACGTGGGATTCAATCCCAGATCTCCAGAATCACGCCCTGGGCCAAAGGCAGGCGCTAAACCGCTGCGCCACCCAGGGATCCCCGATTTGATTATTTTCTATTCAATTCTATTCTATTCGATTATTTTCAGTTCGATTCGATTGCATTTGATTCGATTATTTTCGATTCAATTCGGTTTGATTATTTTTGAATTGATTTGATTCTTTTCGATTTAAATCGATTCGATTCTTTTCGATTCCATTATTTTATTTTTTTTTAAACTAGATTAATTATTTATTTATTTATTTATGATAGTCACAGAGAGAGAGAGGCAGAGACATAGGCAGAGGGAGAAGCAGGCTCTATGCACCGGGAGCCCGATGTGGGATTCGATCCAGGGTCTCCAGGATTGCGCCCTGGGCCAAAGGCAGGCGCCAAACTGCTGCGCCACCCAGGGATCCCTGATTCCATTATTCTAGATTTGATTCGATTTTTTGATTCGATTCGATTATTTTTGATTCAATTCGATTGGATTATTTTCGATTCGGTTCTATTCGAACCGATTATTTTCGATTCAATTCGATTCGATGCGATTATTTTCCATTTGATTCGATTATTTTCGATTCGATTTGATTAATTTTGATTCGATACGATTATTTTCAATTCAATTCAATACAATTTGATTATTTCTTATTCTATTTGATTGGATTCGATTCGATTTTTTTGATTCGATTCGATTATTTTTTATTAGATTCAATTCTTTTCGATTCGATTCGATTTGATTCTATTCGATTATTTTCGATTCAATTCGGTTCGATTCGAATCGATTATTTTCGATTCAATTCAATTCGATTCGGTTCGATAATTTTCGATTTGATTCGATTATTTTGTATTCGATTCAATTCGATTCGAATCGAGTATTTTCGATTCGATTATATGCGAATCAGTTTGGTTCGATTCGATTCGATTATTTTCGATTCAAATCAGTTCGATTCGATTATTTTAGATTCAATTCGGTTCGATTGGGTTTGATTATTTTCGATTTGATTCGATTCGATTCGATTATTTTCGATTCGATTCTATTGGATTCGTTTAGATTATTTTCAATTCGATTCGATTCTTCAATTCGATTCGATTATTTTCGATTCACTTCATTTCTATTATTTCCGGTTCGATTCGATGCGAATCTTTTCGATTTGATTATTTTCGATTTGATTATTTTCGATTCGATTCGATTCTTTTCAATTCGATTCGAATCCTTTCGATTCGGTTCGATTATTTTCGCTTCAAATCAATTCTTTTCGATTTGATTCTTTTCCTTTTTTAAATTTCTTTTACAGATTTTATTTAGTTATTCATAGAGACACAGCTAGAGAGAGAGAGGCAGAGACACAGGCAGAGGGAGAAGCAGGCTCCATCCAGGGAGCCTGATGTGTGACTCAATCCCGGGTCTCCAGGATCACACCCTGGGCTGCAGGCAGCGCTAAACCGCTGCGCCACTGGGGCTGCCCTTTATTCTATTTTTTTCGATTCGATTCAATATTTTTGATTCGAATCGACTTGATTCTTTTTGATTTGATTATTTTAGATTCGATTCGGTTCGATTATTTTCAATTTGATTCTATTCGATTCGATTTTTCTCAATTCTATTCTGTTCTTTTCGATTCAATTCGATTATATTCGATTCAATTCGATTGGTTTATATTCGATTCGATTCGATGGGAATCGATTATTTTTTATTCGATTCGATTTGATTCAATTATTTTCAATTCAATTCTATTCGATTATTTTCATTTCAATTCGATTCGATTCGATTTGATTATAATGAATTCTTTTCAATTCTATTTGAATACTTTTAATTCAATTCGATTCGATTATTTTTGATTCGATTCTATTTTTTCGATTTGATTATTTTCGATTCAATTTGATTCGATTCGATTCGATTCGATTATTTTCAATTTGATTCTATTCGATTCGATTCAATTCTTTTCTATTCTATTCGTATCACCTCGATTCTTTTCGATTCGATTATTTTAGATTCGATTCGATTATTTTCAATTTGATTTGATTATTTTTGATTCGATTCGATTCTTTTCAATTCAATTCGATTCTTTTCGATTCGATTCGATTACTTTCAATTCTCTTCTTTTCCATTATTTTCGATTCAATTCGATGTGAATCGATTATTTTTGAATCTATTCGTTTCAATTCGATTCGATTCAATTTGATTAGATTCGATTATTTTAGATTCGATTCGAATCGATTCCATTAATTTTTATTCGATTCGATAATTTTTTATTCAATTCGATTATTTTCGATTCGATTCGATGGATTCGATTCGTTTATTTTCGATTCTATTTGATTATTTTTGATTCGATTCGATTCTTTTCAATTTGATTCGATTCTTTTCGATTCGACTCGATTTTTTTCGATTCGATACGATTCTTTTCCATTCGATTCGATTCTTTTCGATTCGATTCATTCGAATAATCTAATCAAATCAAATTGAATCGAAAAGATTTGATTCGAATCGAATAGAAGAGAATCGAATCGAATCGAATTGAAAGAATCGAATCGAATCAAATCGAAAAGAATCGAATCGAATCAAATCAAAAAGAATCTAAACGAATTGAAAAAATCGAATCGAATTTAATACAATCGAAAAGAATCGAATCGAAAGAATCGAATCAAATCGACAAAAATTGAATCAAATTGAATTGAATCGAACATTATCGAATCAAATGACATCGAAAAGAAGCGAATCGAAAAGAATCGAATCCAATAGAAAAGAATCGAATCGAATTGAATCAAATTGAAAGGAATCGAATCAACAAAAAGAATCGAAACCAATTGAAAAAGATCGATTCGATTCGATTAATTTCAATTCAATTCGATTATTTTTGATTCAATTCCATTCGATTCGATTCTTTTCTATTCGATTCGATTATTTTTGATTCTATTCGATTCTTTTCGATTCGATTAATTTCGATTCGATTTGATTCGATTCTTTTCAATTTGATTTGATTATTTTCTTTTTTTAATTTTTAAATTTATTTATGATAGTCACACAGAGAGAGAGAGAGAGGCAGAGACACAGACAGAGGGAGAAGCAGGCTCCATGCACCGGGAGCCCAACGTGGGATTCAATCCCAGATCTCCAGAATCACGCCCTGGGCCAAAGGCAGGCTCTAAACTGCTGCGCCACCCAGGGATCCCCAATTTGATTATTTTCTATTCAATTCTATTCTATTCAATTATTTTCGGTTCAATTCGGTTTGATTATTTTTTAATTGATTTGATTCTTTTCGATTCGATTCGATTATTTTCGATTCGAATCAATTCGATTCTTTTCGAGTCTGTTATTTTAGATTCGATTTGATTTTTTGATTCGATTTGATTCTTTTCGATTCGAATCGATTCGATTCTTTTCGATTCGATTATTTTCAATTCGATTCGATTCTTTTCGATTCGATTCGATTCGATTATATTTGATTCAATTCGATTGGCTTAGATTCGATTCGATTCGATGGGAATCGATTGTTTTTGATTCAATTTGATGGGATTCGATTCTTTTCGATTTGATTCGATTCTTTTTGATTTGACTCCATTTTTTCGATTCAATTAGATTCTTTTGGATTCGTAACGATTCCTTTCCATTCGATTCGATTCTTTTCGATTTGATTCGATTCGATTCTTTTCAATTCGATTCATTCAAATAATCGAATCAAATCAAATTGAATCGAAAAGATTTGATTCGAATCGAATAGAAAAGAATCGAATCTAATTGAATCGAATCAAAAAGAATCAAATCGAATTGAATCTAATCGAAAAGAATCGAATTGAATCGAATCAAAAAGATCTACACGAATTGAAAAAAATGGAATCAAATCGAATAGAATCGAAAAGAATCGAATCGAATCGAAAGAATCGAATCAAATCGACAAAAATCAAATCAAATTGAATTGAATCGAACAGAATTGAATCGAATGACATCGAAAAGAAGCGAATCGAAAAGAATCGAATCCAATAGAAAAGAACCGAATCGAATTGAATCAAATCGAAAGGAATCGAATAAAATCAAAAATAATCAAAACGAATTGAAAAATCGAATCGATTTGATTAATTTCGGTTCGATTCGATTATTTTTGATTCAATTCGTTTTGATTCGATTATTTTCTATTCGATTTGATTATTTTTGATTCGATTCGATTCTTTTCGATTCGATTAATTTCGATTCGATTTGATTCGATTCTTTTCAATTCGATTTGATTTTCTTTTTTTTTAATTTTTAAATTTAGTTTTGATAGTCACACAGAGAGAGAGAGAGAGGCAAAGACACAGACAGAGGGAGAAGCAGGCTCCATGCACCGGGAGCCCAACGTGGGATTCAATCCCAGATCTCCAGAATCACGCCCTGGGCCAAAGGCAGGCGCTAAACCACTGCGCCACCCAGGGATCCCCGATTTGATTATTTTCTATTCAATTCTATTCTATTCGATTATTTTCAGTTCGATTCGATTGCATTTGATTCGATTATTTTCGATTCAATTCGGTTTGATTATTTTTGAATTGATTTGATTCTTTTCGATTTAAATCGATTCGATTCTTTTCGATTCCATTATTTTATTTTTTTTTAAACTAGATTAATTATTTATTTATTTATTTATGATAGTCACAGAGAGAGAGAGGCAGAGACATAGGCAGAGGGAGAAGCAGGCTCTATGCACCGGGAGCCCGATGTGGGATTCGATCCAGGGTCTCCAGGATTGCGCCCTGGGCCAAAGGCAGGCGCCAAACTGCTGCGCCACCCAGGGATCCCTGATTCCATTATTCTAGATTTGATTCGATTTTTTGATTCGATTCGATTATTTTTGATTCAATTCGATTGGATTATTTTCGATTCGGTTCTATTCGAACCGATTATTTTCGATTCAATTCGATTCGATGCGATTATTTTCCATTTGATTCGATTATTTTCGATTCGATTTGATTAATTTTGATTCGATACGATTATTTTCAATTCAATTCAATACAATTTGATTATTTCTTATTCTATTTGATTGGATTCGATTCGATTTTTTTGATTCGATTCGATTATTTTTTATTAGATTCAATTCTTTTCGATTCGATTCGATTTGATTCTATTCGATTATTTTCGATTCAATTCGGTTCGATTCGAATCGATTATTTTCGATTCAATTCAATTCGATTCGGTTCGATAATTTTCGATTTGATTCGATTATTTTGTATTCGATTCAATTCGATTCGAATCGAGTATTTTCGATTCGATTATATGCGAATCAGTTTGGTTCGATTCGATTCGATTATTTTCGATTCAAATCAGTTCGATTCGATTATTTTAGATTCAATTCGGTTCGATTGGGTTTGATTATTTTCGATTTGATTCGATTCGATTCGATTATTTTCGATTCGATTCTATTGGATTCGTTTAGATTATTTTCAATTCGATTCGATTCTTCAATTCGATTCGATTATTTTCGATTCACTTCATTTCTATTATTTCCGGTTCGATTCGATGCGAATCTTTTCGATTTGATTATTTTCGATTTGATTATTTTCGATTCGATTCGATTCTTTTCAATTCGATTCGAATCCTTTCGATTCGGTTCGATTATTTTCGCTTCAAATCAATTCTTTTCGATTTGATTCTTTTCCTTTTTTAAATTTCTTTTACAGATTTTATTTAGTTATTCATAGAGACACAGCTAGAGAGAGAGAGGCAGAGACACAGGCAGAGGGAGAAGCAGGCTCCATCCAGGGAGCCTGATGTGTGACTCAATCCCGGGTCTCCAGGATCACACCCTGGGCTGCAGGCAGCGCTAAACCGCTGCGCCACTGGGGCTGCCCTTTATTCTATTTTTTTCGATTCGATTCAATATTTTTGATTCGAATCGACTTGATTCTTTTTGATTTGATTATTTTAGATTCGATTCGGTTCGATTATTTTCAATTTGATTCTATTCGATTCGATTTTTCTCAATTCTATTCTGTTCTTTTCGATTCAATTCGATTATATTCGATTCAATTCGATTGGTTTATATTCGATTCGATTCGATGGGAATCGATTATTTTTTATTCGATTCGATTTGATTCAATTATTTTCAATTCAATTCTATTCGATTATTTTCATTTCAATTCGATTCGATTCGATTTGATTATAATGAATTCTTTTCAATTCTATTTGAATACTTTTAATTCAATTCGATTCGATTATTTTTGATTCGATTCTATTTTTTCGATTTGATTATTTTCGATTCAATTTGATTCGATTCGATTCGATTCGATTATTTTCAATTTGATTCTATTCGATTCGATTCAATTCTTTTCTATTCTATTCGTATCACCTCGATTCTTTTCGATTCGATTATTTTAGATTCGATTCGATTATTTTCAATTTGATTTGATTATTTTTGATTCGATTCGATTCTTTTCAATTCAATTCGATTCTTTTCGATTCGATTCGATTACTTTCAATTCTCTTCTTTTCCATTATTTTCGATTCAATTCGATGTGAATCGATTATTTTTGAATCTATTCGTTTCAATTCGATTCGATTCAATTTGATTAGATTCGATTATTTTAGATTCGATTCGAATCGATTCCATTAATTTTTATTCGATTCGATAATTTTTTATTCAATTCGATTATTTTCGATTCGATTCGATGGATTCGATTCGTTTATTTTCGATTCTATTTGATTATTTTTGATTCGATTCGATTCTTTTCAATTTGATTCGATTCTTTTCGATTCGACTCGATTTTTTTCGATTCGATACGATTCTTTTCCATTCGATTCGATTCTTTTCGATTCGATTCATTCGAATAATCTAATCAAATCAAATTGAATCGAAAAGATTTGATTCGAATCGAATAGAAGAGAATCGAATCGAATCGAATTGAAAGAATCGAATCGAATCAAATCGAAAAGAATCGAATCGAATCAAATCAAAAAGAATCTAAACGAATTGAAAAAATCGAATCGAATTTAATACAATCGAAAAGAATCGAATCGAAAGAATCGAATCAAATCGACAAAAATTGAATCAAATTGAATTGAATCGAACATTATCGAATCAAATGACATCGAAAAGAAGCGAATCGAAAAGAATCGAATCCAATAGAAAAGAATCGAATCGAATTGAATCAAATTGAAAGGAATCGAATCAACAAAAAGAATCGAAACCAATTGAAAAAGATCGATTCGATTCGATTAATTTCAATTCAATTCGATTATTTTTGATTCAATTCCATTCGATTCGATTCTTTTCTATTCGATTCGATTATTTTTGATTCTATTCGATTCTTTTCGATTCGATTAATTTCGATTCGATTTGATTCGATTCTTTTCAATTTGATTTGATTATTTTCTTTTTTTAATTTTTAAATTTATTTATGATAGTCACACAGAGAGAGAGAGAGAGGCAGAGACACAGACAGAGGGAGAAGCAGGCTCCATGCACCGGGAGCCCAACGTGGGATTCAATCCCAGATCTCCAGAATCACGCCCTGGGCCAAAGGCAGGCTCTAAACTGCTGCGCCACCCAGGGATCCCCAATTTGATTATTTTCTATTCAATTCTATTCTATTCAATTATTTTCGGTTCAATTCGGTTTGATTATTTTTTAATTGATTTGATTCTTTTCGATTCGATTCGATTATTTTCGATTCGAATCAATTCGATTCTTTTCGAGTCTGTTATTTTAGATTCGATTTGATTTTTTGATTCGATTTGATTCTTTTCGATTCGAATCGATTCGATTCTTTTCGATTCGATTATTTTCAATTCGATTCGATTCTTTTCGATTCGATTCGATTCGATTATATTTGATTCAATTCGATTGGCTTAGATTCGATTCGATTCGATGGGAATCGATTGTTTTTGATTCAATTTGATGGGATTCGATTCTTTTCGATTTGATTCGATTCTTTTTGATTTGACTCCATTTTTTCGATTCAATTAGATTCTTTTGGATTCGTAACGATTCCTTTCCATTCGATTCGATTCTTTTCGATTTGATTCGATTCGATTCTTTTCAATTCGATTCATTCAAATAATCGAATCAAATCAAATTGAATCGAAAAGATTTGATTCGAATCGAATAGAAAAGAATCGAATCTAATTGAATCGAATCAAAAAGAATCAAATCGAATTGAATCTAATCGAAAAGAATCGAATTGAATCGAATCAAAAAGATCTACACGAATTGAAAAAAATGGAATCAAATCGAATAGAATCGAAAAGAATCGAATCGAATCGAAAGAATCGAATCAAATCGACAAAAATCAAATCAAATTGAATTGAATCGAACAGAATTGAATCGAATGACATCGAAAAGAAGCGAATCGAAAAGAATCGAATCCAATAGAAAAGAACCGAATCGAATTGAATCAAATCGAAAGGAATCGAATAAAATCAAAAATAATCAAAACGAATTGAAAAATCGAATCGATTTGATTAATTTCGGTTCGATTCGATTATTTTTGATTCAATTCGTTTTGATTCGATTATTTTCTATTCGATTTGATTATTTTTGATTCGATTCGATTCTTTTCGATTCGATTAATTTCGATTCGATTTGATTCGATTCTTTTCAATTCGATTTGATTTTCTTTTTTTTTAATTTTTAAATTTAGTTTTGATAGTCACACAGAGAGAGAGAGAGAGGCAAAGACACAGACAGAGGGAGAAGCAGGCTCCATGCACCGGGAGCCCAACGTGGGATTCAATCCCAGATCTCCAGAATCACGCCCTGGGCCAAAGGCAGGCGCTAAACCACTGCGCCACCCAGGGATCCCCGATTTGATTATTTTCTATTCAATTCTATTCTATTCGATTATTTTCAGTTCGATTCGATTGCATTTGATTCGATTATTTTCGATTCAATTCGGTTTGATTATTTTTGAATTGATTTGATTCTTTTCGATTTAAATCGATTCGATTCTTTTCGATTCCATTATTTTATTTTTTTTTAAACTAGATTAATTATTTATTTATTTATTTATGATAGTCACAGAGAGAGAGAGGCAGAGACATAGGCAGAGGGAGAAGCAGGCTCTATGCACCGGGAGCCCGATGTGGGATTCGATCCAGGGTCTCCAGGATTGCGCCCTGGGCCAAAGGCAGGCGCCAAACTGCTGCGCCACCCAGGGATCCCTGATTCCATTATTCTAGATTTGATTCGATTTTTTGATTCGATTCGATTATTTTTGATTCAATTCGATTGGATTATTTTCGATTCGGTTCTATTCGAACCGATTATTTTCGATTCAATTCGATTCGATGCGATTATTTTCCATTTGATTCGATTATTTTCGATTCGATTTGATTAATTTTGATTCGATACGATTATTTTCAATTCAATTCAATACAATTTGATTATTTCTTATTCTATTTGATTGGATTCGATTCGATTTTTTTGATTCGATTCGATTATTTTTTATTAGATTCAATTCTTTTCGATTCGATTCGATTTGATTCTATTCGATTATTTTCGATTCAATTCGGTTCGATTCGAATCGATTATTTTCGATTCAATTCAATTCGATTCGGTTCGATAATTTTCGATTTGATTCGATTATTTTGTATTCGATTCAATTCGATTCGAATCGAGTATTTTCGATTCGATTATATGCGAATCAGTTTGGTTCGATTCGATTCGATTATTTTCGATTCAAATCAGTTCGATTCGATTATTTTAGATTCAATTCGGTTCGATTGGGTTTGATTATTTTCGATTTGATTCGATTCGATTCGATTATTTTCGATTCGATTCTATTGGATTCGTTTAGATTATTTTCAATTCGATTCGATTCTTCAATTCGATTCGATTATTTTCGATTCACTTCATTTCTATTATTTCCGGTTCGATTCGATGCGAATCTTTTCGATTTGATTATTTTCGATTTGATTATTTTCGATTCGATTCGATTCTTTTCAATTCGATTCGAATCCTTTCGATTCGGTTCGATTATTTTCGCTTCAAATCAATTCTTTTCGATTTGATTCTTTTCCTTTTTTAAATTTCTTTTACAGATTTTATTTAGTTATTCATAGAGACACAGCTAGAGAGAGAGAGGCAGAGACACAGGCAGAGGGAGAAGCAGGCTCCATCCAGGGAGCCTGATGTGTGACTCAATCCCGGGTCTCCAGGATCACACCCTGGGCTGCAGGCAGCGCTAAACCGCTGCGCCACTGGGGCTGCCCTTTATTCTATTTTTTTCGATTCGATTCAATATTTTTGATTCGAATCGACTTGATTCTTTTTGATTTGATTATTTTAGATTCGATTCGGTTCGATTATTTTCAATTTGATTCTATTCGATTCGATTTTTCTCAATTCTATTCTGTTCTTTTCGATTCAATTCGATTATATTCGATTCAATTCGATTGGTTTATATTCGATTCGATTCGATGGGAATCGATTATTTTTTATTCGATTCGATTTGATTCAATTATTTTCAATTCAATTCTATTCGATTATTTTCATTTCAATTCGATTCGATTCGATTTGATTATAATGAATTCTTTTCAATTCTATTTGAATACTTTTAATTCAATTCGATTCGATTATTTTTGATTCGATTCTATTTTTTCGATTTGATTATTTTCGATTCAATTTGATTCGATTCGATTCGATTCGATTATTTTCAATTTGATTCTATTCGATTCGATTCAATTCTTTTCTATTCTATTCGTATCACCTCGATTCTTTTCGATTCGATTATTTTAGATTCGATTCGATTATTTTCAATTTGATTTGATTATTTTTGATTCGATTCGATTCTTTTCAATTCAATTCGATTCTTTTCGATTCGATTCGATTACTTTCAATTCTCTTCTTTTCCATTATTTTCGATTCAATTCGATGTGAATCGATTATTTTTGAATCTATTCGTTTCAATTCGATTCGATTCAATTTGATTAGATTCGATTATTTTAGATTCGATTCGAATCGATTCCATTAATTTTTATTCGATTCGATAATTTTTTATTCAATTCGATTATTTTCGATTCGATTCGATGGATTCGATTCGTTTATTTTCGATTCTATTTGATTATTTTTGATTCGATTCGATTCTTTTCAATTTGATTCGATTCTTTTCGATTCGACTCGATTTTTTTCGATTCGATACGATTCTTTTCCATTCGATTCGATTCTTTTCGATTCGATTCATTCGAATAATCTAATCAAATCAAATTGAATCGAAAAGATTTGATTCGAATCGAATAGAAGAGAATCGAATCGAATCGAATTGAAAGAATCGAATCGAATCAAATCGAAAAGAATCGAATCGAATCAAATCAAAAAGAATCTAAACGAATTGAAAAAATCGAATCGAATTTAATACAATCGAAAAGAATCGAATCGAAAGAATCGAATCAAATCGACAAAAATTGAATCAAATTGAATTGAATCGAACATTATCGAATCAAATGACATCGAAAAGAAGCGAATCGAAAAGAATCGAATCCAATAGAAAAGAATCGAATCGAATTGAATCAAATTGAAAGGAATCGAATCAACAAAAAGAATCGAAACCAATTGAAAAAGATCGATTCGATTCGATTAATTTCAATTCAATTCGATTCTTTTTGATTCAATTCCATTCGATTCGATTCTTTTCTATTCGATTCGATTATTTTTGATTCTATTCGATTCTTTTCGATTCGATTAATTTCGATTCGATTTGATTCGATTCTTTTCAATTTGATTTGATTATTTTCTTTTTTTAATTTTTAAATTTATTTATGATAGTCACACAGAGAGAGAGAGAGAGGCAGAGACACAGACAGAGGGAGAAGCAGGCTCCATGCACCGGGAGCCCAACGTGGGATTCAATCCCAGATCTCCAGAATCACGCCCTGGGCCAAAGGCAGGCTCTAAACTGCTGCGCCACCCAGGGATCCCCAATTTGATTATTTTCTATTCAATTCTATTCTATTCAATTATTTTCGGTTCAATTCGGTTTGATTATTTTTTAATTGATTTGATTCTTTTCGATTCGATTCGATTATTTTCGATTCGAATCAATTCGATTCTTTTCGAGTCTGTTATTTTAGATTCGATTTGATTTTTTGATTCGATTTGATTCTTTTCGATTCGAATCGATTCGATTCTTTTCGATTCGATTATTTTCAATTCGATTCGATTCTTTTCGATTCGATTCGATTCGATTATATTTGATTCAATTCGATTGGCTTAGATTCGATTCGATTCGATGGGAATCGATTGTTTTTGATTCAATTTGATGGGATTCGATTCTTTTCGATTTGATTCGATTCTTTTTGATTTGACTCCATTTTTTCGATTCAATTAGATTCTTTTGGATTCGTAACGATTCCTTTCCATTCGATTCGATTCTTTTCGATTTGATTCGATTCGATTCTTTTCAATTCGATTCATTCAAATAATCGAATCAAATCAAATTGAATCGAAAAGATTTGATTCGAATCGAATAGAAAAGAATCGAATCTAATTGAATCGAATCAAAAAGAATCAAATCGAATTGAATCTAATCGAAAAGAATCGAATTGAATCGAATCAAAAAGATCTACACGAATTGAAAAAAATGGAATCAAATCGAATAGAATCGAAAAGAATCGAATCGAATCGAAAGAATCGAATCAAATCGACAAAAATCAAATCAAATTGAATTGAATCGAACAGAATTGAATCGAATGACATCGAAAAGAAGCGAATCGAAAAGAATCGAATCCAATAGAAAAGAACCGAATCGAATTGAATCAAATCGAAAGGAATCGAATAAAATCAAAAATAATCAAAACGAATTGAAAAATCGAATCGATTTGATTAATTTCGGTTCGATTCGATTATTTTTGATTCAATTCGTTTTGATTCGATTATTTTCTATTCGATTTGATTATTTTTGATTCGATTCGATTCTTTTCGATTCGATTAATTTCGATTCGATTTGATTCGATTCTTTTCAATTCGATTTGATTTTCTTTTTTTTTAATTTTTAAATTTAGTTTTGATAGTCACACAGAGAGAGAGAGAGAGGCAAAGACACAGACAGAGGGAGAAGCAGGCTCCATGCACCGGGAGCCCAACGTGGGATTCAATCCCAGATCTCCAGAATCACGCCCTGGGCCAAAGGCAGGCGCTAAACCGCTGCGCCACCCAGGGATCCCCGATTTGATTATTTTCTATTCAATTCTATTCTATTCGATTATTTTCAGTTCGATTCGATTGCATTTGATTCGATTATTTTCGATTCAATTCGGTTTGATTATTTTTGAATTGATTTGATTCTTTTCGATTTAAATCGATTCGATTCTTTTCGATTCCATTATTTTATTTTTTTTTAAACTAGATTAATTATTTATTTATTTATTTATGATAGTCACAGAGAGAGAGAGGCAGAGACATAGGCAGAGGGAGAAGCAGGCTCTATGCACCGGGAGCCCGATGTGGGATTCGATCCAGGGTCTCCAGGATTGCGCCCTGGGCCAAAGGCAGGCGCCAAACTGCTGCGCCACCCAGGGATCCCTGATTCCATTATTCTAGATTTGATTCGATTTTTTGATTCGATTCGATTATTTTTGATTCAATTCGATTGGATTATTTTCGATTCGGTTCTATTCGAACCGATTATTTTCGATTCAATTCGATTCGATGCGATTATTTTCCATTTGATTCGATTATTTTCGATTCGATTTGATTAATTTTGATTCGATACGATTATTTTCAATTCAATTCAATACAATTTGATTATTTCTTATTCTATTTGATTGGATTCGATTCGATTTTTTTGATTCGATTCGATTATTTTTTATTAGATTCAATTCTTTTCGATTCGATTCGATTTGATTCTATTCGATTATTTTCGATTCAATTCGGTTCGATTCGAATCGATTATTTTCGATTCAATTCAATTCGATTCGGTTCGATAATTTTCGATTTGATTCGATTATTTTGTATTCGATTCAATTCGATTCGAATCGAGTATTTTCGATTCGATTATATGCGAATCAGTTTGGTTCGATTCGATTCGATTATTTTCGATTCAAATCAGTTCGATTCGATTATTTTAGATTCAATTCGGTTCGATTGGGTTTGATTATTTTCGATTTGATTCGATTCGATTCGATTATTTTCGATTCGATTCTATTGGATTCGTTTAGATTATTTTCAATTCGATTCGATTCTTCAATTCGATTCGATTATTTTCGATTCACTTCATTTCTATTATTTCCGGTTCGATTCGATGCGAATCTTTTCGATTTGATTATTTTCGATTTGATTATTTTCGATTCGATTCGATTCTTTTCAATTCGATTCGAATCCTTTCGATTCGGTTCGATTATTTTCGCTTCAAATCAATTCTTTTCGATTTGATTCTTTTCCTTTTTTAAATTTCTTTTACAGATTTTATTTAGTTATTCATAGAGACACAGCTAGAGAGAGAGAGGCAGAGACACAGGCAGAGGGAGAAGCAGGCTCCATCCAGGGAGCCTGATGTGTGACTCAATCCCGGGTCTCCAGGATCACACCCTGGGCTGCAGGCAGCGCTAAACCGCTGCGCCACTGGGGCTGCCCTTTATTCTATTTTTTTCGATTCGATTCAATATTTTTGATTCGAATCGACTTGATTCTTTTTGATTTGATTATTTTAGATTCGATTCGGTTCGATTATTTTCAATTTGATTCTATTCGATTCGATTTTTCTCAATTCTATTCTGTTCTTTTCGATTCAATTCGATTATATTCGATTCAATTCGATTGGTTTATATTCGATTCGATTCGATGGGAATCGATTATTTTTTATTCGATTCGATTTGATTCAATTATTTTCAATTCAATTCTATTCGATTATTTTCATTTCAATTCGATTCGATTCGATTTGATTATAATGAATTCTTTTCAATTCTATTTGAATACTTTTAATTCAATTCGATTCGATTATTTTTGATTCGATTCTATTTTTTCGATTTGATTATTTTCGATTCAATTTGATTCGATTCGATTCGATTCGATTATTTTCAATTTGATTCTATTCGATTCGATTCAATTCTTTTCTATTCTATTCGTATCACCTCGATTCTTTTCGATTCGATTATTTTAGATTCGATTCGATTATTTTCAATTTGATTTGATTATTTTTGATTCGATTCGATTCTTTTCAATTCAATTCGATTCTTTTCGATTCGATTCGATTACTTTCAATTCTCTTCTTTTCCATTATTTTCGATTCAATTCGATGTGAATCGATTATTTTTGAATCTATTCGTTTCAATTCGATTCGATTCAATTTGATTAGATTCGATTATTTTAGATTCGATTCGAATCGATTCCATTAATTTTTATTCGATTCGATAATTTTTTATTCAATTCGATTATTTTCGATTCGATTCGATGGATTCGATTCGTTTATTTTCGATTCTATTTGATTATTTTTGATTCGATTCGATTCTTTTCAATTTGATTCGATTCTTTTCGATTCGACTCGATTTTTTTCGATTCGATACGATTCTTTTCCATTCGATTCGATTCTTTTCGATTCGATTCATTCGAATAATCTAATCAAATCAAATTGAATCGAAAAGATTTGATTCGAATCGAATAGAAGAGAATCGAATCGAATCGAATTGAAAGAATCGAATCGAATCAAATCGAAAAGAATCGAATCGAATCAAATCAAAAAGAATCTAAACGAATTGAAAAAATCGAATCGAATTTAATACAATCGAAAAGAATCGAATCGAAAGAATCGAATCAAATCGACAAAAATTGAATCAAATTGAATTGAATCGAACATTATCGAATCAAATGACATCGAAAAGAAGCGAATCGAAAAGAATCGAATCCAATAGAAAAGAATCGAATCGAATTGAATCAAATTGAAAGGAATCGAATCAACAAAAAGAATCGAAACCAATTGAAAAAGATCGATTCGATTCGATTAATTTCAATTCAATTCGATTATTTTTGATTCAATTCCATTCGATTCGATTCTTTTCTATTCGATTCGATTATTTTTGATTCTATTCGATTCTTTTCGATTCGATTAATTTCGATTCGATTTGATTCGATTCTTTTCAATTTGATTTGATTATTTTCTTTTTTTAATTTTTAAATTTATTTATGATAGTCACACAGAGAGAGAGAGAGAGGCAGAGACACAGACAGAGGGAGAAGCAGGCTCCATGCACCGGGAGCCCAACGTGGGATTCAATCCCAGATCTCCAGAATCACGCCCTGGGCCAAAGGCAGGCTCTAAACTGCTGCGCCACCCAGGGATCCCCAATTTGATTATTTTCTATTCAATTCTATTCTATTCAATTATTTTCGGTTCAATTCGGTTTGATTATTTTTTAATTGATTTGATTCTTTTCGATTCGATTCGATTATTTTCGATTCGAATCAATTCGATTCTTTTCGAGTCTGTTATTTTAGATTCGATTTGATTTTTTGATTCGATTTGATTCTTTTCGATTCGAATCGATTCGATTCTTTTCGATTCGATTATTTTCAATGCGATTCGATTCTTTTCGATTCGATTCGATTCGATTATATTTGATTCAATTCGATTGGCTTAGATTCGATTCGATTCGATGGGAATCGATTATTTTTGATTCAATTTGATGGGATTCGATTCTTTTCGATTTGATTCGATTCTTTTTGATTTGACTCCATTTTTTCGATTCAATTAGATTCTTTTGGATTCGTAACGATTCTTTTCCATTCGATTCGATTCTTTTCGATTTGATTCGATTCGATTCTTTTCAATTCGATTCATTCAAATAATCGAATCAAATCAAATTGAATCGAAAAGATTTGATTCGAATCGAATAGAAAAGAATCGAATCTAATTGAATCGAATCAAAAAGAATCAAATCGAATTGAATCTAATCGAAAAGAATCGAATTGAATCGAATCAAAAAGATCTACACGAATTGAAAAAAATGGAATCAAATCGAATAGAATCGAAAAGAATCGAATCGAATCGAAAGAATCGAATCAAATCGACAAAAATCAAATCAAATTGAATTGAATCGAACAGAATTGAATCGAATGACATCGAAAAGAAGCGAATCGAAAAGAATCGAATCCAATAGAAAAGAACCGAATCGAATTGAATCAAATCGAAAGGAATCGAATAAAACCAAAAATAATCAAAACGAATTGAAAAATCGAATCGATTTGATTAATTTCGGTTCGATTCGATTATTTTTGATTCAATTCGTTTTGATTCGATTATTTTCTATTCGATTTGATTATTTTTGATTCGATTCGATTCTTTTCGATTCGATTAATTTCGATTCGATTTGATTCGATTCTTTTCAATTCGATTTGATTTTCTTTTTTTTAATTTTTAAATTTAGTTTTGATAGTCACACAGAGAGAGAGAGAGAGGCAAAGACACAGACAGAGGGAGAAGCAGGCTCCATGCACCGGGAGCCCAACGTGGGATTCAATCCCAGATCTCCAGAATCACGGCCTGGGCCAAAGGCAGGCGCTAAACCGCTGCGCCACCCAGGGATCCCCGATTTGATTATTTTCTATTCAATTCTATTCTATTCGATTATTTTCAGTTCGATTCGATTGCATTTGATTCGATTATTTTCGATTCAATTCGGTTTGATTATTTTTGAATTGATTTGATTCTTTTCGATTTAAATCGATTCGATTCTTTTCGATTCCATTATTTTATTTTTTTTTAAACTAGATTAATTATTTATTTATTTATTTATGATAGTCACAGAGAGAGAGAGGCAGAGACATAGGCAGAGGGAGAAGCAGGCTCTATGCACCGGGAGCCCGATGTGGGATTCGATCCAGGGTCTCCAGGATTGCGCCCTGGGCCAAAGGCAGGCGCCAAACTGCTGCGCCACCCAGGGATCCCTGATTCCATTATTCTAGATTTGATTCGATTTTTTGATTCGATTCGATTATTTTTGATTCAATTCGATTGGATTATTTTCGATTCGGTTCTATTCGAACCGATTATTTTCGATTCAATTCGATTCGATGCGATTATTTTCCATTTGATTCGATTATTTTCGATTCGATTTGATTAATTTTGATTCGATACGATTATTTTCAATTCAATTCAATACAATTTGATTATTTCTTATTCTATTTGATTGGATTCGATTCGATTTTTTTGATTCGATTCGATTATTTTTTATTAGATTCAATTCTTTTCGATTCGATTCGATTATTTTCGATTTGATTCTATTCGATTATTTTCGATTAAATTCGGTTCGATTCGAATCGATTATTTTCGATTCAATTCAATTCGATTCGGTTCGATAATTTTCGTTTTGATTCGATTATTTTGTATTCGATTCAATTCGATTCGAATCGAGTATTTTCGATTCAATTATATGCGAATCAGTTTGGTTCGATTCGATTCGATTATTTTCGATTCAAATCAGTTCGATTCGATTATTTTAGATTCAATTCGGTTCGATTGGGTTTGATTATTTTCGATTTGATTCGATTCGATTCGATTATTTTCGATTCGATTCTATTGGATTCGTTTAGATTATTTTCAATTCGATTCGATTCTTCAATTCGATTCGATTATTTTCGATTCACTTCATTTCTATTATTTCCGGTTCGATTCGATGCGAATCTTTTCGATTTGATTATTTTCGATTTGATTATTTTCGATTCGATTCGATTCTTTTCAATTCGATTCGAATCCTTTCGATTCGGTTCGATTATTTTCGCTTCAAATCAATTCTTTTCGATTTGATTCTTTTCCTTTTTTAAATTTCTTTTACAGATTTTATTTAGTTATTCATAGAGACACAGCTAGAGAGAGAGAGGCAGAGACACAGGCAGAGGGAGAAGCAGGCTCCATCCAGGGAGCCTGATGTGTGACTCAATCCCGGGTCTCCAGGATCACACCCTGGGCTGCAGGCAGCGCTAAACCGCTGCGCCACTGGGGCTGCCCTTTATTCTATTTTTTTCGATTCGATTCAATATTTTTGATTCGAATCGACTTGATTCTTTTTGATTTGATTATTTTAGATTCGATTCGGTTCGATTATTTTCAATTTGATTCTATTCGATTCGATTTTTCTCAATTCTATTCTGTTCTTTTCGATTCAATTCGATTATATTCGATTCAATTCGATTGGTTTATATTCGATTCGATTCGATGGGAATCGATTATTTTTTATTCGATTCGATTTGATTCAATTATTTTCAATTCAATTCTATTCGATTATTTTCATTTCAATTCGATTCGATTCGATTTGATTATAATGAATTCTTTTCAATTCTATTTGAATACTTTTAATTCAATTCGATTCGATTATTTTTGATTCGATTCTATTTTTTCGATTTGATTATTTTCGATTCAATTTGATTCGATTCGATTCGATTCGATTATTTTCAATTTGATTCTATTCGATTCGATTCAATTCTTTTCTATTCTATTCGTATCACCTCGATTCTTTTCGATTCGATTATTTTAGATTCGATTCGATTATTTTCAATTTGATTTGATTATTTTTGATTCGATTCGATTCTTTTCAATTCAATTCGATTCTTTTCGATTCGATTCGATTACTTTCAATTCTCTTCTTTTCCATTATTTTCGATTCAATTCGATGTGAATCGATTATTTTTGAATCTATTCGTTTCAATTCGATTCGATTCAATTTGATTAGATTCGATTATTTTAGATTCGATTCGAATCGATTCCATTAATTTTTATTCGATTCGATAATTTTTTATTCAATTCGATTATTTTCGATTCGATTCGATGGATTCGATTCGTTTATTTTCGATTCTATTTGATTATTTTTGATTCGATTCGATTCTTTTCAATTTGATTCGATTCTTTTCGATTCGACTCGATTTTTTTCGATTCGATACGATTCTTTTCCATTCGATTCGATTCTTTTCGATTCGATTCATTCGAATAATCTAATCAAATCAAATTGAATCGAAAAGATTTGATTCGAATCGAATAGAAGAGAATCGAATCGAATCGAATTGAAAGAATCGAATCGAATCAAATCGAAAAGAATCGAATCGAATCAAATCAAAAAGAATCTAAACGAATTGAAAAAATCGAATCGAATTTAATACAATCGAAAAGAATCGAATCGAAAGAATCGAATCAAATCGACAAAAATTGAATCAAATTGAATTGAATCGAACATTATCGAATCAAATGACATCGAAAAGAAGCGAATCGAAAAGAATCGAATCCAATAGAAAAGAATCGAATCGAATTGAATCAAATTGAAAGGAATCGAATCAACAAAAAGAATCGAAACCAATTGAAAAAGATCGATTCGATTCGATTAATTTCAATTCAATTCGATTATTTTTGATTCAATTCCATTCGATTCGATTCTTTTCTATTCGATTCGATTATTTTTGATTCTATTCGATTCTTTTCGATTCGATTAATTTCGATTCGATTTGATTCGATTCTTTTCAATTTGATTTGATTATTTTCTTTTTTTAATTTTTAAATTTATTTATGATAGTCACACAGAGAGAGAGAGAGAGGCAGAGACACAGACAGAGGGAGAAGCAGGCTCCATGCACCGGGAGCCCAACGTGGGATTCAATCCCAGATCTCCAGAATCACGCCCTGGGCCAAAGGCAGGCTCTAAACTGCTGCGCCACCCAGGGATCCCCAATTTGATTATTTTCTATTCAATTCTATTCTATTCAATTATTTTCGGTTCAATTCGGTTTGATTATTTTTTAATTGATTTGATTCTTTTCGATTCGATTCGATTATTTTCGATTCGAATCAATTCGATTCTTTTCGAGTCTGTTATTTTAGATTCGATTTGATTTTTTGATTCGATTTGATTCTTTTCGATTCGAATCGATTCGATTCTTTTCGATTCGATTCTTTTCAATTCGATTCGATTCTTTTCGATTCGATTCGATTCGATTATATTTGATTCAATTCGATTGGCTTAGATTCGATTCGATTCGATGGGAATCGATTATTTTTGATTCAATTTGATGGGATTCGATTCTTTTCGATTTGATTCGATTCTTTTTGATTTGACTCCATTTTTTCGATTCAATTAGATTCTTTTGGATTCGTAACGATTCTTTTCCATTCGATTCGATTCTTTTCGATTTGATTCGATTCGATTCTTTTCAATTCGATTCATTCAAATAATCGAATCAAATCAAATTGAATCGAAAAGATTTGATTCGAATCGAATAGAAAAGAATCGAATCTAATTGAATCGAATCAAAAAGAATCAAATCGAATTGAATCTAATCGAAAAGAATCGAATTGAATCGAATCAAAAAGATCTACACGAATTGAAAAAAATGGAATCAAATCGAATAGAATCGAAAAGAATCGAATCGAATCGAAAGAATCGAATCAAATCGACAAAAATCAAATCAAATTGAATTGAATCGAACAGAATTGAATCGAATGACATCGAAAAGAAGCGAATCGAAAAGAATCGAATCCAATAGAAAAGAACCGAATCGAATTGAATCAAATCGAAAGGAATCGAATAAAACCAAAAATAATCAAAACGAATTGAAAAATCGAATCGATTTGATTAATTTCGGTTCGATTCGATTATTTTTGATTCAATTCGTTTTGATTCGATTATTTTCTATTCGATTTGATTATTTTTGATTCGATTCGATTCTTTTCGATTCGATTAATTTCGATTCGATTTGATTCGATTCTTTTCAATTCGATTTGATTTTCTTTTTTTTTAATTTTTAAATTTAGTTTTGATAGTCACACAGAGAGAGAGAGAGAGGCAAAGACACAGACAGAGGGAGAAGCAGGCTCCATGCACCGGGAGCCCAACGTGGGATTCAATCCCAGATCTCCAGAATCACGCCCTGGGCCAAAGGCAGGCGCTAAACCGCTGCGCCACCCAGGGATCCCCGATTTGATTATTTTCTATTCAATTCTATTCTATTCGATTATTTTCAGTTCGATTCGATTGCATTTGATTCGATTATTTTCGATTCAATTCGGTTTGATTATTTTTGAATTGATTTGATTCTTTTCGATTTAAATCGATTCGATTCTTTTCGATTCCATTATTTTATTTTTTTTTAAACTAGATTAATTATTTATTTATTTATTTATGATAGTCACAGAGAGAGAGAGGCAGAGACATAGGCAGAGGGAGAAGCAGGCTCTATGCACCGGGAGCCCGATGTGGGATTCGATCCAGGGTCTCCAGGATTGCGCCCTGGGCCAAAGGCAGGCGCCAAACTGCTGCGCCACCCAGGGATCCCTGATTCCATTATTCTAGATTTGATTCGATTTTTTGATTCGATTCGATTATTTTTGATTCAATTCGATTGGATTATTTTCGATTCGGTTCTATTCGAACCGATTATTTTCGATTCAATTCGATTCGATGCGATTATTTTCCATTTGATTCGATTATTTTCGATTCGATTTGATTAATTTTGATTCGATACGATTATTTTCAATTCAATTCAATACAATTTGATTATTTCTTATTCTATTTGATTGGATTCGATTCGATTTTTTTTGATTCGATTCGATTATTTTTTATTAGATTCAATTCTTTTCGATTCGATTCGATTTGATTCTATTCGATTATTTTCGATTCAATTCGGTTCGATTCGAATCGATTATTTTCGATTCAATTCAATTCGATTCGGTTCGATAATTTTCGATTTGATTCGATTATTTTGTATTCGATTCAATTCGATTCGAATCGAGTATTTTCGATTCGATTATATTCGAATCAGTTTGGTTCGATTCGATTCGATTATTTTCGATTCAAATCAGTTCGATTCGATTATTTTAGATTCAATTCGGTTCGATTGGGTTTGATTATTTTCGATTTGATTCGATTCGATTCGATTATTTTCGATTCGATTCTATTGGATTCGTTTAGATTATTTTCAATTCGATTCGATTCTTCAATTCGATTCGATTATTTTCGATTCACTTCATTTCTATTATTTCCGGTTCGATTCGATGCGAATCTTTTCGATTTGATTATTTTCGATTCGATTCGATTCTTTTCAATTCGATTCGAATCCTTTCGATTCGGTTCGATTATTTTCGCTTCAAATCAATTCTTTTCGATTTGATTCTTTTCCTTTTTTAAATTTCTTTTACAGATTTTATTTAGTTATTCATAGAGACACAGCTAGAGAGAGAGAGGCAGAGACACAGGCAGAGGGAGAAGCAGGCTCCATCCAGGGAGCCTGATGTGTGACTCAATCCCGGGTCTCCAGGATCACACCCTGGGCTGCAGGCAGCGCTAAACCGCTGCGCCACTGGGGCTGCCCTTTATTCTATTTTTTTCGATTCGATTCAATATTTTTGATTCGAATCGACTTGATTCTTTTTGATTTGATTAATTTAGATTCGATTCGGTTCGATTATTTTCAATTTGATTCTATTCGATTCGATTTTTCTCAATTCTATTCTGTTCTTTTCGATTCAATTCGATTATATTCGATTCAATTCGATTGGTTTATATTCGATTCGATTCGATGGGAATCGATTATTTTTTATTCGATTCGATTTGATTCAATTATTTTCAATTCAATTCTATTCGATTATTTTCATTTCAATTCGATTCGATTCGATTTGATTATAATGAATTCTTTTCAATTCTATTTGAATACTTTTAATTCAATTCGATTCGATTATTTTTGATTCGATTCTATTTTTTCGATTTGATTATTTTCGATTCAATTTGATTCGATTCGATTCGATTCGATTATTTTCAATTTGATTCTATTCGATTCGATTCAATTCTTTTCTATTCTATTCGTATCACCTCGATTCTTTTCGATTCGATTATTTTAGATTCGATTCGATTATTTTCAATTTGATTTGATTATTTTTGATTCGATTCGATTCTTTTCAATTCAATTCGATTCTTTTCGATTCGATTCGATTACTTTCAATTCTCTTCTTTTCCATTATTTTCGATTCAATTCGATGTGAATCGATTATTTTTGAATCTATTCGTTTCAATTCGATTCGATTCAATTTGATTAGATTCGATTATTTTAGATTCGATTCGAATCGATTCCATTAATTTTTATTCGATTCGATAATTTTTTATTCAATTCGATTATTTTCGATTCGATTCGATGGATTCGATTCGTTTATTTTCGATTCTATTTGATTATTTTTGATTCGATTCGATTCTTTTCAATTTGATTCGATTCTTTTCGATTCGACTCGATTTTTTTCGATTCGATACGATTCTTTTCCATTCGATTCGATTCTTTTCGATTCGATTCATTCGAATAATCTAATCAAATCAAATTGAATCGAAAAGATTTGATTCGAATCGAATAGAAGAGAATCGAATCGAATCGAATTGAAAGAATCGAATCGAATCAAATCGAAAAGAATCGAATCGAATCAAATCAAAAAGAATCTAAACGAATTGAAAAAATCGAATCGAATTTAATACAATCGAAAAGAATCGAATCGAAAGAATCGAATCAAATCGACAAAAATTGAATCAAATTGAATTGAATCGAACATTATCGAATCAAATGACATCGAAAAGAAGCGAATCGAAAAGAATCGAATCCAATAGAAAAGAATCGAATCGAATTGAATCAAATTGAAAGGAATCGAATCAACAAAAAGAATCGAAACCAATTGAAAAAGATCGATTCGATTCGATTAATTTCAATTCAATTCGATTATTTTTGATTCAATTCCATTCGATTCGATTCTTTTCTATTCGATTCGATTATTTTTGATTCTATTCGATTCTTTTCGATTCGATTAATTTCGATTCGATTTGATTCGATTCTTTTCAATTTGATTTGATTATTTTCTTTTTTTAATTTTTAAATTTATTTATGATAGTCACACAGAGAGAGAGAGAGAGGCAGAGACACAGACAGAGGGAGAAGCAGGCTCCATGCACCGGGAGCCCAACGTGGGATTCAATCCCAGATCTCCAGAATCACGCCCTGGGCCAAAGGCAGGCTCTAAACTGCTGCGCCACCCAGGGATCCCCAATTTGATTATTTTCTATTCAATTCTATTCTATTCAATTATTTTCGGTTCAATTCGGTTTGATTATTTTTTAATTGATTTGATTCTTTTCGATTCGATTCGATTATTTTCGATTCGAATCAATTCGATTCTTTTCGAGTCTGTTATTTTAGATTCGATTTGATTTTTTGATTCGATTTGATTCTTTTCGATTCGAATCGATTCGATTCTTTTCGATTCGATTCTTTTCAATTCGATTCGATTCTTTTCGATTCGATTCGATTCGATTATATTTGATTCAATTCGATTGGCTTAGATTCGATTCGATTCGATGGGAATCGATTATTTTTGATTCAATTTGATGGGATTCGATTCTTTTCGATTTGATTCGATTCTTTTTGATTTGACTCCATTTTTTCGATTCAATTAGATTCTTTTGGATTCGTAACGATTCTTTTCCATTCGATTCGATTCTTTTCGATTTGATTCGATTCGATTCTTTTCAATTCGATTCATTCAAATAATCGAATCAAATCAAATTGAATCGAAAAGATTTGATTCGAATCGAATAGAAAAGAATCGAATCTAATTGAATCGAATCAAAAAGAATCAAATCGAATTGAATCTAATCGAAAAGAATCGAATTGAATCGAATCAAAAAGATCTACACGAATTGAAAAAAATGGAATCAAATCGAATAGAATCGAAAAGAATCGAATCGAATCGAAAGAATCGAATCAAATCGACAAAAATCAAATCAAATTGAATTGAATCGAACAGAATTGAATCGAATGACATCGAAAAGAAGCGAATCGAAAAGAATCGAATCCAATAGAAAAGAACCGAATCGAATTGAATCAAATCGAAAGGAATCGAATAAAATCAAAAATAATCAAAACGAATTGAAAAATCGAATCGATTTGATTAATTTCGGTTCGATTCGATTATTTTTGATTCAATTCGTTTTGATTCGATTATTTTCTATTCGATTTGATTATTTTTGATTCGATTCGATTCTTTTCGATTCGATTAATTTCGATTCGATTTGATTCAATTCTTTTCAATTCGATTTGATTTTCTTTTTTTTTAATTTTTAAATTTAGTTTTGATAGTCACACAGAGAGAGAGAGAGAGGCAAAGACACAGACAGAGGGAGAAGCAGGCTCCATGCACCGGGAGCCCAACGTGGGATTCAATCCCAGATCTCCAGAATCACGCCCTGGGCCAAAGGCAGGCGCTAAACCGCTGCGCCACCCAGGGATCCCCGATTTGATTATTTTCTATTCAATTCTATTCTATTCGATTATTTTCAGTTCGATTCGATTGCATTTGATTCGATTATTTTCGATTCAATTCGGTTTGATTATTTTTGAATTGATTTGATTCTTTTCGATTTAAATCGATTCGATTCTTTTCGATTCCATTATTTTATTTTTTTTTAAACTAGATTAATTATTTATTTATTTATTTATGATAGTCACAGAGAGAGAGAGGCAGAGACATAGGCAGAGGGAGAAGCAGGCTCTATGCACCGGGAGCCCGATGTGGGATTCGATCCAGGGTCTCCAGGATTGCGCCCTGGGCCAAAGGCAGGCGCCAAACTGCTGCGCCACCCAGGGATCCCTGATTCCATTATTCTAGATTTGATTCGATTTTTTGATTCGATTCGATTATTTTTGATTCAATTCGATTGGATTATTTTCGATTCGGTTCTATTCGAACCGATTATTTTCGATTCAATTCGATTCGATGCGATTATTTTCCATTTGATTCGATTATTTTCGATTCGATTTGATTAATTTTGATTCGATACGATTATTTTCAATTCAATTCAATACAATTTGATTATTTCTTATTCTATTTGATTGGATTCGATTCGATTTTTTTGATTCGATTCAATTATTTTTTATTAGATTCAATTCTTTTCGATTCGATTCGATTTGATTCTATTCGATTATTTTCGATTCAATTCGGTTCGATTCGAATCGATTATTTTCGATTCAATTCAATTCGATTCGGTTCGATAATTTTCGATTTGATTCGATTATTTTGTATTCGATTCAATTCGATTCGAATCGAGTATTTTCGATTCGATTATATGCGAATCAGTTTGGTTCGATTCGATTCGATTATTTTCGATTCAAATCAGTTCGATTCGATTATTTTAGATTCAATTCGGTTCGATTGGGTTTGATTATTTTCGATTTGATTCGATTCGATTCGATTATTTTCGATTCGATTCTATTGGATTCGTTTAGATTATTTTCAATTCGATTCGATTCTTCAATTCGATTCGATTATTTTCGATTCACTTCATTTCTATTATTTCCGGTTCGATTCGATGCGAATCTTTTCGATTTGATTATTTTCGATTCGATTCGATTCTTTTCAATTCGATTCGAATCCTTTCGATTCGGTTCGATTATTTTCGCTTCAAATCAATTCTTTTCGATTTGATTCTTTTCCTTTTTTAAATTTCTTTTACAGATTTTATTTAGTTATTCATAGAGACACAGCTAGAGAGAGAGAGGCAGAGACACAGGCAGAGGGAGAAGCAGGCTCCATCCAGGGAGCCTGATGTGTGACTCAATCCCGGGTCTCCAGGATCACACCCTGGGCTGCAGGCAGCGCTAAACCGCTGCGCCACTGGGGCTGCCCTTTATTCTATTTTTTTCGATTCGATTCAATATTTTTGATTCGAATCGACTTGATTCTTTTTGATTTGATTATTTTAGATTCGATTCGGTTCGATTATTTTCAATTTGATTCTATTCGATTCGATTTTTCTCAATTCTATTCTGTTCTTTTCGATTCAATTCGATTATATTCGATTCAATTCGATTGGTTTATATTCGATTCGATTCGATGGGAATCGATTATTTTTTATTCGATTCGATTTGATTCAATTATTTTCAATTCAATTCTATTCGATTATTTTCATCTCAATTCGATTCGATTCGATTTGATTATAATGAATTCTTTTCAATTCTATTTGAATACTTTTAATTCAATTCGATTCGATTATTTTTGATTCGATTCTATTTTTTCGATTTGATTATTTTCGATTCAATTTGATTCGATTCGATTCGATTCGATTATTTTCAATTTGATTCTATTCGATTCGATTCAATTCTTTTCTATTCTATTCGTATCACCTCGATTCTTTTCGATTCGATTATTTTAGATTCGATTCGATTATTTTCAATTTGATTTGATTATTTTTGATTCGATTCGATTCTTTTCAATTCAATTCGATTCTTTTCGATTCGATTCGATTACTTTCAATTCTCTTCTTTTCCATTATTTTCGATTCAATTCGATGTGAATCGATTATTTTTGAATCTATTCGTTTCAATTCGATTCGATTCAATTTGATTAGATTCGATTATTTTAGATTCGATTCGAATCGATTCCATTAATTTTTATTCGATTCGATAATTTTTTATTCAATTCGATTATTTTCGATTCGATTCGATGGATTCGATTCGTTTATTTTCGATTCTATTTGATTATTTTTGATTCGATTCGATTCTTTTCAATTTGATTCGATTCTTTTCGATTCGACTCGATTTTTTTCGATTCGATACGATTCTTTTCCATTCGATTCGATTCTTTTCGATTCGATTCATTCGAATAATCTAATCAAATCAAATTGAATCGAAAAGATTTGATTCGAATCGAATAGAAGAGAATCGAATCGAATCGAATTGAAAGAATCGAATCGAATCAAATCGAAAAGAATCGAATCGAATCAAATCAAAAAGAATCTAAACGAATTGAAAAAATCGAATCGAATTTAATACAATCGAAAAGAATCGAATCGAAAGAATCGAATCAAATCGACAAAAATTGAATCAAATTGAATTGAATCGAACATTATCGAATCAAATGACATCGAAAAGAAGCGAATCGAAAAGAATCGAATCCAATAGAAAAGAATCGAATCGAATTGAATCAAATTGAAAGGAATCGAATCAACAAAAAGAATCGAAACCAATTGAAAAAGATCGATTCGATTCGATTAATTTCAATTCAATTCGATTATTTTTGATTCAATTCCATTCGATTCGATTCTTTTCTATTCGATTCGATTATTTTTTATTCTATTCGATTCTTTTCGATTCGATTAATTTCGATTCGATTTGATTCGATTCTTTTCAATTTGATTTGATTATTTTCTTTTTTTAATTTTTAAATTTATTTATGATAGTCACACAGAGAGAGAGAGAGAGGCAGAGACACAGACAGAGGGAGAAGCAGGCTCCATGCACCGGGAGCCCAACGTGGGATTCAATCCCAGATCTCCAGAATCACGCCCTGGGCCAAAGGCAGGCTCTAAACTGCTGCGCCACCCAGGGATCCCCAATTTGATTATTTTCTATTCAATTCTATTCTATTCAATTATTTTCGGTTCAATTCGGTTTGATTATTTTTTAATTGATTTGATTCTTTTCGATTCGATTCGATTATTTTCGATTCGAATCAATTCGATTCTTTTCGAGTCTGTTATTTTAGATTCGATTTGATTTTTTGATTCGATTTGATTCTTTTCGATTCGAATCGATTCGATTCTTTTCGATTCGATTCTTTTCAATGCGATTCGATTCTTTTCGATTCGATTCGATTCGATTATATTTGATTCAATTCGATTGGCTTAGATTCGATTCGATTCGATGGGAATCGATTATTTTTGATTCAATTTGATGGGATTCGATTCTTTTCGATTTGATTCGATTCTTTTTGATTTGACTCCATTTTTTCGATTCAATTAGATTCTTTTGGATTCGTAACGATTCTTTTCCATTCGATTCGATTCTTTTCGATTTGATTCGATTCGATTCTTTTCAATTCGATTCATTCAAATAATCGAATCAAATCAAATTGAATCGAAAAGATTTGATTCGAATCGAATAGAAAAGAATCGAATCTAATTGAATCGAATCAAAAAGAATCAAATCGAATTGAATCTAATCGAAAAGAATCGAATTGAATCGAATCAAAAAGATCTACACGAATTGAAAAAAATGGAATCAAATCGAATAGAATCGAAAAGAATCGAATCGAATCGAAAGAATCGAATCAAATCGACAAAAATCAAATCAAATTGAATTGAATCGAACAGAATTGAATCGAATGACATCGAAAAGAAGCGAATCGAAAAGAATCGAATCCAATAGAAAAGAACCGAATCGAATTGAATCAAATCGAAAGGAATCGAATAAAACCAAAAATAATCAAAACGAATTGAAAAATCGAATCGATTTGATTAATTTCGGTTCGATTCGATTATTTTTGATTCAATTCGTTTTGATTCGATTATTTTCTATTCGATTTGATTATTTTTGATTCGATTCGATTCTTTTCGATTCGATTAATTTCGATTCGATTTGATTCGATTCTTTTCAATTCGATTTGATTTTCTTTTTTTTTAATTTTTAAATTTAGTTTTGATAGTCACACAGAGAGAGAGAGAGAGGCAAAGACACAGACAGAGGGAGAAGCAGGCTCCATGCACCGGGAGCCCAACGTGGGATTCAATCCCAGATCTCCAGAATCACGCCCTGGGCCAAAGGCAGGCGCTAAACCGCTGCGCCACCCAGGGATCCCCGATTTGATTATTTTCTATTCAATTCTATTCTATTCGATTATTTTCAGTTCGATTCGATTGCATTTGATTCGATTATTTTCGATTCAATTCGGTTTGATTATTTTTGAATTGATTTGATTCTTTTCGATTTAAATCGATTCGATTCTTTTCGATTCCATTATTTTATTTTTTTTTAAACTAGATTAATTATTTATTTATTTATTTATGATAGTCACAGAGAGAGAGAGGCAGAGACATAGGCAGAGGGAGAAGCAGGCTCTATGCACCGGGAGCCCGATGTGGGATTCGATCCAGGGTCTCCAGGATTGCGCCCTGGGCCAAAGGCAGGCGCCAAACTGCTGCGCCACCCAGGGATCCCTGATTCCATTATTCTAGATTTGATTCGATTTTTTGATTCGATTCGATTATTTTTGATTCAATTCGATTGGATTATTTTCGATTCGGTTCTATTCGAACCGATTATTTTCGATTCAATTCGATTCGATGCGATTATTTTCCATTTGATTCGATTATTTTCGATTCGATTTGATTAATTTTGATTCGATACGATTATTTTCAATTCAATTCAATACAATTTGATTATTTCTTATTCTATTTGATTGGATTCGATTCGATTTTTTTGATTCGATTCGATTATTTTTTATTAGATTCAATTCTTTTCGATTCGATTCGATTTGATTCTATTCGATTATTTTCGATTCAATTCGGTTCGATTCGAATCGATTATTTTCGATTCAATTCAATTCGATTCGGTTCGATAATTTTCGATTTGATTCGATTATTTTGTATTCGATTCAATTCGATTCGAATCGAGTATTTTCGATTCGATTATATGCGAATCAGTTTGGTTCGATTCGATTCGATTATTTTCGATTCAAATCAGTTCGATTCGATTATTTTAGATTCAATTCGGTTCGATTGGGTTTGATTATTTTCGATTTGATTCGATTCGATTCGATTATTTTCGATTCGATTCTATTGGATTCGTTTAGATTATTTTCAATTCGATTCGATTCTTCAATTCGATTCGATTATTTTCGATTCACTTCATTTCTATTATTTCCGGTTCGATTCGATGCGAATCTTTTCGATTTGATTATTTTCGATTCGATTCGATTCTTTTCAATTCGATTCGAATCCTTTCGATTCGGTTCGATTATTTTCGCTTCAAATCAATTCTTTTCGATTTGATTCTTTTCCTTTTTTAAATTTCTTTTACAGATTTTATTTAGTTATTCATAGAGACACAGCTAGAGAGAGAGAGGCAGAGACACAGGCAGAGGGAGAAGCAGGCTCCATCCAGGGAGCCTGATGTGTGACTCAATCCCGGGTCTCCAGGATCACACCCTGGGCTGCAGGCAGCGCTAAACCGCTGCGCCACTGGGGCTGCCCTTTATTCTATTTTTTTCGATTCGATTCAATATTTTTGATTCGAATCGACTTGATTCTTTTTGATTTGATTATTTTAGATTCGATTCGGTTCGATTATTTTCAATTTGATTCTATTCGATTCGATTTTTCTCAATTCTATTCTGTTCTTTTCGATTCAATTCGATTATATTCGATTCAATTCGATTGGTTTATATTCGATTCGATTCGATGGGAATCGATTATTTTTTATTCGATTCGATTTGATTCAATTATTTTCAATTCAATTCTATTCGATTATTTTCATCTCAATTCGATTCGATTCGATTTGATTATAATGAATTCTTTTCAATTCTATTTGAATACTTTTAATTCAATTCGATTCGATTATTTTTGATTCGATTCTATTTTTTCGATTTGATTATTTTCGATTCAATTTGATTCGATTCGATTCGATTCGATTATTTTCAATTTGATTCTATTCGATTCGATTCAATTCTTTTCTATTCTATTCGTATCACCTCGATTCTTTTCGATTCGATTATTTTAGATTCGATTCGATTATTTTCAATTTGATTTGATTATTTTTGATTCGATTCGATTCTTTTCAATTCAATTCGATTCTTTTCGATTCGATTCGATTACTTTCAATTCTCTTCTTTTCCATTATTTTCGATTCAATTCGATGTGAATCGATTATTTTTGAATCTATTCGTTTCAATTCGATTCGATTCAATTTGATTAGATTCGATTATTTTAGATTCGATTCGAATCGATTCCATTAATTTTTATTCGATTCGATAATTTTTTATTCAATTCGATTATTTTCGATTCGATTCGATGGATTCGATTCGTTTATTTTCGATTCTATTTGATTATTTTTGATTCGATTCGATTCTTTTCAATTTGATTCGATTCTTTTCGATTCGACTCGATTTTTTTCGATTCGATACGATTCTTTTCCATTCGATTCGATTCTTTTCGATTCGATTCATTCGAATAATCTAATCAAATCAAATTGAATCGAAAAGATTTGATTCGAATCGAATAGAAGAGAATCGAATCGAATCGAATTGAAAGAATCGAATCGAATCAAATCGAAAAGAATCGAATCGAATCAAATCAAAAAGAATCTAAACGAATTGAAAAAATCGAATCGAATTTAATACAATCGAAAAGAATCGAATCGAAAGAATCGAATCAAATCGACAAAAATTGAATCAAATTGAATTGAATCGAACATTATCGAATCAAATGACATCGAAAAGAAGCGAATCGAAAAGAATCGAATCCAATAGAAAAGAATCGAATCGAATTGAATCAAATTGAAAGGAATCGAATCAACAAAAAGAATCGAAACCAATTGAAAAAGATCGATTCGATTCGATTAATTTCAATTCAATTCGATTATTTTTGATTCAATTCCATTCGATTCGATTCTTTTCTATTCGATTCGATTATTTTTGATTCTATTCGATTCTTTTCGATTCGATTAATTTCGATTCGATTTGATTCGATTCTTTTCAATTTGATTTGATTATTTTCTTTTTTTAATTTTTAAATTTATTTATGATAGTCACACAGAGAGAGAGAGAGAGGCAGAGACACAGACAGAGGGAGAAGCAGGCTCCATGCACCGGGAGCCCAACGTGGGATTCAATCCCAGATCTCCAGAATCACGCCCTGGGCCAAAGGCAGGCTCTAAACTGCTGCGCCACCCAGGGATCCCCAATTTGATTATTTTCTATTCAATTCTATTCTATTCAATTATTTTCGGTTCAATTCGGTTTGATTATTTTTTAATTGATTTGATTCTTTTCGATTCGATTCGATTATTTTCGATTCGAATCAATTCGATTCTTTTCGAGTCTGTTATTTTAGATTCGATTTGATTTTTTGATTCGATTTGATTCTTTTCGATTCGAATCGATTCGATTCTTTTCGATTCGATTCTTTTCAATTCGATTCGATTCTTTTCGATTCGATTCGATTCGATTATATTTGATTCAATTCGATTGGCTTAGATTCGATTCGATTCGATGGGAATCGATTATTTTTGATTCAATTTGATGGGATTCGATTCTTTTCGATTTGATTCGATTCTTTTTGATTTGACTCCATTTTTTCGATTCAATTAGATTCTTTTGGATTCGTAACGATTCTTTTCCATTCGATTCGATTCTTTTCGATTTGATTCGATTCGATTCTTTTCAATTCGATTCATTCAAATAATCGAATCAAATCAAATTGAATCGAAAAGATTTGATTCGAATCGAATAGAAAAGAATCGAATCTAATTGAATCGAATCAAAAAGAATCAAATCGAATTGAATCTAATCGAAAAGAATCGAATTGAATCGAATCAAAAAGATCTACACGAATTGAAAAAAATGGAATCAAATCGAATAGAATCGAAAAGAATCGAATCGAATCGAAAGAATCGAATCAAATCGACAAAAATCAAATCAAATTGAATTGAATCGAACAGAATTGAATCGAATGACATCGAAAAGAAGCGAATCGAAAAGAATCGAATCCAATAGAAAAGAACCGAATCGAATTGAATCAAATCGAAAGGAATCGAATAAAACCAAAAATAATCAAAACGAATTGAAAAATCGAATCGATTTGATTAATTTCGGTTCGATTCGATTATTTTTGATTCAATTCGTTTTGATTCGATTATTTTCTATTCGATTTGATTATTTTTGATTCGATTCGATTCTTTTCGATTCGATTAATTTCGATTCGATTTGATTCGATTCTTTTCAATTCGATTTGATTTTCTTTTTTTTTAATTTTTAAATTTAGTTTTGATAGTCACACAGAGAGAGAGAGAGAGGCAAAGACACAGACAGAGGGAGAAGCAGGCTCCATGCACCGGGAGCCCAACGTGGGATTCAATCCCAGATCTCCAGAATCACGCCCTGGGCCAAAGGCAGGCGCTAAACCGCTGCGCCACCCAGGGATCCCCGATTTGATTATTTTCTATTCAATTCTATTCTATTCGATTATTTTCAGTTCGATTCGATTGCATTTGATTCGATTATTTTCGATTCAATTCGGTTTGATTATTTTTGAATTGATTTGATTCTTTTCGATTTAAATCGATTCGATTCTTTTCGATTCCATTATTTTATTTTTTTTTAAACTAGATTAATTATTTATTTATTTATGATAGTCACAGAGAGAGAGAGGCAGAGACATAGGCAGAGGGAGAAGCAGGCTCTATGCACCGGGAGCCCGATGTGGGATTCGATCCAGGGTCTCCAGGATTGCGCCCTGGGCCAAAGGCAGGCGCCAAACTGCTGCGCCACCCAGGGATCCCTGATTCCATTATTCTAGATTTGATTCGATTTTTTGATTCGATTCGATTATTTTTGATTCAATTCGATTGGATTATTTTCGATTCGGTTCTATTCGAACCGATTATTTTCGATTCAATTCGATTCGATGCGATTATTTTCCATTTGATTCGATTATTTTCGATTCGATTTGATTAATTTTGATTCGATACGATTATTTTCAATTCAATTCAATACAATTTGATTATTTCTTATTCTATTTGATTGGATTCGATTCGATTTTTTTGATTCGATTCGATTATTTTTTATTAGATTCAATTCTTTTCGATTCGATTCGATTTGATTCTATTCGATTATTTTCGATTCAATTCGGTTCGATTCGAATCGATTATTTTCGATTCAATTCAATTCGATTCGGTTCGATAATTTTCGATTTGATTCGATTATTTTGTATTCGATTCAATTCGATTCGAATCGAGTATTTTCGATTCGATTATATGCGAATCAGTTTGGTTCGATTCGATTCGATTATTTTCGATTCAAATCAGTTCGATTCGATTATTTTAGATTCAATTCGGTTCGATTGGGTTTGATTATTTTCGATTTGATTCGATTCGATTCGATTATTTTCGATTCGATTCTATTGGATTCGTTTAGATTATTTTCAATTCGATTCGATTCTTCAATTCGATTCGATTATTTTCGATTCACTTCATTTCTATTATTTCCGGTTCGATTCGATGCGAATCTTTTCGATTTGATTATTTTCGATTTGATTATTTTCGATTCGATTCGATTCTTTTCAATTCGATTCGAATCCTTTCGATTCGGTTCGATTATTTTCGCTTCAAATCAATTCTTTTCGATTTGATTCTTTTCCTTTTTTAAATTTCTTTTACAGATTTTATTTAGTTATTCATAGAGACACAGCTAGAGAGAGAGAGGCAGAGACACAGGCAGAGGGAGAAGCAGGCTCCATCCAGGGAGCCTGATGTGTGACTCAATCCCGGGTCTCCAGGATCACACCCTGGGCTGCAGGCAGCGCTAAACCGCTGCGCCACTGGGGCTGCCCTTTATTCTATTTTTTTCGATTCGATTCAATATTTTTGATTCGAATCGACTTGATTCTTTTTGATTTGATTATTTTAGATTCGATTCGGTTCGATTATTTTCAATTTGATTCTATTCGATTCGATTTTTCTCAATTCTATTCTGTTCTTTTCGATTCAATTCGATTATATTCGATTCAATTCGATTGGTTTATATTCGATTCGATTCGATGGGAATCGATTATTTTTTATTCGATTCGATTTGATTCAATTATTTTCAATTCAATTCTATTCGATTATTTTCATTTCAATTCGATTCGATTCGATTTGATTATAATGAATTCTTTTCAATTCTATTTGAATACTTTTAATTCAATTCGATTCGATTATTTTTGATTCGATTCTATTTTTTCGATTTGATTATTTTCGATTCAATTTGATTCGATTCGATTCGATTCGATTATTTTCAATTTGATTCTATTCGATTCGATTCAATTCTTTTCTATTCTATTCGTATCACCTCGATTCTTTTCGATTCGATTATTTTAGATTCGATTCGATTATTTTCAATTTGATTTGATTATTTTTGATTCGATTCGATTCTTTTCAATTCAATTCGATTCTTTTCGATTCGATTCGATTACTTTCAATTCTCTTCTTTTCCATTATTTTCGATTCAATTCGATGTGAATCGATTATTTTTGAATCTATTCGTTTCAATTCGATTCGATTCAATTTGATTAGATTCGATTATTTTAGATTCGATTCGAATCGATTCCATTAATTTTTATTCGATTCGATAATTTTTTATTCAATTCGATTATTTTCGATTCGATTCGATGGATTCGATTCGTTTATTTTCGATTCTATTTGATTATTTTTGATTCGATTCGATTCTTTTCAATTTGATTCGATTCTTTTCGATTCGACTCGATTTTTTTCGATTCGATACGATTCTTTTCCATTCGATTCGATTCTTTTCGATTCGATTCATTCGAATAATCTAATCAAATCAAATTGAATCGAAAAGATTTGATTCGAATCGAATAGAAGAGAATCGAATCGAATCGAATTGAAAGAATCGAATCGAATCAAATCGAAAAGAATCGAATCGAATCAAATCAAAAAGAATCTAAACGAATTGAAAAAATCGAATCGAATTTAATACAATCGAAAAGAATCGAATCGAAAGAATCGAATCAAATCGACAAAAATTGAATCAAATTGAATTGAATCGAACATTATCGAATCAAATGACATCGAAAAGAAGCGAATCGAAAAGAATCGAATCCAATAGAAAAGAATCGAATCGAATTGAATCAAATTGAAAGGAATCGAATCAACAAAAAGAATCGAAACCAATTGAAAAAGATCGATTCGATTCGATTAATTTCAATTCAATTCGATTCTTTTTGATTCAATTCCATTCGATTCGATTCTTTTCTATTCGATTCGATTATTTTTGATTCTATTCGATTCTTTTCGATTCGATTAATTTCGATTCGATTTGATTCGATTCTTTTCAATTTGATTTGATTATTTTCTTTTTTTAATTTTTAAATTTATTTATGATAGTCACACAGAGAGAGAGAGAGAGGCAGAGACACAGACAGAGGGAGAAGCAGGCTCCATGCACCGGGAGCCCAACGTGGGATTCAATCCCAGATCTCCAGAATCACGCCCTGGGCCAAAGGCAGGCTCTAAACTGCTGCGCCACCCAGGGATCCCCAATTTGATTATTTTCTATTCAATTCTATTCTATTCAATTATTTTCGGTTCAATTCGGTTTGATTATTTTTTAATTGATTTGATTCTTTTCGATTCGATTCGATTATTTTCGATTCGAATCAATTCGATTCTTTTCGAGTCTGTTATTTTAGATTCGATTTGATTTTTTGATTCGATTTGATTCTTTTCGATTCGAATCGATTCGATTCTTTTCGATTCGATTCTTTTCAATTCGATTCGATTCTTTTCGATTCGATTCGATTCGATTATATTTGATTCAATTCGATTGGCTTAGATTCGATTCGATTCGATGGGAATCGATTGTTTTTGATTCAATTTGATGGGATTCGATTCTTTTCGATTTGATTCGATTCTTTTTGATTTGACTCCATTTTTTCGATTCAATTAGATTCTTTTGGATTCGTAACGATTCCTTTCCATTCGATTCGATTCTTTTCGATTTGATTCGATTCGATTCTTTTCAATTCGATTCATTCAAATAATCGAATCAAATCAAATTGAATCGAAAAGATTTGATTCGAATCGAATAGAAAAGAATCGAATCTAATTGAATCGAATCAAAAAGAATCAAATCGAATTGAATCTAATCGAAAAGAATCGAATTGAATCGAATCAAAAAGATCTACACGAATTGAAAAAAATGGAATCAAATCGAATAGAATCGAAAAGAATCGAATCGAATCGAAAGAATCGAATCAAATCGACAAAAATCAAATCAAATTGAATTGAATCGAACAGAATTGAATCGAATGACATCGAAAAGAAGCGAATCGAAAAGAATCGAATCCAATAGAAAAGAACCGAATCGAATTGAATCAAATCGAAAGGAATCGAATAAAACCAAAAATAATCAAAACGAATTGAAAAATCGAATCGATTTGATTAATTTCGGTTCGATTCGATTATTTTTGATTCAATTCGTTTTGATTCGATTATTTTCTATTCGATTTGATTATTTTTGATTCGATTCGATTCTTTTCGATTCGATTAATTTCGATTCGATTTGATTCGATTCTTTTCAATTCGATTTGATTTTCTTTTTTTTTAATTTTTAAATTTAGTTTTGATAGTCACACAGAGAGAGAGAGAGAGGCAAAGACACAGACAGAGGGAGAAGCAGGCTCCATGCACCGGGAGCCCAACGTGGGATTCAATCCCAGATCTCCAGAATCACGCCCTGGGCCAAAGGCAGGCGCTAAACCGCTGCGCCACCCAGGGATCCCCGATTTGATTATTTTCTATTCAATTCTATTCTATTCGATTATTTTCAGTTCGATTCGATTGCATTTGATTCGATTATTTTCGATTCAATTCGGTTTGATTATTTTTGAATTGATTTGATTCTTTTCGATTTAAATCGATTCGATTCTTTTCGATTCCATTATTTTATTTTTTTTTAAACTAGATTAATTATTTATTTATTTATTTATGATAGTCACAGAGAGAGAGAGGCAGAGACATAGGCAGAGGGAGAAGCAGGCTCTATGCACCGGGAGCCCGATGTGGGATTCGATCCAGGGTCTCCAGGATTGCGCCCTGGGCCAAAGGCAGGCGCCAAACTGCTGCGCCACCCAGGGATCCCTGATTCCATTATTCTAGATTTGATTCGATTTTTTGATTCGATTCGATTATTTTTGATTCAATTCGATTGGATTATTTTCGATTCGGGTCTATTCGAACCGATTATTTTCGATTCAATTCGATTCGATGCGATTATTTTCCATTTGATTCGATTATTTTCGATTCGATTTGATTAATTTTGATTCGATACGATTATTTTCAATTCAATTCAATACAATTTGATTATTTCTTATTCTATTTGATTGGATTCGATTCGATTTTTTTGATTCGATTCGATTATTTTTTATTAGATTCAATTCTTTTCGATTCGATTCGATTTGATTCTATTCGATTATTTTCGATTCAATTCGGTTCGATTCGAATCGATTATTTTCGATTCAATTCAATTCGATTCGGTTCGATAATTTTCGATTTGATTCGATTATTTTGTATTCGATTCAATTCGATTCGAATCGAGTATTTTCGATTCGATTATATGCGAATCAGTTTGGTTCGATTCGATTCGATTATTTTCGATTCAAATCAGTTCGATTCGATTATTTTAGATTCAATTCGGTTCGATTGGGTTTGATTATTTTCGATTTGATTCGATTCGATTCGATTATTTTCGATTCGATTCTATTGGATTCGTTTAGATTATTTTCAATTCGATTCGATTCTTCAATTCGATTCGATTATTTTCGATTCACTTCATTTCTATTATTTCCGGTTCGATTCGATGCGAATCTTTTCGATTTGATTATTTTCGATTCGATTCGATTCTTTTCAATTCGATTCGAATCCTTTCGATTCGGTTCGATTATTTTCGCTTCAAATCAATTCTTTTCGATTTGATTCTTTTCCTTTTTTAAATTTCTTTTACAGATTTTATTTAGTTATTCATAGAGACACAGCTAGAGAGAGAGAGGCAGAGACACAGGCAGAGGGAGAAGCAGGCTCCATCCAGGGAGCCTGATGTGTGACTCAATCCCGGGTCTCCAGGATCACACCCTGGGCTGCAGGCAGCGCTAAACCGCTGCGCCACTGGGGCTGCCCTTTATTCTATTTTTTTCGATTCGATTCAATATTTTTGATTCGAATCGACTTGATTCTTTTTGATTTGATTATTTTAGATTCGATTCGGTTCGATTATTTTCAATTTGATTCTATTCGATTCGATTTTTCTCAATTCTATTCTGTTCTTTTCGATTCAATTCGATTATATTCGATTCAATTCGATTGGTTTATATTCGATTCGATTCGATGGGAATCGATTATTTTTTATTCGATTCGATTTGATTCAATTATTTTCAATTCAATTCTATTCGATTATTTTCATTTCAATTCGATTCGATTCGATTTGATTATAATGAATTCTTTTCAATTCTATTTGAATACTTTTAATTCAATTCGATTCGATTATTTTTGATTCGATTCTATTTTTTCGATTTGATTATTTTCGATTCAATTTGATTCGATTCGATTCGATTCGATTATTTTCAATTTGATTCTATTCGATTCGATTCAATTCTTTTCTATTCTATTCGTATCACCTCGATTCTTTTCGATTCGATTATTTTAGATTCGATTCGATTATTTTCAATTTGATTTGATTATTTTTGATTCGATTCGATTCTTTTCAATTCAATTCGATTCTTTTCGATTCGATTCGATTACTTTCAATTCTCTTCTTTTCCATTATTTTCGATTCAATTCGATGTGAATCGATTATTTTTGAATCTATTCGTTTCAATTCGATTCGATTCAATTTGATTAGATTCGATTATTTTAGATTCGATTCGAATCGATTCCATTAATTTTTATTCGATTCGATAATTTTTTATTCAATTCGATTATTTTCGATTCGATTCGATGGATTCGATTCGTTTATTTTCGATTCTATTTGATTATTTTTGATTCGATTCGATTCTTTTCAATTTGATTCGATTCTTTTCGATTCGACTCGATTTTTTTCGATTCGATACGATTCTTTTCCATTCGATTCGATTCTTTTCGATTCGATTCATTCGAATAATCTAATCAAATCAAATTGAATCGAAAAGATTTGATTCGAATCGAATAGAAGAGAATCGAATCGAATCGAATTGAAAGAATCGAATCGAATCAAATCGAAAAGAATCGAATCGAATCAAATCAAAAAGAATCTAAACGAATTGAAAAAATCGAATCGAATTTAATACAATCGAAAAGAATCGAATCGAAAGAATCGAATCAAATCGACAAAAATTGAATCAAATTGAATTGAATCGAACATTATCGAATCAAATGACATCGAAAAGAAGCGAATCGAAAAGAATCGAATCCAATAGAAAAGAATCGAATCGAATTGAATCAAATTGAAAGGAATCGAATCAACAAAAAGAATCGAAACCAATTGAAAAAGATCGATTCGATTCGATTAATTTCAATTCAATTCGATTATTTTTGATTCAATTCCATTCGATTCGATTCTTTTCTATTCGATTCGATTATTTTTGATTCTATTCGATTCTTTTCGATTCGATTAATTTCGATTCGATTTGATTCGATTCTTTTCAATTTGATTTGATTATTTTCTTTTTTTAATTTTTAAATTTATTTATGATAGTCACACACAGAGAGAGAGAGAGGCAGAGACACAGACAGAGGGAGAAGCAGGCTCCATGCACCGGGAGCCCAACGTGGGATTCAATCCCAGATCTCCAGAATCACGCCCTGGGCCAAAGGCAGGCTCTAAACTGCTGCGCCACCCAGGGATCCCCAATTTGATTATTTTCTATTCAATTCTATTCTATTCAATTATTTTCGGTTCAATTCGGTTTGATTATTTTTTAATTGATTTGATTCTTTTCGATTCGATTCGATTATTTTCGATTCGAATCAATTCGATTCTTTTCGAGTCTGTTATTTTAGATTCGATTTGATTTTTTGATTCGATTTGATTCTTTTCGATTCGAATCGATTCGATTCTTTTCGATTCGATTCTTTTCAATTCGATTCGATTCTTTTCGATTCGATTCGATTCGATTATATTTGATTCAATTCGATTGGCTTAGATTCGATTCGATTCGATGGGAATCGATTATTTTTGATTCAATTTGATGGGATTCGATTCTTTTCGATTTGATTCGATTCTTTTTGATTTGACTCCATTTTTTCGATTCAATTAGATTCTTTTGGATTCGTAACGATTCTTTTCCATTCGATTCGATTCTTTTCGATTTGATTCGATTCGATTCTTTTCAATTCGATTCATTCAAATAATCGAATCAAATCAAATTGAATCGAAAAGATTTGATTCGAATCGAATAGAAAAGAATCGAATCTAATTGAATCGAATCAAAAAGAATCAAATCGAATTGAATCTAATCGAAAAGAATCGAATTGAATCGAATCAAAAAGATCTACACGAATTGAAAAAAATGGAATCAAATCGAATAGAATCGAAAAGAATCGAATCGAATCGAAAGAATCGAATCAAATCGACAAAAATCAAATCAAATTGAATTGAATCGAACAGAATTGAATCGAATGACATCGAAAAGAAGCGAATCGAAAAGAATCGAATCCAATAGAAAAGAACCGAATCGAATTGAATCAAATCGAAAGGAATCGAATAAAATCAAAAATAATCAAAACGAATTGAAAAATCGAATCGATTTGATTAATTTCGGTTCGATTCGATTATTTTTGATTCAATTCGTTTTGATTCGATTATTTTCTATTCGATTTGATTATTTTTGATTCGATTCGATTCTTTTCGATTCGATTAATTTCGATTCGATTTGATTCGATTCTTTTCAATTCGATTTGATTTTCTTTTTTTTTAATTTTTAAATTTAGTTTTGATAGTCACACAGAGAGAGAGAGAGAGGCAAAGACACAGACAGAGGGAGAAGCAGGCTCCATGCACCGGGAGCCCAACGTGGGATTCAATCCCAGATCTCCAGAATCACGCCCTGGGCCAAAGGCAGGCGCTAAACCGCTGCGCCACCCAGGGATCCCCGATTTGATTATTTTCTATTCAATTCTATTCTATTCGATTATTTTCAGTTCGATTCGATTGCATTTGATTCGATTATTTTCGATTCAATTCGGTTTGATTATTTTTGAATTGATTTGATTCTTTTCGATTTAAATCGATTCGATTCTTTTCGATTCCATTATTTTATTTTTTTTTAAACTAGATTAATTATTTATTTATTTATTTATGATAGTCACAGAGAGAGAGAGGCAGAGACATAGGCAGAGGGAGAAGCAGGCTCTATGCACCGGGAGCCCGATGTGGGATTCGATCCAGGGTCTCCAGGATTGCGCCCTGGGCCAAAGGCAGGCGCCAAACTGCTGCGCCACCCAGGGATCCCTGATTCCATTATTCTAGATTTGATTCGATTTTTTGATTCGATTCGATTATTTTTGATTCAATTCGATTGGATTATTTTCGATTCGGTTCTATTCGAACCGATTATTTTCGATTCAATTCGATTCGATGCGATTATTTTCCATTTGATTCGATTATTTTCGATTCGATTTGATTAATTTTGATTCGATACGATTATTTTCAATTCAATTCAATACAATTTGATTATTTCTTATTCTATTTGATTGGATTCGATTCGATTTTTTTGATTCGATTCGATTATTTTTTATTAGATTCAATTCTTTTCGATTCGATTCGATTTGATTCTATTCGATTATTTTCGATTCAATTCGGTTCGATTCGAATCGATTATTTTCGATTCAATTCAATTCGATTCGGTTCGATAATTTTCGATTTGATTCGATTATTTTGTATTCGATTCAATTCGATTCGAATCGAGTATTTTCGATTCGATTATATGCGAATCAGTTTGGTTCGATTCGATTCGATTATTTTCGATTCAAATCAGTTCGATTCGATTATTTTAGATTCAATTCGGTTCGATTGGGTTTGATTATTTTCGATTTGATTCGATTCGATTCGATTATTTTCGATTCGATTCTATTGGATTCGTTTAGATTATTTTCAATTCGATTCGATTCTTCAATTCGATTCGATTATTTTCGATTCACTTCATTTCTATTATTTCCGGTTCGATTCGATGCGAATCTTTTCGATTTGATTATTTTCGATTCGATTCGATTCTTTTCAATTCGATTCGAATCCTTTCGATTCGGTTCGATTATTTTCGCTTCAAATCAATTCTTTTCGATTTGATTCTTTTCCTTTTTTAAATTTCTTTTACAGATTTTATTTAGTTATTCATAGAGACACAGCTAGAGAGAGAGAGGCAGAGACACAGGCAGAGGGAGAAGCAGGCTCCATCCAGGGAGCCTGATGTGTGACTCAATCCCGGGTCTCCAGGATCACACCCTGGGCTGCAGGCAGCGCTAAACCGCTGCGCCACTGGGGCTGCCCTTTATTCTATTTTTTTCGATTCGATTCAATATTTTTGATTCGAATCGACTTGATTCTTTTTGATTTGATTAATTTAGATTCGATTCGGTTCGATTATTTTCAATTTGATTCTATTCGATTCGATTTTTCTCAATTCTATTCTGTTCTTTTCGATTCAATTCGATTATATTCGATTCAATTCGATTGGTTTATATTCGATTCGATTCGATGGGAATCGATTATTTTTTATTCGATTCGATTTGATTCAATTATTTTCAATTCAATTCTATTCGATTATTTTCATTTCAATTCGATTCGATTCGATTTGATTATAATGAATTCTTTTCAATTCTATTTGAATACTTTTAATTCAATTCGATTCGATTATTTTTGATTCGATTCTATTTTTTCGATTTGATTATTTTCGATTCAATTTGATTCGATTCGATTCGATTCGATTATTTTCAATTTGATTCTATTCGATTCGATTCAATTCTTTTCTATTCTATTCGTATCACCTCGATTCTTTTCGATTCGATTATTTTAGATTCGATTCGATTATTTTCAATTTGATTTGATTATTTTTGATTCGATTCGATTCTTTTCAATTCAATTCGATTCTTTTCGATTCGATTCGATTACTTTCAATTCTCTTCTTTTCCATTATTTTCGATTCAATTCGATGTGAATCGATTATTTTTGAATCTATTCGTTTCAATTCGATTCGATTCAATTTGATTAGATTCGATTATTTTAGATTCGATTCGAATCGATTCCATTAATTTTTATTCGATTCGATAATTTTTTATTCAATTCGATTATTTTCGATTCGATTCGATGGATTCGATTCGTTTATTTTCGATTCTATTTGATTATTTTTGATTCGATTCGATTCTTTTCAATTTGATTCGATTCTTTTCGATTCGACTCGATTTTTTTCGATTCGATACGATTCTTTTCCATTCGATTCGATTCTTTTCGATTCGATTCATTCGAATAATCTAATCAAATCAAATTGAATCGAAAAGATTTGATTCGAATCGAATAGAAGAGAATCGAATCGAATCGAATTGAAAGAATCGAATCGAATCAAATCGAAAAGAATCGAATCGAATCAAATCAAAAAGAATCTAAACGAATTGAAAAAATCGAATCGAATTTAATACAATCGAAAAGAATCGAATCGAAAGAATCGAATCAAATCGACAAAAATTGAATCAAATTGAATTGAATCGAACATTATCGAATCAAATGACATCGAAAAGAAGCGAATCGAAAAGAATCGAATCCAATAGAAAAGAATCGAATCGAATTGAATCAAATTGAAAGGAATCGAATCAACAAAAAGAATCGAAACCAATTGAAAAAGATCGATTCGATTCGATTAATTTCAATTCAATTCGATTATTTTTGATTCAATTCCATTCGATTCGATTCTTTTCTATTCGATTCGATTATTTTTGATTCTATTCGATTCTTTTCGATTCGATTAATTTCGATTCGATTTGATTCGATTCTTTTCAATTTGATTTGATTATTTTCTTTTTTTAATTTTTAAATTTATTTATGATAGTCACACACAGAGAGAGAGAGAGGCAGAGACACAGACAGAGGGAGAAGCAGGCTCCATGCACCGGGAGCCCAACGTGGGATTCAATCCCAGATCTCCAGAATCACGCCCTGGGCCAAAGGCAGGCTCTAAACTGCTGCGCCACCCAGGGATCCCCAATTTGATTATTTTCTATTCAATTCTATTCTATTCAATTATTTTCGGTTCAATTCGGTTTGATTATTTTTTAATTGATTTGATTCTTTTCGATTCGATTCGATTATTTTCGATTCGAATCAATTCGATTCTTTTCGAGTCTGTTATTTTAGATTCGATTTGATTTTTTGATTCGATTTGATTCTTTTCGATTCGAATCGATTCGATTCTTTTCGATTCGATTCTTTTCAATTCGATTCGATTCTTTTCGATTCGATTCGATTCGATTATATTTGATTCAATTCGATTGGCTTAGATTCGATTCGATTCGATGGGAATCGATTGTTTTTGATTCAATTTGATGGGATTCGATTCTTTTCGATTTGATTCGATTCTTTTTGATTTGACTCCATTTTTTCGATTCAATTAGATTCTTTTGGATTCGTAACGATTCTTTTCCATTCGATTCGATTCTTTTCGATTTGATTCGATTCGATTCTTTTCAATTCGATTCATTCAAATAATCGAATCAAATCAAATTGAATCGAAAAGATTTGATTCGAATCGAATAGAAAAGAATCGAATCTAATTGAATCGAATCAAAAAGAATCAAATCGAATTGAATCTAATCGAAAAGAATCGAATTGAATCGAATCAAAAAGATCTACACGAATTGAAAAAAATGGAATCAAATCGAATAGAATCGAAAAGAATCGAATCGAATCGAAAGAATCGAATCAAATCGACAAAAATCAAATCAAATTGAATTGAATCGAACAGAATTGAATCGAATGACATCGAAAAGAAGCGAATCGAAAAGAATCGAATCCAATAGAAAAGAACCGAATCGAATTGAATCAAATCGAAAGGAATCGAATAAAATCAAAAATAATCAAAACGAATTGAAAAATCGAATCGATTTGATTAATTTCGGTTCGATTCGATTATTTTTGATTCAATTCGTTTTGATTCGATTATTTTCTATTCGATTTGATTATTTTTGATTCGATTCGATTCTTTTCGATTCGATTAATTTCGATTCGATTTGATTCGATTCTTTTCAATTCGATTTGATTTTCTTTTTTTTTAATTTTTAAATTTAGTTTTGATAGTCACACAGAGAGAGAGAGAGAGGCAAAGACACAGACAGAGGGAGAAGCAGGCTCCATGCACCGGGAGCCCAACGTGGGATTCAATCCCAGATCTCCAGAATCACGCCCTGGGCCAAAGGCAGGCGCTAAACCGCTGCGCCACCCAGGGATCCCCGATTTGATTATTTTCTATTCAATTCTATTCTATTCGATTATTTTCAGTTCGATTCGATTGCATTTGATTCGATTATTTTCGATTCAATTCGGTTTGATTATTTTTGAATTGATTTGATTCTTTTCGATTTAAATCGATTCGATTCTTTTCGATTCCATTATTTTATTTTTTTTTAAACTAGATTAATTATTTATTTATTTATTTATGATAGTCACAGAGAGAGAGAGGCAGAGACATAGGCAGAGGGAGAAGCAGGCTCTATGCACCGGGAGCCCGATGTGGGATTCGATCCAGGGTCTCCAGGATTGCGCCCTGGGCCAAAGGCAGGCGCCAAACTGCTGCGCCACCCAGGGATCCCTGATTCCATTATTCTAGATTTGATTCGATTTTTTGATTCGATTCGATTATTTTTGATTCAATTCGATTGGATTATTTTCGATTCGGTTCTATTCGAACCGATTATTTTCGATTCAATTCGATTCGATGCGATTATTTTCCATTTGATTCGATTATTTTCGATTCGATTTGATTAATTTTGATTCGATACGATTATTTTCAATTCAATTCAATACAATTTGATTATTTCTTATTCTATTTGATTGGATTCGATTCGATTTTTTTGATTCGATTCGATTATTTTTTATTAGATTCAATTCTTTTCGATTCGATTCGATTTGATTCTATTCGATTATTTTCGATTCAATTCGGTTCGATTCGAATCGATTATTTTCGATTCAATTCAATTCGATTCGGTTCGATAATTTTCGATTTGATTCGATTATTTTGTATTCGATTCAATTCGATTCGAATCGAGTATTTTCGATTCGATTATATGCGAATCAGTTTGGTTCGATTCGATTCGATTATTTTCGATTCAAATCAGTTCGATTCGATTATTTTAGATTCAATTCGGTTCGATTGGGTTTGATTATTTTCGATTTGATTCGATTCGATTCGATTATTTTCGATTCGATTCTATTGGATTCGTTTAGATTATTTTCAATTCGATTCGATTCTTCAATTCGATTCGATTATTTTCGATTCACTTCATTTCTATTATTTCCGGTTCGATTCGATGCGAATCTTTTCGATTTGATTATTTTCGATTCGATTCGATTCTTTTCAATTCGATTCGAATCCTTTCGATTCGGTTCGATTATTTTCGCTTCAAATCAATTCTTTTCGATTTGATTCTTTTCCTTTTTTAAATTTCTTTTACAGATTTTATTTAGTTATTCATAGAGACACAGCTAGAGAGAGAGAGGCAGAGACACAGGCAGAGGGAGAAGCAGGCTCCATCCAGGGAGCCTGATGTGTGACTCAATCCCGGGTCTCCAGGATCACACCCTGGGCTGCAGGCAGCGCTAAACCGCTGCGCCACTGGGGCTGCCCTTTATTCTATTTTTTTCGATTCGATTCAATATTTTTGATTCGAATCGACTTGATTCTTTTTGATTTGATTATTTTAGATTCGATTCGGTTCGATTATTTTCAATTTGATTCTATTCGATTCGATTTTTCTCAATTCTATTCTGTTCTTTTCGATTCAATTCGATTATATTCGATTCAATTCGATTGGTTTATATTCGATTCGATTCGATGGGAATCGATTATTTTTTATTCGATTCGATTTGATTCAATTATTTTCAATTCAATTCTATTCGATTATTTTCATTTCAATTCGATTCGATTCGATTTGATTATAATGAATTCTTTTCAATTCTATTTGAATACTTTTAATTCAATTCGATTCGATTATTTTTGATTCGATTCTATTTTTTCGATTTGATTATTTTCGATTCAATTTGATTCGATTCGATTCGATTCGATTATTTTCAATTTGATTCTATTCGATTCGATTCAATTCTTTTCTATTCTATTCGTATCACCTCGATTCTTTTCGATTCGATTATTTTAGATTCGATTCGATTATTTTCAATTTGATTTGATTATTTTTGATTCGATTCGATTCTTTTCAATTCAATTCGATTCTTTTCGATTCGATTCGATTACTTTCAATTCTCTTCTTTTCCATTATTTTCGATTCAATTCGATGTGAATCGATTATTTTTGAATCTATTCGTTTCAATTCGATTCGATTCAATTTGATTAGATTCGATTATTTTAGATTCGATTCGAATCGATTCCATTAATTTTTATTCGATTCGATAATTTTTTATTCAATTCGATTATTTTCGATTCGATTCGATGGATTCGATTCGTTTATTTTCGATTCTATTTGATTATTTTTGATTCGATTCGATTCTTTTCAATTTGATTCGATTCTTTTCGATTCGACTCGATTTTTTTCGATTCGATACGATTCTTTTCCATTCGATTCGATTCTTTTCGATTCGATTCATTCGAATAATCTAATCAAATCAAATTGAATCGAAAAGATTTGATTCGAATCGAATAGAAGAGAATCGAATCGAATCGAATTGAAAGAATCGAATCGAATCAAATCGAAAAGAATCGAATCGAATCAAATCAAAAAGAATCTAAACGAATTGAAAAAATCGAATCGAATTTAATACAATCGAAAAGAATCGAATCGAAAGAATCGAATCAAATCGACAAAAATTGAATCAAATTGAATTGAATCGAACATTATCGAATCAAATGACATCGAAAAGAAGCGAATCGAAAAGAATCGAATCCAATAGAAAAGAATCGAATCGAATTGAATCAAATTGAAAGGAATCGAATCAACAAAAAGAATCGAAACCAATTGAAAAAGATCGATTCGATTCGATTAATTTCAATTCAATTCGATTATTTTTGATTCAATTCCATTCGATTCGATTCTTTTCTATTCGATTCGATTATTTTTGATTCTATTCGATTCTTTTCGATTCGATTAATTTCGATTCGATTTGATTCGATTCTTTTCAATTTGATTTGATTATTTTCTTTTTTTAATTTTTAAATTTATTTATGATAGTCACACAGAGAGAGAGAGAGAGGCAGAGACACAGACAGAGGGAGAAGCAGGCTCCATGCACCGGGAGCCCAACGTGGGATTCAATCCCAGATCTCCAGAATCACGCCCTGGGCCAAAGGCAGGCTCTAAACTGCTGCGCCACCCAGGGATCCCCAATTTGATTATTTTCTATTCAATTCTATTCTATTCAATTATTTTCGGTTCAATTCGGTTTGATTATTTTTTAATTGATTTGATTCTTTTCGATTCGATTCGATTATTTTCGATTCGAATCAATTCGATTCTTTTCGAGTCTGTTATTTTAGATTCGATTTGATTTTTTGATTCGATTTGATTCTTTTCGATTCGAATCGATTCGATTCTTTTCGATTCGATTATTTTCAATTCGATTCGATTCTTTTCGATTCGATTCGATTCGATTATATTTGATTCAATTCGATTGGCTTAGATTCGATTCGATTCGATGGGAATCGATTGTTTTTGATTCAATTTGATGGGATTCGATTCTTTTCGATTTGATTCGATTCTTTTTGATTTGACTCCATTTTTTCGATTCAATTAGATTCTTTTGGATTCGTAACGATTCCTTTCCATTCGATTCGATTCTTTTCGATTTGATTCGATTCGATTCTTTTCAATTCGATTCATTCAAATAATCGAATCAAATCAAATTGAATCGAAAAGATTTGATTCGAATCGAATAGAAAAGAATCGAATCTAATTGAATCGAATCAAAAAGAATCAAATCGAATTGAATCTAATCGAAAAGAATCGAATTGAATCGAATCAAAAAGATCTACACGAATTGAAAAAAATGGAATCAAATCGAATAGAATCGAAAAGAATCGAATCGAATCGAAAGAATCGAATCAAATCGACAAAAATCAAATCAAATTGAATTGAATCGAACAGAATTGAATCGAATGACATCGAAAAGAAGCGAATCGAAAAGAATCGAATCCAATAGAAAAGAACCGAATCGAATTGAATCAAATCGAAAGGAATCGAATAAAACCAAAAATAATCAAAACGAATTGAAAAATCGAATCGATTTGATTAATTTCGGTTCGATTCGATTATTTTTGATTCAATTCGTTTTGATTCGATTATTTTCTATTCGATTTGATTATTTTTGATTCGATTCGATTCTTTTCGATTCGATTAATTTCGATTCGATTTGATTCGATTCTTTTCAATTCGATTTGATTTTCTTTTTTTTTAATTTTTAAATTTAGTTTTGATAGTCACACAGAGAGAGAGAGAGAGGCAAAGACACAGACAGAGGGAGAAGCAGGCTCCATGCACCGGGAGCCCAACGTGGGATTCAATCCCAGATCTCCAGAATCACGCCCTGGGCCAAAGGCAGGCGCTAAACCGCTGCGCCACCCAGGGATCCCCGATTTGATTATTTTCTATTCAATTCTATTCTATTCGATTATTTTCAGTTCGATTCGATTGCATTTGATTCGATTATTTTCGATTCAATTCGGTTTGATTATTTTTGAATTGATTTGATTCTTTTCGATTTAAATCGATTCGATTCTTTTCGATTCCATTATTTTATTTTTTTTTAAACTAGATTAATTATTTATTTATTTATTTATGATAGTCACAGAGAGAGAGAGGCAGAGACATAGGCAGAGGGAGAAGCAGGCTCTATGCACCGGGAGCCCGATGTGGGATTCGATCCAGGGTCTCCAGGATTGCGCCCTGGGCCAAAGGCAGGCGCCAAACTGCTGCGCCACCCAGGGATCCCTGATTCCATTATTCTAGATTTGATTCGATTTTTTGATTCGATTCGATTATTTTTGATTCAATTCGATTGGATTATTTTCGATTCGGTTCTATTCGAACCGATTATTTTCGATTCAATTCGATTCGATGCGATTATTTTCCATTTGATTCGATTATTTTCGATTCGATTTGATTAATTTTGATTCGATACGATTATTTTCAATTCAATTCAATACAATTTGATTATTTCTTATTCTATTTGATTGGATTCGATTCGATTTTTTTTGATTCGATTCGATTATTTTTTATTAGATTCAATTCTTTTCGATTCGATTCGATTTGATTCTATTCGATTATTTTCGATTCAATTCGGTTCGATTCGAATCGATTATTTTCGATTCAATTCAATTCGATTCGGTTCGATAATTTTCGATTTGATTCGATTATTTTGTATTCGATTCAATTCGATTCGAATCGAGTATTTTCGATTCGATTATATTCGAATCAGTTTGGTTCGATTCGATTCGATTATTTTCGATTCAAATCAGTTCGATTCGATTATTTTAGATTCAATTCGGTTCGATTGGGTTTGATTATTTTCGATTTGATTCGATTCGATTCGATTATTTTCGATTCGATTCTATTGGATTCGTTTAGATTATTTTCAATTCGATTCGATTCTTCAATTCGATTCGATTATTTTCGATTCACTTCATTTCTATTATTTCCGGTTCGATTCGATGCGAATCTTTTCGATTTGATTATTTTCGATTTGATTATTTTCGATTCGATTCGATTCTTTTCAATTCGATTCGAATCCTTTCGATTCGGTTCGATTATTTTCGCTTCAAATCAATTCTTTTCGATTTGATTCTTTTCCTTTTTTAAATTTCTTTTACAGATTTTATTTAGTTATTCATAGAGACACAGCTAGAGAGAGAGAGGCAGAGACACAGGCAGAGGGAGAAGCAGGCTCCATCCAGGGAGCCTGATGTGTGACTCAATCCCGGGTCTCCAGGATCACACCCTGGGCTGCAGGCAGCGCTAAACCGCTGCGCCACTGGGGCTGCCCTTTATTCTATTTTTTTCGATTCGATTCAATATTTTTGATTCGAATCGACTTGATTCTTTTTGATTTGATTATTTTAGATTCGATTCGGTTCGATTATTTTCAATTTGATTCTATTCGATTCGATTTTTCTCAATTCTATTCTGTTCTTTTCGATTCAATTCGATTATATTCGATTCAATTCGATTGGTTTATATTCGATTCGATTCGATGGGAATCGATTATTTTTTATTCGATTCGATTTGATTCAATTATTTTCAATTCAATTCTATTCGATTATTTTCATTTCAATTCGATTCGATTCGATTTGATTATAATGAATTCTTTTCAATTCTATTTGAATACTTTTAATTCAATTCGATTCGATTATTTTTGATTCGATTCTATTTTTTCGATTTGATTATTTTCGATTCAATTTGATTCGATTCGATTCGATTCGATTATTTTCAATTTGATTCTATTCGATTCGATTCAATTCTTTTCTATTCTATTCGTATCACCTCGATTCTTTTCGATTCGATTATTTTAGATTCGATTCGATTATTTTCAATTTGATTTGATTATTTTTGATTCGATTCGATTCTTTTCAATTCAATTCGATTCTTTTCGATTCGATTCGATTACTTTCAATTCTCTTCTTTTCCATTATTTTCGATTCAATTCGATGTGAATCGATTATTTTTGAATCTATTCGTTTCAATTCGATTCGATTCAATTTGATTAGATTCGATTATTTTAGATTCGATTCGAATCGATTCCATTAATTTTTATTCGATTCGATAATTTTTTATTCAATTCGATTATTTTCGATTCGATTCGATGGATTCGATTCGTTTATTTTCGATTCTATTTGATTATTTTTGATTCGATTCGATTCTTTTCAATTTGATTCGATTCTTTTCGATTCGACTCGATTTTTTTCGATTCGATACGATTCTTTTCCATTCGATTCGATTCTTTTCGATTCGATTCATTCGAATAATCTAATCAAATCAAATTGAATCGAAAAGATTTGATTCGAATCGAATAGAAGAGAATCGAATCGAATCGAATTGAAAGAATCGAATCGAATCAAATCGAAAAGAATCGAATCGAATCAAATCAAAAAGAATCTAAACGAATTGAAAAAATCGAATCGAATTTAATACAATCGAAAAGAATCGAATCGAAAGAATCGAATCAAATCGACAAAAATTGAATCAAATTGAATTGAATCGAACATTATCGAATCAAATGACATCGAAAAGAAGCGAATCGAAAAGAATCGAATCCAATAGAAAAGAATCGAATCGAATTGAATCAAATTGAAAGGAATCGAATCAACAAAAAGAATCGAAACCAATTGAAAAAGATCGATTCGATTCGATTAATTTCAATTCAATTCGATTATTTTTGATTCAATTCCATTCGATTCGATTCTTTTCTATTCGATTCGATTATTTTTGATTCTATTCGATTCTTTTCGATTCGATTAATTTCGATTCGATTTGATTCGATTCTTTTCAATTTGATTTGATTATTTTCTTTTTTTAATTTTTAAATTTATTTATGATAGTCACACACAGAGAGAGAGAGAGGCAGAGACACAGACAGAGGGAGAAGCAGGCTCCATGCACCGGGAGCCCAACGTGGGATTCAATCCCAGATCTCCAGAATCACGCCCTGGGCCAAAGGCAGGCTCTAAACTGCTGCGCCACCCAGGGATCCCCAATTTGATTATTTTCTATTCAATTCTATTCTATTCAATTATTTTCGGTTCAATTCGGTTTGATTATTTTTTAATTGATTTGATTCTTTTCGATTCGATTCGATTATTTTCGATTCGAATCAATTCGATTCTTTTCGAGTCTGTTATTTTAGATTCGATTTGATTTTTTGATTCGATTTGATTCTTTTCGATTCGATTCGATTCGATTATATTTGATTCAATTCGATTGGCTTAGATTCGATTCGATTCGATGGGAATCGATTGTTTTTGATTCAATTTGATGGGATTCGATTCTTTTCGATTTGATTCGATTCTTTTTGATTTGACTCCATTTTTTCGATTCAATTAGATTCTTTTGGATTCGTAACGATTCCTTTCCATTCGATTCGATTCTTTTCGATTTGATTCGATTCGATTCTTTTCAATTCGATTCATTCAAATAATCGAATCAAATCAAATTGAATCGAAAAGATTTGATTCGAATCGAATAGAAAAGAATCGAATCTAATTGAATCGAATCAAAAAGAATCAAATCGAATTGAATCTAATCGAAAAGAATCGAATTGAATCGAATCAAAAAGATCTACACGAATTGAAAAAAATGGAATCAAATCGAATAGAATCGAAAAGAATCGAATCGAATCGAAAGAATCGAATCAAATCGACAAAAATCAAATCAAATTGAATTGAATCGAACAGAATTGAATCGAATGACATCGAAAAGAAGCGAATCGAAAAGAATCGAATCCAATAGAAAAGAACCGAATCGAATTGAATCAAATCGAAAGGAATCGAATAAAACCAAAAATAATCAAAACGAATTGAAAAATCGAATCGATTTGATTAATTTCGGTTCGATTCGATTATTTTTGATTCAATTCGTTTTGATTCGATTATTTTCTATTCGATTTGATTATTTTTGATTCGATTCGATTCTTTTCGATTCGATTAATTTCGATTCGATTTGATTCGATTCTTTTCAATTCGATTTGATTTTCTTTTTTTTTAATTTTTAAATTTAGTTTTGATAGTCACACACAGAGAGAGAGAGAGGCAAAGACACAGACAGAGGGAGAAGCAGGCTCCATGCACCGGGAGCCCAACGTGGGATTCAATCCCAGATCTCCAGAATCACGCCCTGGGCCAAAGGCAGGCGCTAAACCGCTGCGCCACCCAGGGATCCCCGATTTGATTATTTTCTATTCAATTCTATTCTATTCGATTATTTTCAGTTCGATTCGATTGCATTTGATTCGATTATTTTCGATTCAATTCGGTTTGATTATTTTTGAATTGATTTGATTCTTTTCGATTTAAATCGATTCGATTCTTTTCGATTCCATTATTTTATTTTTTTTTAAACTAGATTAATTAATTATTTATTTATTTATGATAGTCACAGAGAGAGAGAGGCAGAGACATAGGCAGAGGGAGAAGCAGGCTCTATGCACCGGGAGCCCGATGTGGGATTCGATCCAGGGTCTCCAGGATTGCGCCCTGGGCCAAAGGCAGGCGCCAAACTGCTGCGCCACCCAGGGATCCCTGATTCCATTATTCTAGATTTGATTCGATTTTTTGATTCGATTCGATTATTTTTGATTCAATTCGATTGGATTATTTTCGATTCGGTTCTATTCGAACCGATTATTTTCGATTCAATTCGATTCGATGCGATTATTTTCCATTTGATTCGATTATTTTCGATTCGATTTGATTAATTTTGATTCGATACGATTATTTTCAATTCAATTCAATACAATTTGATTATTTCTTATTCTATTTGATTGGATTCGATTCGATTTTTTTGATTCGATTCGATTATTTTTTATTAGATTCAATTCTTTTCGATTCGATTCGATTTGATTCTATTCGATTATTTTCGATTCAATTCGGTTCGATTCGAATCGATTATTTTCGATTCAATTCAATTCGATTCGGTTCGATAATTTTCGATTTGATTCGATTATTTTGTATTCGATTCAATTCGATTCGAATCGAGTATTTTCGATTCGATTATATGCGAATCAGTTTGGTTCGATTCGATTCGATTATTTTCGATTCAAATCAGTTCGATTCGATTATTTTAGATTCAATTCGGTTCGATTGGGTTTGATTATTTTCGATTTGATTCGATTCGATTCGATTATTTTCGATTCGATTCTATTGGATTCGTTTAGATTATTTTCAATTCGATTCGATTCTTCAATTCGATTCGATTATTTTCGATTCACTTCATTTCTATTATTTCCGGTTCGATTCGATGCGAATCTTTTCGATTTGATTATTTTCGATTCGATTCGATTCTTTTCAATTCGATTCGAATCCTTTCGATTCGGTTCGATTATTTTCGCTTCAAATCAATTCTTTTCGATTTGATTCTTTTCCTTTTTTAAATTTCTTTTACAGATTTTATTTAGTTATTCATAGAGACACAGCTAGAGAGAGAGAGGCAGAGACACAGGCAGAGGGAGAAGCAGGCTCCATCCAGGGAGCCTGATGTGTGACTCAATCCCGGGTCTCCAGGATCACACCCTGGGCTGCAGGCAGCGCTAAACCGCTGCGCCACTGGGGCTGCCCTTTATTCTATTTTTTTCGATTCGATTCAATATTTTTGATTCGAATCGACTTGATTCTTTTTGATTTGATTATTTTAGATTCGATTCGGTTCGATTATTTTCAATTTGATTCTATTCGATTCGATTTTTCTCAATTCTATTCTGTTCTTTTCGATTCAATTCGATTATATTCGATTCAATTCGATTGGTTTATATTCGATTCGATTCGATGGGAATCGATTATTTTTTATTCGATTCGATTTGATTCAATTATTTTCAATTCAATTCTATTCGATTATTTTCATTTCAATTCGATTCGATTCGATTTGATTATAATGAATTCTTTTCAATTCTATTTGAATACTTTTAATTCAATTCGATTCGATTATTTTTGATTCGATTCTATTTTTTCGATTTGATTATTTTCGATTCAATTTGATTCGATTCGATTCGATTCGATTATTTTCAATTTGATTCTATTCGATTCGATTCAATTCTTTTCTATTCTATTCGTATCACCTCGATTCTTTTCGATTCGATTATTTTAGATTCGATTCGATTATTTTCAATTTGATTTGATTATTTTTGATTCGATTCGATTCTTTTCAATTCAATTCGATTCTTTTCGATTCGATTCGATTACTTTCAATTCTCTTCTTTTCCATTATTTTCGATTCAATTCGATGTGAATCGATTATTTTTGAATCTATTCGTTTCAATTCGATTCGATTCAATTTGATTAGATTCGATTATTTTAGATTCGATTCGAATCGATTCCATTAATTTTTATTCGATTCGATAATTTTTTATTCAATTCGATTATTTTCGATTCGATTCGATGGATTCGATTCGTTTATTTTCGATTCTATTTGATTATTTTTGATTCGATTCGATTCTTTTCAATTTGATTCGATTCTTTTCGATTCGACTCGATTTTTTTCGATTCGATACGATTCTTTTCCATTCGATTCGATTCTTTTCGATTCGATTCATTCGAATAATCTAATCAAATCAAATTGAATCGAAAAGATTTGATTCGAATCGAATAGAAGAGAATCGAATCGAATCGAATTGAAAGAATCGAATCGAATCAAATCGAAAAGAATCGAATCGAATCAAATCAAAAAGAATCTAAACGAATTGAAAAAATCGAATCGAATTTAATACAATCGAAAAGAATCGAATCGAAAGAATCGAATCAAATCGACAAAAATTGAATCAAATTGAATTGAATCGAACATTATCGAATCAAATGACATCGAAAAGAAGCGAATCGAAAAGAATCGAATCCAATAGAAAAGAATCGAATCGAATTGAATCAAATTGAAAGGAATCGAATCAACAAAAAGAATCGAAACCAATTGAAAAAGATCGATTCGATTCGATTAATTTCAATTCAATTCGATTCTTTTTGATTCAATTCCATTCGATTCGATTCTTTTCTATTCGATTCGATTATTTTTGATTCTATTCGATTCTTTTCGATTCGATTAATTTCGATTCGATTTGATTCGATTCTTTTCAATTTGATTTGATTATTTTCTTTTTTTAATTTTTAAATTTATTTATGATAGTCACACAGAGAGAGAGAGAGAGGCAGAGACACAGACAGAGGGAGAAGCAGGCTCCATGCACCGGGAGCCCAACGTGGGATTCAATCCCAGATCTCCAGAATCACGCCCTGGGCCAAAGGCAGGCTCTAAACTGCTGCGCCACCCAGGGATCCCCAATTTGATTATTTTCTATTCAATTCTATTCTATTCAATTATTTTCGGTTCAATTCGGTTTGATTATTTTTTAATTGATTTGATTCTTTTCGATTCGATTCGATTATTTTCGATTCGAATCAATTCGATTCTTTTCGAGTCTGTTATTTTAGATTCGATTTGATTTTTTGATTCGATTTGATTCTTTTCGATTCGAATCGATTCGATTCTTTTCGATTCGATTATTTTCAATTCGATTCGATTCTTTTCGATTCGATTCGATTCGATTATATTTGATTCAATTCGATTGGCTTAGATTCGATTCGATTCGATGGGAATCGATTGTTTTTGATTCAATTTGATGGGATTCGATTCTTTTCGATTTGATTCGATTCTTTTTGATTTGACTCCATTTTTTCGATTCAATTAGATTCTTTTGGATTCGTAAGGATTCCTTTCCATTCGATTCGATTCTTTTCGATTTGATTCGATTCGATTCTTTTCAATTCGATTCATTCAAATAATCGAATCAAATCAAATTGAATCGAAAAGATTTGATTCGAATCGAATAGAAAAGAATCGAATCTAATTGAATCGAATCAAAAAGAATCAAATCGAATTGAATCTAATCGAAAAGAATCGAATTGAATCGAATCAAAAAGATCTACACGAATTGAAAAAAATGGAATCAAATCGAATAGAATCGAAAAGAATCGAATCGAATCGAAAGAATCGAATCAAATCGACAAAAATCAAATCAAATTGAATTGAATCGAACAGAATTGAATCGAATGACATCGAAAAGAAGCGAATCGAAAAGAATCGAATCCAATAGAAAAGAACCGAATCGAATTGAATCAAATCGAAAGGAATCGAATAAAACCAAAAATAATCAAAACGAATTGAAAAATCGAATCGATTTGATTAATTTCGGTTCGATTCGATTATTTTTGATTCAATTCGTTTTGATTCGATTATTTTCTATTCGATTTGATTATTTTTGATTCGATTCGATTCTTTTCGATTCGATTAATTTCGATTCGATTTGATTCGATTCTTTTCAATTCGATTTGATTTTCTTTTTTTTTAATTTTTAAATTTAGTTTTGATAGTCACACAGAGAGAGAGAGAGAGGCAAAGACACAGACAGAGGGAGAAGCAGGCTCCATGCACCGGGAGCCCAACGTGGGATTCAATCCCAGATCTCCAGAATCACGCCCTGGGCCAAAGGCAGGCGCTAAACCGCTGCGCCACCCAGGGATCCCCGATTTGATTATTTTCTATTCAATTCTATTCTATTCGATTATTTTCAGTTCGATTCGATTGCATTTGATTCGATTATTTTCGATTCAATTCGGTTTGATTATTTTTGAATTGATTTGATTCTTTTCGATTTAAATCGATTCGATTCTTTTCGATTCCATTATTTTATTTTTTTTTAAACTAGATTAATTATTTATTTATTTATTTATGATAGTCACAGAGAGAGAGAGGCAGAGACATAGGCAGAGGGAGAAGCAGGCTCTATGCACCGGGAGCCCGATGTGGGATTCGATCCAGGGTCTCCAGGATTGCGCCCTGGGCCAAAGGCAGGCGCCAAACTGCTGCGCCACCCAGGGATCCCTGATTCCATTATTCTAGATTTGATTCGATTTTTTGATTCGATTCGATTATTTTTGATTCAATTCGATTGGATTATTTTCGATTCGGTTCTATTCGAACCGATTATTTTCGATTCAATTCGATTCGATGCGATTATTTTCCATTTGATTCGATTATTTTCGATTCGATTTGATTAATTTTGATTCGATACGATTATTTTCAATTCAATTCAATACAATTTGATTATTTCTTATTCTATTTGATTGGATTCGATTCGATTTTTTTGATTCGATTCGATTATTTTTTATTAGATTCAATTCTTTTCGATTCGATTCGATTTGATTCTATTCGATTATTTTCGATTCAATTCGGTTCGATTCGAATCGATTATTTTCGATTCAATTCAATTCGATTCGGTTCGATAATTTTCGATTTGATTCGATTATTTTGTATTCGATTCAATTCGATTCGAATCGAGTATTTTCGATTCGATTATATGCGAATCAGTTTGGTTCGATTCGATTCGATTATTTTCGATTCAAATCAGTTCGATTCGATTATTTTAGATTCAATTCGGTTCGATTGGGTTTGATTATTTTCGATTTGATTCGATTCGATTCGATTATTTTCGATTCGATTCTATTGGATTCGTTTAGATTATTTTCAATTCGATTCGATTCTTCAATTCGATTCGATTATTTTCGATTCACTTCATTTCTATTATTTCCGGTTCGATTCGATGCGAATCTTTTCGATTTGATTATTTTCGATTTGATTATTTTCGATTCGATTCGATTCTTTTCAATTCGATTCGAATCCTTTCGATTCGGTTCGATTATTTTCGCTTCAAATCAATTCTTTTCGATTTGATTCTTTTCCTTTTTTAAATTTCTTTTACAGATTTTATTTAGTTATTCATAGAGACACAGCTAGAGAGAGAGAGGCAGAGACACAGGCAGAGGGAGAAGCAGGCTCCATCCAGGGAGCCTGATGTGTGACTCAATCCCGGGTCTCCAGGATCACACCCTGGGCTGCAGGCAGCGCTAAACCGCTGCGCCACTGGGGCTGCCCTTTATTCTATTTTTTTCGATTCGATTCAATATTTTTGATTCGAATCGACTTGATTCTTTTTGATTTGATTATTTTAGATTCGATTCGGTTCGATTATTTTCAATTTGATTCTATTCGATTCGATTTTTCTCAATTCTATTCTGTTCTTTTCGATTCAATTCGATTATATTCGATTCAATTCGATTGGTTTATATTCGATTCGATTCGATGGGAATCGATTATTTTTTATTCGATTCGATTTGATTCAATTATTTTCAATTCAATTCTATTCGATTATTTTCATTTCAATTCGATTCGATTCGATTTGATTATAATGAATTCTTTTCAATTCTATTTGAATACTTTTAATTCAATTCGATTCGATTATTTTTGATTCGATTCTATTTTTTCGATTTGATTATTTTCGATTCAATTTGATTCGATTCGATTCGATTCGATTATTTTCAATTTGATTCTATTCGATTCGATTCAATTCTTTTCTATTCTATTCGTATCACCTCGATTCTTTTCGATTCGATTATTTTAGATTCGATTCGATTATTTTCAATTTGATTTGATTATTTTTGATTCGATTCGATTCTTTTCAATTCAATTCGATTCTTTTCGATTCGATTCGATTACTTTCAATTCTCTTCTTTTCCATTATTTTCGATTCAATTCGATGTGAATCGATTATTTTTGAATCTATTCGTTTCAATTCGATTCGATTCAATTTGATTAGATTCGATTATTTTAGATTCGATTCGAATCGATTCCATTAATTTTTATTCGATTCGATAATTTTTTATTCAATTCGATTATTTTCGATTCGATTCGATGGATTCGATTCGTTTATTTTCGATTCTATTTGATTATTTTTGATTCGATTCGATTCTTTTCAATTTGATTCGATTCTTTTCGATTCGACTCGATTTTTTTCGATTCGATACGATTCTTTTCCATTCGATTCGATTCTTTTCGATTCGATTCATTCGAATAATCTAATCAAATCAAATTGAATCGAAAAGATTTGATTCGAATCGAATAGAAGAGAATCGAATCGAATCGAATTGAAAGAATCGAATCGAATCAAATCGAAAAGAATCGAATCGAATCAAATCAAAAAGAATCTAAACGAATTGAAAAAATCGAATCGAATTTAATACAATCGAAAAGAATCGAATCGAAAGAATCGAATCAAATCGACAAAAATTGAATCAAATTGAATTGAATCGAACATTATCGAATCAAATGACATCGAAAAGAAGCGAATCGAAAAGAATCGAATCCAATAGAAAAGAATCGAATCGAATTGAATCAAATTGAAAGGAATCGAATCAACAAAAAGAATCGAAACCAATTGAAAAAGATCGATTCGATTCGATTAATTTCAATTCAATTCGATTATTTTTGATTCAATTCCATTCGATTCGATTCTTTTCTATTCGATTCGATTATTTTTGATTCTATTCGATTCTTTTCGATTCGATTAATTTCGATTCGATTTGATTCGATTCTTTTCAATTTGATTTGATTATTTTCTTTTTTTAATTTTTAAATTTATTTATGATAGTCACACACAGAGAGAGAGAGAGGCAGAGACACAGACAGAGGGAGAAGCAGGCTCCATGCACCGGGAGCCCAACGTGGGATTCAATCCCAGATCTCCAGAATCACGCCCTGGGCCAAAGGCAGGCTCTAAACTGCTGCGCCACCCAGGGATCCCCAATTTGATTATTTTCTATTCAATTCTATTCTATTCAATTATTTTCGGTTCAATTCGGTTTGATTATTTTTTAATTGATTTGATTCTTTTCGATTCGATTCGATTATTTTCGATTCGAATCAATTCGATTCTTTTCGAGTCTGTTATTTTAGATTCGATTTGATTTTTTGATTCGATTTGATTCTTTTCGATTCGATTCGATTCGATTATATTTGATTCAATTCGATTGGCTTAGATTCGATTCGATTCGATGGGAATCGATTGTTTTTGATTCAATTTGATGGGATTCGATTCTTTTCGATTTGATTCGATTCTTTTTGATTTGACTCCATTTTTTCGATTCAATTAGATTCTTTTGGATTCGTAACGATTCCTTTCCATTCGATTCGATTCTTTTCGATTTGATTCGATTCGATTCTTTTCAATTCGATTCATTCAAATAATCGAATCAAATCAAATTGAATCGAAAAGATTTGATTCGAATCGAATAGAAAAGAATCGAATCTAATTGAATCGAATCAAAAAGAATCAAATCGAATTGAATCTAATCGAAAAGAATCGAATTGAATCGAATCAAAAAGATCTACACGAATTGAAAAAAATGGAATCAAATCGAATAGAATCGAAAAGAATCGAATCGAATCGAAAGAATCGAATCAAATCGACAAAAATCAAATCAAATTGAATTGAATCGAACAGAATTGAATCGAATGACATCGAAAAGAAGCGAATCGAAAAGAATCGAATCCAATAGAAAAGAACCGAATCGAATTGAATCAAATCGAAAGGAATCGAATAAAACCAAAAATAATCAAAACGAATTGAAAAATCGAATCGATTTGATTAATTTCGGTTCGATTCGATTATTTTTGATTCAATTCGTTTTGATTCGATTATTTTCTATTCGATTTGATTATTTTTGATTCGATTCGATTCTTTTCGATTCGATTAATTTCGATTCGATTTGATTCGATTCTTTTCAATTCGATTTGATTTTCTTTTTTTTTAATTTTTAAATTTAGTTTTGATAGTCACACAGAGAGAGAGAGAGAGGCAAAGACACAGACAGAGGGAGAAGCAGGCTCCATGCACCGGGAGCCCAACGTGGGATTCAATCCCAGATCTCCAGAATCACGCCCTGGGCCAAAGGCAGGCGCTAAACCGCTGCGCCACCCAGGGATCCCCGATTTGATTATTTTCTATTCAATTCTATTCTATTCGATTATTTTCAGTTCGATTCGATTGCATTTGATTCGATTATTTTCGATTCAATTCGGTTTGATTATTTTTGAATTGATTTGATTCTTTTCGATTTAAATCGATTCGATTCTTTTCGATTCCATTATTTTATTTTTTTTTAAACTAGATTAATTATTTATTTATTTATTTATGATAGTCACAGAGAGAGAGAGGCAGAGACATAGGCAGAGGGAGAAGCAGGCTCTATGCACCGGGAGCCCGATGTGGGATTCGATCCAGGGTCTCCAGGATTGCGCCCTGGGCCAAAGGCAGGCGCCAAACTGCTGCGCCACCCAGGGATCCCTGATTCCATTATTCTAGATTTGATTCGATTTTTTGATTCGATTCGATTATTTTTGATTCAATTCGATTGGATTATTTTCGATTCGGTTCTATTCGAACCGATTATTTTCGATTCAATTCGATTCGATGCGATTATTTTCCATTTGATTCGATTATTTTCGATTCGATTTGATTAATTTTGATTCGATACGATTATTTTCAATTCAATTCAATACAATTTGATTATTTCTTATTCTATTTGATTGGATTCGATTCGATTTTTTTGATTCGATTCGATTATTTTTTATTAGATTCAATTCTTTTCGATTCGATTCGATTTGATTCTATTCGATTATTTTCGATTCAATTCGGTTCGATTCGAATCGATTATTTTCGATTCAATTCAATTCGATTCGGTTCGATAATTTTCGATTTGATTCGATTATTTTGTATTCGATTCAATTCGATTCGAATCGAGTATTTTCGATTCGATTATATGCGAATCAGTTTGGTTCGATTCGATTCGATTATTTTCGATTCAAATCAGTTCGATTCGATTATTTTAGATTCAATTCGGTTCGATTGGGTTTGATTATTTTCGATTTGATTCGATTCGATTCGATTATTTTCGATTCGATTCTATTGGATTCGTTTAGATTATTTTCAATTCGATTCGATTCTTCAATTCGATTCGATTATTTTCGATTCACTTCATTTCTATTATTTCCGGTTCGATTCGATGCGAATCTTTTCGATTTGATTATTTTCGATTTGATTATTTTCGATTCGATTCGATTCTTTTCAATTCGATTCGAATCCTTTCGATTCGGTTCGATTATTTTCGCTTCAAATCAATTCTTTTCGATTTGATTCTTTTCCTTTTTTAAATTTCTTTTACAGATTTTATTTAGTTATTCATAGAGACACAGCTAGAGAGAGAGAGGCAGAGACACAGGCAGAGGGAGAAGCAGGCTCCATCCAGGGAGCCTGATGTGTGACTCAATCCCGGGTCTCCAGGATCACACCCTGGGCTGCAGGCAGCGCTAAACCGCTGCGCCACTGGGGCTGCCCTTTATTCTATTTTTTTCGATTCGATTCAATATTTTTGATTCGAATCGACTTGATTCTTTTTGATTTGATTATTTTAGATTCGATTCGGTTCGATTATTTTCAATTTGATTCTATTCGATTCGATTTTTCTCAATTCTATTCTGTTCTTTTCGATTCAATTCGATTATATTCGATTCAATTCGATTGGTTTATATTCGATTCGATTCGATGGGAATCGATTATTTTTTATTCGATTCGATTTGATTCAATTATTTTCAATTCAATTCTATTCGATTATTTTCATTTCAATTCGATTCGATTCGATTTGATTATAATGAATTCTTTTCAATTCTATTTGAATACTTTTAATTCAATTCGATTCGATTATTTTTGATTCGATTCTATTTTTTCGATTTGATTATTTTCGATTCAATTTGATTCGATTCGATTCGATTCGATTATTTTCAATTTGATTCTATTCGATTCGATTCAATTCTTTTCTATTCTATTCGTATCACCTCGATTCTTTTCGATTCGATTATTTTAGATTCGATTCGATTATTTTCAATTTGATTTGATTATTTTTGATTCGATTCGATTCTTTTCAATTCAATTCGATTCTTTTCGATTCGATTCGATTACTTTCAATTCTCTTCTTTTCCATTATTTTCGATTCAATTCGATGTGAATCGATTATTTTTGAATCTATTCGTTTCAATTCGATTCGATTCAATTTGATTAGATTCGATTATTTTAGATTCGATTCGAATCGATTCCATTAATTTTTATTCGATTCGATAATTTTTTATTCAATTCGATTATTTTCGATTCGATTCGATGGATTCGATTCGTTTATTTTCGATTCTATTTGATTATTTTTGATTCGATTCGATTCTTTTCAATTTGATTCGATTCTTTTCGATTCGACTCGATTTTTTTCGATTCGATACGATTCTTTTCCATTCGATTCGATTCTTTTCGATTCGATTCATTCGAATAATCTAATCAAATCAAATTGAATCGAAAAGATTTGATTCGAATCGAATAGAAGAGAATCGAATCGAATCGAATTGAAAGAATCGAATCGAATCAAATCGAAAAGAATCGAATCGAATCAAATCAAAAAGAATCTAAACGAATTGAAAAAATCGAATCGAATTTAATACAATCGAAAAGAATCGAATCGAAAGAATCGAATCAAATCGACAAAAATTGAATCAAATTGAATTGAATCGAACATTATCGAATCAAATGACATCGAAAAGAAGCGAATCGAAAAGAATCGAATCCAATAGAAAAGAATCGAATCGAATTGAATCAAATTGAAAGGAATCGAATCAACAAAAAGAATCGAAACCAATTGAAAAAGATCGATTCGATTCGATTAATTTCAATTCAATTCGATTATTTTTGATTCAATTCCATTCGATTCGATTCTTTTCTATTCGATTCGATTATTTTTGATTCTATTCGATTCTTTTCGATTCGATTAATTTCGATTCGATTTGATTCGATTCTTTTCAATTTGATTTGATTATTTTCTTTTTTTAATTTTTAAATTTATTTATGATAGTCACACACAGAGAGAGAGAGAGGCAGAGACACAGACAGAGGGAGAAGCAGGCTCCATGCACCGGGAGCCCAACGTGGGATTCAATCCCAGATCTCCAGAATCACGCCCTGGGCCAAAGGCAGGCTCTAAACTGCTGCGCCACCCAGGGATCCCCAATTTGATTATTTTCTATTCAATTCTATTCTATTCAATTATTTTCGGTTCAATTCGGTTTGATTATTTTTTAATTGATTTGATTCTTTTCGATTCGATTCGATTATTTTCGATTCGAATCAATTCGATTCTTTTCGAGTCTGTTATTTTAGATTCGATTTGATTTTTTGATTCGATTTGATTCTTTTCGATTCGATTCGATTCGATTATATTTGATTCAATTCGATTGGCTTAGATTCGATTCGATTCGATGGGAATCGATTGTTTTTGATTCAATTTGATGGGATTCGATTCTTTTCGATTTGATTCGATTCTTTTTGATTTGACTCCATTTTTTCGATTCAATTAGATTCTTTTGGATTCGTAACGATTCCTTTCCATTCGATTCGATTCTTTTCGATTTGATTCGATTCGATTCTTTTCAATTCGATTCATTCAAATAATCGAATCAAATCAAATTGAATCGAAAAGATTTGATTCGAATCGAATAGAAAAGAATCGAATCTAATTGAATCGAATCAAAAAGAATCAAATCGAATTGAATCTAATCGAAAAGAATCGAATTGAATCGAATCAAAAAGATCTACACGAATTGAAAAAAATGGAATCAAATCGAATAGAATCGAAAAGAATCGAATCGAATCGAAAGAATCGAATCAAATCGACAAAAATCAAATCAAATTGAATTGAATCGAACAGAATTGAATCGAATGACATCGAAAAGAAGCGAATCGAAAAGAATCGAATCCAATAGAAAAGAACCGAATCGAATTGAATCAAATCGAAAGGAATCGAATAAAACCAAAAATAATCAAAACGAATTGAAAAATCGAATCGATTTGATTAATTTCGGTTCGATTCGATTATTTTTGATTCAATTCGTTTTGATTCGATTATTTTCTATTCGATTTGATTATTTTTGATTCGATTCGATTCTTTTCGATTCGATTAATTTCGATTCGATTTGATTCGATTCTTTTCAATTCGATTTGATTTTCTTTTTTTTTAATTTTTAAATTTAGTTTTGATAGTCACACAGAGAGAGAGAGAGAGGCAAAGACACAGACAGAGGGAGAAGCAGGCTCCATGCACCGGGAGCCCAACGTGGGATTCAATCCCAGATCTCCAGAATCACGCCCTGGGCCAAAGGCAGGCGCTAAACCGCTGCGCCACCCAGGGATCCCCGATTTGATTATTTTCTATTCAATTCTATTCTATTCGATTATTTTCAGTTCGATTCGATTGCATTTGATTCGATTATTTTCGATTCAATTCGGTTTGATTATTTTTGAATTGATTTGATTCTTTTCGATTTAAATCGATTCGATTCTTTTCGATTCCATTATTTTATTTTTTTTTAAACTAGATTAATTATTTATTTATTTATTTATGATAGTCACAGAGAGAGAGAGGCAGAGACATAGGCAGAGGGAGAAGCAGGCTCTATGCACCGGGAGCCCGATGTGGGATTCGATCCAGGGTCTCCAGGATTGCGCCCTGGGCCAAAGGCAGGCGCCAAACTGCTGCGCCACCCAGGGATCCCTGATTCCATTATTCTAGATTTGATTCGATTTTTTGATTCGATTCGATTATTTTTGATTCAATTCGATTGGATTATTTTCGATTCGGTTCTATTCGAACCGATTATTTTCGATTCAATTCGATTCGATGCGATTATTTTCCATTTGATTCGATTATTTTCGATTCGATTTGATTAATTTTGATTCGATACGATTATTTTCAATTCAATTCAATACAATTTGATTATTTCTTATTCTATTTGATTGGATTCGATTCGATTTTTTTGATTCGATTCGATTATTTTTTATTAGATTCAATTCTTTTCGATTCGATTCGATTTGATTCTATTCGATTATTTTCGATTCAATTCGGTTCGATTCGAATCGATTATTTTCGATTCAATTCAATTCGATTCGGTTCGATAATTTTCGATTTGATTCGATTATTTTGTATTCGATTCAATTCGATTCGAATCGAGTATTTTCGATTCGATTATATGCGAATCAGTTTGGTTCGATTCGATTCGATTATTTTCGATTCAAATCAGTTCGATTCGATTATTTTAGATTCAATTCGGTTCGATTGGGTTTGATTATTTTCGATTTGATTCGATTCGATTCGATTATTTTCGATTCGATTCTATTGGATTCGTTTAGATTATTTTCAATTCGATTCGATTCTTCAATTCGATTCGATTATTTTCGATTCACTTCATTTCTATTATTTCCGGTTCGATTCGATGCGAATCTTTTCGATTTGATTATTTTCGATTTGATTATTTTCGATTCGATTCGATTCTTTTCAATTCGATTCGAATCCTTTCGATTCGGTTCGATTATTTTCGCTTCAAATCAATTCTTTTCGATTTGATTCTTTTCCTTTTTTAAATTTCTTTTACAGATTTTATTTAGTTATTCATAGAGACACAGCTAGAGAGAGAGAGGCAGAGACACAGGCAGAGGGAGAAGCAGGCTCCATCCAGGGAGCCTGATGTGTGACTCAATCCCGGGTCTCCAGGATCACACCCTGGGCTGCAGGCAGCGCTAAACCGCTGCGCCACTGGGGCTGCCCTTTATTCTATTTTTTTCGATTCGATTCAATATTTTTGATTCGAATCGACTTGATTCTTTTTGATTTGATTATTTTAGATTCGATTCGGTTCGATTATTTTCAATTTGATTCTATTCGATTCGATTTTTCTCAATTCTATTCTGTTCTTTTCGATTCAATTCGATTATATTCGATTCAATTCGATTGGTTTATATTCGATTCGATTCGATGGGAATCGATTATTTTTTATTCGATTCGATTTGATTCAATTATTTTCAATTCAATTCTATTCGATTATTTTCATTTCAATTCGATTCGATTCGATTTGATTATAATGAATTCTTTTCAATTCTATTTGAATACTTTTAATTCAATTCGATTCGATTATTTTTGATTCGATTCTATTTTTTCGATTTGATTATTTTCGATTCAATTTGATTCGATTCGATTCGATTCGATTATTTTCAATTTGATTCTATTCGATTCGATTCAATTCTTTTCTATTCTATTCGTATCACCTCGATTCTTTTCGATTCGATTATTTTAGATTCGATTCGATTATTTTCAATTTGATTTGATTATTTTTGATTCGATTCGATTCTTTTCAATTCAATTCGATTCTTTTCGATTCGATTCGATTACTTTCAATTCTCTTCTTTTCCATTATTTTCGATTCAATTCGATGTGAATCGATTATTTTTGAATCTATTCGTTTCAATTCGATTCGATTCAATTTGATTAGATTCGATTATTTTAGATTCGATTCGAATCGATTCCATTAATTTTTATTCGATTCGATAATTTTTTATTCAATTCGATTATTTTCGATTCGATTCGATGGATTCGATTCGTTTATTTTCGATTCTATTTGATTATTTTTGATTCGATTCGATTCTTTTCAATTTGATTCGATTCTTTTCGATTCGACTCGATTTTTTTCGATTCGATACGATTCTTTTCCATTCGATTCGATTCTTTTCGATTCGATTCATTCGAATAATCTAATCAAATCAAATTGAATCGAAAAGATTTGATTCGAATCGAATAGAAGAGAATCGAATCGAATCGAATTGAAAGAATCGAATCGAATCAAATCGAAAAGAATCGAATCGAATCAAATCAAAAAGAATCTAAACGAATTGAAAAAATCGAATCGAATTTAATACAATCGAAAAGAATCGAATCGAAAGAATCGAATCAAATCGACAAAAATTGAATCAAATTGAATTGAATCGAACATTATCGAATCAAATGACATCGAAAAGAAGCGAATCGAAAAGAATCGAATCCAATAGAAAAGAATCGAATCGAATTGAATCAAATTGAAAGGAATCGAATCAACAAAAAGAATCGAAACCAATTGAAAAAGATCGATTCGATTCGATTAATTTCAATTCAATTCGATTATTTTTGATTCAATTCCATTCGATTCGATTCTTTTCTATTCGATTCGATTATTTTTGATTCTATTCGATTCTTTTCGATTCGATTAATTTCGATTCGATTTGATTCGATTCTTTTCAATTTGATTTGATTATTTTCTTTTTTTAATTTTTAAATTTATTTATGATAGTCACACACAGAGAGAGAGAGAGGCAGAGACACAGACAGAGGGAGAAGCAGGCTCCATGCACCGGGAGCCCAACGTGGGATTCAATCCCAGATCTCCAGAATCACGCCCTGGGCCAAAGGCAGGCTCTAAACTGCTGCGCCACCCAGGGATCCCCAATTTGATTATTTTCTATTCAATTCTATTCTATTCAATTATTTTCGGTTCAATTCGGTTTGATTATTTTTTAATTGATTTGATTCTTTTCGATTCGATTCGATTATTTTCAATTCGAATCAATTCGATTCTTTTCGAGTCTGTTATTTTAGATTCGATTTGATTTTTTGATTCGATTTGATTCTTTTCGATTCGAATCGATTCGATTCTTTTCGATTCGATTATTTTCAATTCGATTCGATTCTTTTCGATTCGATTCGATTCGATTATATTTGATTCAATTCGATTGGCTTAGATTCGATTCGATTCGATGGGAATCGATTGTTTTTGATTCAATTTGATGGGATTCGATTCTTTTCGATTTGATTCGATTCTTTTTGATTTGACTCCATTTTTTCGATTCAATTAGATTCTTTTGGATTCGTAACGATTCCTTTCCATTCGATTCGATTCTTTTCGATTTGATTCGATTCGATTCTTTTCAATTCGATTCATTCAAATAATCGAATCAAATCAAATTGAATCGAAAAGATTTGATTCGAATCGAATAGAAAAGAATCGAATCTAATTGAATCGAATCAAAAAGAATCAAATCGAATTGAATCTAATCGAAAAGAATCGAATTGAATCGAATCAAAAAGATCTACACGAATTGAAAAAAATGGAATCAAATCGAATAGAATCGAAAAGAATCGAATCGAATCGAAAGAATCGAATCAAATCGACAAAAATCAAATCAAATTGAATTGAATCGAACAGAATTGAATCGAATGACATCGAAAAGAAGCGAATCGAAAAGAATCGAATCCAATAGAAAAGAACCGAATCGAAATGAATCAAATCGAAAGGAATCGAATAAAACCAAAAATAATCAAAACGAATTGAAAAATCGAATCGATTTGATTAATTTCGGTTCGATTCGATTATTTTTGATTCAATTCGTTTTGATTCGATTATTTTCTATTCGATTTGATTATTTTTGATTCGATTCGATTCTTTTCGATTCGATTAATTTCGATTCGATTTGATTCGATTCTTTTCAATTCGATTTGATTTTCTTTTTTTTTAATTTTTAAATTTAGTTTTGATAGTCACACAGAGAGAGAGAGAGAGGCAAAGACACAGACAGAGGGAGAAGCAGGCTCCATGCACCGGGAGCCCAACGTGGGATTCAATCCCAGATCTCCAGAATCACGCCCTGGGCCAAAGGCAGGCGCTAAACCGCTGCGCCACCCAGGGATCCCCGATTTGATTATTTTCTATTCAATTCTATTCTATTCGATTATTTTCAGTTCGATTCGATTGCATTTGATTCGATTATTTTCGATTCAATTCGGTTTGATTATTTTTGAATTGATTTGATTCTTTTCGATTTAAATCGATTCGATTCTTTTCGATTCCATTATTTTATTTTTTTTTAAACTAGATTAATTATTTATTTATTTATTTATGATAGTCACAGAGAGAGAGAGGCAGAGACATAGGCAGAGGGAGAAGCAGGCTCTATGCACCGGGAGCCCGATGTGGGATTCGATCCAGGGTCTCCAGGATTGCGCCCTGGGCCAAAGGCAGGCGCCAAACTGCTGCGCCACCCAGGGATCCCTGATTCCATTATTCTAGATTTGATTCGATTTTTTGATTCGATTCGATTATTTTTGATTCAATTCGATTGGATTATTTTCGATTCGGTTCTATTCGAACCGATTATTTTCGATTCAATTCGATTCGATGCGATTATTTTCCATTTGATTCGATTATTTTCGATTCGATTTGATTAATTTTGATTCGATACGATTATTTTCAATTCAATTCAATACAATTTGATTATTTCTTATTCTATTTGATTGGATTCGATTCGATTTTTTTGATTCGATTCGATTATTTTTTATTAGATTCAATTCTTTTCGATTCGATTCGATTTGATTCTATTCGATTATTTTCGATTCAATTCGGTTCGATTCGAATCGATTATTTTCGATTCAATTCAATTCGATTCGGTTCGATAATTTTCGATTTGATTCGATTATTTTGTATTCGATTCAATTCGATTCGAATCGAGTATTTTCGATTCGATTATATGCGAATCAGTTTGGTTCGATTCGATTCGATTATTTTCGATTCAAATCAGTTCGATTCGATTATTTTAGATTCAATTCGGTTCGATTGGGTTTGATTATTTTCGATTTGATTCGATTCGATTCGATTATTTTCGATTCGATTCTATTGGATTCGTTTAGATTATTTTCAATTCGATTCGATTCTTCAATTCGATTCGATTATTTTCGATTCACTTCATTTCTATTATTTCCGGTTCGATTCGATGCGAATCTTTTCGATTTGATTATTTTCGATTCGATTCGATTCTTTTCAATTCGATTCGAATCCTTTCGATTCGGTTCGATTATTTTCGCTTCAAATCAATTCTTTTCGATTTGATTCTTTTCCTTTTTTAAATTTCTTTTACAGATTTTATTTAGTTATTCATAGAGACACAGCTAGAGAGAGAGAGGCAGAGACACAGGCAGAGGGAGAAGCAGGCTCCATCCAGGGAGCCTGATGTGTGACTCAATCCCGGGTCTCCAGGATCACACCCTGGGCTGCAGGCAGCGCTAAACCGCTGCGCCACTGGGGCTGCCCTTTATTCTATTTTTTTCGATTCGATTCAATATTTTTGATTCGAATCGACTTGATTCTTTTTGATTTGATTATTTTAGATTCGATTCGGTTCGATTATTTTCAATTTGATTCTATTCGATTCGATTTTTCTCAATTCTATTCTGTTCTTTTCGATTCAATTCGATTATATTCGATTCAATTCGATTGGTTTATATTCGATTCGATTCGATGGGAATCGATTATTTTTTATTCGATTCGATTTGATTCAATTATTTTCAATTCAATTCTATTCGATTATTTTCATTTCAATTCGATTCGATTCGATTTGATTATAATGAATTCTTTTCAATTCTATTTGAATACTTTTAATTCAATTCGATTCGATTATTTTTGATTCGATTCTATTTTTTCGATTTGATTATTTTCGATTCAATTTGATTCGATTCGATTCGATTCGATTATTTTCAATTTGATTCTATTCGATTCGATTCAATTCTTTTCTATTCTATTCGTATCACCTCGATTCTTTTCGATTCGATTATTTTAGATTCGATTCGATTATTTTCAATTTGATTTGATTATTTTTGATTCGATTCGATTCTTTTCAATTCAATTCGATTCTTTTCGATTCGATTCGATTACTTTCAATTCTCTTCTTTTCCATTATTTTCGATTCAATTCGATGTGAATCGATTATTTTTGAATCTATTCGTTTCAATTCGATTCGATTCAATTTGATTAGATTCGATTATTTTAGATTCGATTCGAATCGATTCCATTAATTTTTATTCGATTCGATAATTTTTTATTCAATTCGATTATTTTCGATTCGATTCGATGGATTCGATTCGTTTATTTTCGATTCTATTTGATTATTTTTGATTCGATTCGATTCTTTTCAATTTGATTCGATTCTTTTCGATTCGACTCGATTTTTTTCGATTCGATACGATTCTTTTCCATTCGATTCGATTCTTTTCGATTCGATTCATTCGAATAATCTAATCAAATCAAATTGAATCGAAAAGATTTGATTCGAATCGAATAGAAGAGAATCGAATCGAATCGAATTGAAAGAATCGAATCGAATCAAATCGAAAAGAATCGAATCGAATCAAATCAAAAAGAATCTAAACGAATTGAAAAAATCGAATCGAATTTAATACAATCGAAAAGAATCGAATCGAAAGAATCGAATCAAATCGACAAAAATTGAATCAAATTGAATTGAATCGAACATTATCGAATCAAATGACATCGAAAAGAAGCGAATCGAAAAGAATCGAATCCAATAGAAAAGAATCGAATCGAATTGAATCAAATTGAAAGGAATCGAATCAACAAAAAGAATCGAAACCAATTGAAAAAGATCGATTCGATTCGATTAATTTCAATTCAATTCGATTATTTTTGATTCAATTCCATTCGATTCGATTCTTTTCTATTCGATTCGATTATTTTTGATTCTATTCGATTCTTTTCGATTCGATTAATTTCGATTCGATTTGATTCGATTCTTTTCAATTTGATTTGATTATTTTCTTTTTTTAATTTTTAAATTTATTTATGATAGTCACACACAGAGAGAGAGAGAGGCAGAGACACAGACAGAGGGAGAAGCAGGCTCCATGCACCGGGAGCCCAACGTGGGATTCAATCCCAGATCTCCAGAATCACGCCCTGGGCCAAAGGCAGGCTCTAAACTGCTGCGCCACCCAGGGATCCCCAATTTGATTATTTTCTATTCAATTCTATTCTATTCAATTATTTTCGGTTCAATTCGGTTTGATTATTTTTTAATTGATTTGATTCTTTTCGATTCGATTCGATTATTTTCGATTCGAATCAATTCGATTCTTTTCGAGTGTGTTATTTTAGATTCGATTTGATTTTTTGATTCGATTTGATTCTTTTCGATTCGAATCGATTCGATTCTTTTCGATTCGATTATTTTCAATTCGATTCGATTCTTTTCGATTCGATTCGATTCGATTATATTTGATTCAATTCGATTGGCTTAGATTCGATTCGATTCGATGGGAATCGATTATTTTTGATTCAATTTGATGGGATTCGATTCTTTTCGATTTGATTCGATTCTTTTTGATTTGACTCCATTTTTTCGATTCAATTAGATTCTTTTGGATTCGTAACGATTCTTTTCCATTCGATTCGATTCTTTTCGATTTGATTCGATTCGATTCTTTTCAATTCGATTCATTCAAATAATCGAATCAAATCAAATTGAATCGAAAAGATTTGATTCGAATCGAATAGAAAAGAATCGAATCTAATTGAATCGAATCAAAAAGAATCAAATCGAATTGAATCTAATCGAAAAGAATCGAATTGAATCGAATCAAAAAGATCTACACGAATTGAAAAAAATGGAATCAAATCGAATAGAATCGAAAAGAATCGAATCGAATCGAAAGAATCGAATCAAATCGACAAAAATCAAATCAAATTGAATTGAATCGAACAGAATTGAATCGAATGACATCGAAAAGAAGCGAATCGAAAAGAATCGAATCCAATAGAAAAGAACCGAATCGAATTGAATCAAATCGAAAGGAATCGAATAAAATCAAAAATAATCAAAACGAATTGAAAAATCGAATCGATTTGATTAATTTCGGTTCGATTCGATTATTTTTGATTCAATTCGTTTTGATTCGATTATTTTCTATTCGATTTGATTATTTTTGATTCGATTCGATTCTTTTCGATTCGATTAATTTCGATTCGATTTGATTCGATTCTTTTCAATTCGATTTGATTTTCTTTTTTTTTAATTTTTAAATTTAGTTTTGATAGTCACACAGAGAGAGAGAGAGAGGCAAAGACACAGACAGAGGGAGAAGCAGGCTCCATGCACCGGGAGCCCAACGTGGGATTCAATCCCAGATCTCCAGAATCACGCCCTGGGCCAAAGGCAGGCGCTAAACCGCTGCGCCACCCAGGGATCCCCGATTTGATTATTTTCTATTCAATTCTATTCTATTCGATTATTTTCAGTTCGATTCGATTGCATTTGATTCGATTATTTTCGATTCAATTCGGTTTGATTATTTTTGAATTGATTTGATTCTTTTCGATTTAAATCGATTCGATTCTTTTCGATTCCATTATTTTATTTTTTTTTAAACTAGATTAATTATTTATTTATTTATTTATGATAGTCACAGAGAGAGAGAGGCAGAGACATAGGCAGAGGGAGAAGCAGGCTCTATGCACCGGGAGCCCGATGTGGGATTCGATCCAGGGTCTCCAGGATTGCGCCCTGGGCCAAAGGCAGGCGCCAAACTGCTGCGCCACCCAGGGATCCCTGATTCCATTATTCTAGATTTGATTCGATTTTTTGATTCGATTCGATTATTTTTGATTCAATTCGATTGGATTATTTTCGATTCGGTTCTATTCGAACCGATTATTTTCGATTCAATTCGATTCGATGCGATTATTTTCCATTTGATTCGATTATTTTCGATTCGATTTGATTAATTTTGATTCGATACGATTATTTTCAATTCAATTCAATACAATTTGATTATTTCTTATTCTATTTGATTGGATTCGATTCGATTTTTTTGATTCGATTCGATTATTTTTTATTAGATTCAATTCTTTTCGATTCGATTCGATTTGATTCTATTCGATTATTTTCGATTCAATTCGGTTCGATTCGAATCGATTATTTTCGATTCAATTCAATTCGATTCGGTTCGATAATTTTCGATTTGATTCGATTATTTTGTATTCGATTCAATTCGATTCGAATCGAGTATTTTCGATTCGATTATATGCGAATCAGTTTGGTTCGATTCGATTCGATTATTTTCGATTCAAATCAGTTCGATTCGATTATTTTAGATTCAATTCGGTTCGATTGGGTTTGATTATTTTCGATTTGATTCGATTCGATTCGATTATTTTCGATTCGATTCTATTGGATTCGTTTAGATTATTTTCAATTCGATTCGATTCTTCAATTCGATTCGATTATTTTCGATTCACTTCATTTCTATTATTTCCGGTTCGATTCGATGCGAATCTTTTCGATTTGATTATTTTCGATTCGATTCGATTCTTTTCAATTCGATTCGAATCCTTTCGATTCGGTTCGATTATTTTCGCTTCAAATCAATTCTTTTCGATTTGATTCTTTTCCTTTTTTAAATTTCTTTTACAGATTTTATTTAGTTATTCATAGAGACACAGCTAGAGAGAGAGAGGCAGAGACACAGGCAGAGGGAGAAGCAGGCTCCATCCAGGGAGCCTGATGTGTGACTCAATCCCGGGTCTCCAGGATCACACCCTGGGCTGCAGGCAGCGCTAAACCGCTGCGCCACTGGGGCTGCCCTTTATTCTATTTTTTTCGATTCGATTCAATATTTTTGATTCGAATCGACTTGATTCTTTTTGATTTGATTATTTTAGATTCGATTCGGTTCGATTATTTTCAATTTGATTCTATTCGATTCGATTTTTCTCAATTCTATTCTGTTCTTTTCGATTCAATTCGATTATATTCGATTCAATTCGATTGGTTTATATTCGATTCGATTCGATGGGAATCGATTATTTTTTATTCGATTCGATTTGATTCAATTATTTTCAATTCAATTCTATTCGATTATTTTCATTTCAATTCGATTCGATTCGATTTGATTATAATGAATTCTTTTCAATTCTATTTGAATACTTTTAATTCAATTCGATTCGATTATTTTTGATTCGATTCTATTTTTTCGATTTGATTATTTTCGATTCAATTTGATTCGATTCGATTCGATTCGATTATTTTCAATTTGATTCTATTCGATTCGATTCAATTCTTTTCTATTCTATTCGTATCACCTCGATTCTTTTCGATTCGATTATTTTAGATTCGATTCGATTATTTTCAATTTGATTTGATTATTTTTGATTCGATTCGATTCTTTTCAATTCAATTCGATTCTTTTCGATTCGATTCGATTACTTTCAATTCTCTTCTTTTCCATTATTTTCGATTCAATTCGATGTGAATCGATTATTTTTGAATCTATTCGTTTCAATTCGATTCGATTCAATTTGATTAGATTCGATTATTTTAGATTCGATTCGAATCGATTCCATTAATTTTTATTCGATTCGATAATTTTTTATTCAATTCGATTATTTTCGATTCGATTCGATGGATTCGATTCGTTTATTTTCGATTCTATTTGATTATTTTTGATTCGATTCGATTCTTTTCAATTTGATTCGATTCTTTTCGATTCGACTCGATTTTTTTCGATTCGATACGATTCTTTTCCATTCGATTCGATTCTTTTCGATTCGATTCATTCGAATAATCTAATCAAATCAAATTGAATCGAAAAGATTTGATTCGAATCGAATAGAAGAGAATCGAATCGAATCGAATTGAAAGAATCGAATCGAATCAAATCGAAAAGAATCGAATCGAATCAAATCAAAAAGAATCTAAACGAATTGAAAAAATCGAATCGAATTTAATACAATCGAAAAGAATCGAATCGAAAGAATCGAATCAAATCGACAAAAATTGAATCAAATTGAATTGAATCGAACATTATCGAATCAAATGACATCGAAAAGAAGCGAATCGAAAAGAATCGAATCCAATAGAAAAGAATCGAATCGAATTGAATCAAATTGAAAGGAATCGAATCAACAAAAAGAATCGAAACCAATTGAAAAAGATCGATTCGATTCGATTAATTTCAATTCAATTCGATTCTTTTTGATTCAATTCCATTCGATTCGATTCTTTTCTATTCGATTCGATTATTTTTGATTCTATTCGATTCTTTTCGATTCGATTAATTTCGATTCGATTTGATTCGATTCTTTTCAATTTGATTTGATTATTTTCTTTTTTTAATTTTTAAATTTATTTATGATAGTCACACAGAGAGAGAGAGAGAGGCAGAGACACAGACAGAGGGAGAAGCAGGCTCCATGCACCGGGAGCCCAACGTGGGATTCAATCCCAGATCTCCAGAATCACGCCCTGGGCCAAAGGCAGGCTCTAAACTGCTGCGCCACCCAGGGATCCCCAATTTGATTATTTTCTATTCAATTCTATTCTATTCAATTATTTTCGGTTCAATTCGGTTTGATTATTTTTTAATTGATTTGATTCTTTTCGATTCGATTCGATTATTTTCGATTCGAATCAATTCGATTCTTTTCGAGTCTGTTATTTTAGATTCGATTTGATTTTTTGATTCGATTTGATTCTTTTCGATTCGAATCGATTCGATTCTTTTCGATTCGATTATTTTCAATGCGATTCGATTCTTTTCGATTCGATTCGATTCGATTATATTTGATTCAATTCGATTGGCTTAGATTCGATTCGATTCGATGGGAATCGATTGTTTTTGATTCAATTTGATGGGATTCGATTCTTTTCGATTTGATTCGATTCTTTTTGATTTGACTCCATTTTTTCGATTCAATTAGATTCTTTTGGATTCGTAACGATTCCTTTCCATTCGATTCGATTCTTTTCGATTTGATTCGATTCGATTCTTTTCAATTCGATTCATTCAAATAATCGAATCAAATCAAATTGAATCGAAAAGATTTGATTCGAATCGAATAGAAAAGAATCGAATCTAATTGAATCGAATCAAAAAGAATCAAATCGAATTGAATCTAATCGAAAAGAATCGAATTGAATCGAATCAAAAAGATCTACACGAATTGAAAAAAATGGAATCAAATCGAATAGAATCGAAAAGAATCGAATCGAATCGAAAGAATCGAATCAAATCGACAAAAATCAAATCAAATTGAATTGAATCGAACAGAATTGAATCGAATGACATCGAAAAGAAGCGAATCGAAAAGAATCGAATCCAATAGAAAAGAACCGAATCGAATTGAATCAAATCGAAAGGAATCGAATAAAATCAAAAATAATCAAAACGAATTGAAAAATCGAATCGATTTGATTAATTTCGGTTCGATTCGATTATTTTTGATTCAATTCGTTTTGATTCGATTATTTTCTATTCGATTTGATTATTTTTGATTCGATTCGATTCTTTTCGATTCGATTAATTTCGATTCGATTTGATTCGATTCTTTTCAATTCGATTTGATTTTCTTTTTTTTTAATTTTTAAATTTAGTTTTGATAGTCACACAGAGAGAGAGAGAGAGGCAAAGACACAGACAGAGGGAGAAGCAGGCTCCATGCACCGGGAGCCCAACGTGGGATTCAATCCCAGATCTCCAGAATCACGCCCTGGGCCAAAGGCAGGCGCTAAACCGCTGCGCCACCCAGGGATCCCCGATTTGATTATTTTCTATTCAATTCTATTCTATTCGATTATTTTCAGTTCGATTCGATTGCATTTGATTCGATTATTTTCGATTCAATTCGGTTTGATTATTTTTGAATTGATTTGATTCTTTTCGATTTAAATCGATTCGATTCTTTTCGATTCCATTATTTTATTTTTTTTTAAACTAGATTAATTATTTATTTATTTATTTATGATAGTCACAGAGAGAGAGAGGCAGAGACATAGGCAGAGGGAGAAGCAGGCTCTATGCACCGGGAGCCCGATGTGGGATTCGATCCAGGGTCTCCAGGATTGCGCCCTGGGCCAAAGGCAGGCGCCAAACTGCTGCGCCACCCAGGGATCCCTGATTCCATTATTCTAGATTTGATTCGATTTTTTGATTCGATTCGATTATTTTTGATTCAATTCGATTGGATTATTTTCGATTCGGTTCTATTCGAACCGATTATTTTCGATTCAATTCGATTCGATGCGATTATTTTCCATTTGATTCGATTATTTTCGATTCGATTTGATTAATTTTGATTCGATACGATTATTTTCAATTCAATTCAATACAATTTGATTATTTCTTATTCTATTTGATTGGATTCGATTCGATTTTTTTGATTCGATTCGATTATTTTTTATTAGATTCAATTCTTTTCGATTCGATTCGATTTGATTCTATTCGATTATTTTCGATTCAATTCGGTTCGATTCGAATCGATTATTTTCGATTCAATTCAATTCGATTCGGTTCGATAATTTTCGATTTGATTCGATTATTTTGTATTCGATTCAATTCGATTTGAATCGAGTATTTTCGATTCAATTATATGCGAATCAGTTTGGTTCGATTCGATTCGATTATTTTCGATTCAAATCAGTTCGATTCGATTATTTTAGATTCAATTCGGTTCGATTGGGTTTGATTATTTTCGATTTGATTCGATTCGATTCGATTATTTTCGATTCGATTCTATTGGATTCGTTTAGATTATTTTCAATTCGATTCGATTCTTCAATTCGATTCGATTATTTTCGATTCACTTCATTTCTATTATTTCCGGTTCGATTCGATGCGAATCTTTTCGATTTGATTATTTTCGATTCGATTCGATTCTTTTCAATTCGATTCGAATCCTTTCGATTCGGTTCGATTATTTTCGCTTCAAATCAATTCTTTTCGATTTGATTCTTTTCCTTTTTTAAATTTCTTTTACAGATTTTATTTAGTTATTCATAGAGACACAGCTAGAGAGAGAGAGGCAGAGACACAGGCAGAGGGAGAAGCAGGCTCCATCCAGGGAGCCTGATGTGTGACTCAATCCCGGGTCTCCAGGATCACACCCTGGGCTGCAGGCAGCGCTAAACCGCTGCGCCACTGGGGCTGCCCTTTATTCTATTTTTTTCGATTCGATTCAATATTTTTGATTCGAATCGACTTGATTCTTTTTGATTTGATTATTTTAGATTCGATTCGGTTCGATTATTTTCAATTTGATTCTATTCGATTCGATTTTTCTCAATTCTATTCTGTTCTTTTCGATTCAATTCGATTATATTCGATTCAATTCGATTGGTTTATATTCGATTCGATTCGATGGGAATCGATTATTTTTTATTCGATTCGATTTGATTCAATTATTTTCAATTCAATTCTATTCGATTATTTTCATTTCAATTCGATTCGATTCGATTTGATTATAATGAATTCTTTTCAATTCTATTTGAATACTTTTAATTCAATTCGATTCGATTATTTTTGATTCGATTCTATTTTTTCGATTTGATTATTTTCGATTCAATTTGATTCGATTCGATTCGATTCGATTATTTTCAATTTGATTCTATTCGATTCGATTCAATTCTTTTCTATTCTATTCGTATCACCTCGATTCTTTTCGATTCGATTATTTTAGATTCGATTCGATTATTTTCAATTTGATTTGATTATTTTTGATTCGATTCGATTCTTTTCAATTCAATTCGATTCTTTTCGATTCGATTCGATTACTTTCAATTCTCTTCTTTTCCATTATTTTCGATTCAATTCGATGTGAATCGATTATTTTTGAATCTATTCGTTTCAATTCGATTCGATTCAATTTGATTAGATTCGATTATTTTAGATTCGATTCGAATCGATTCCATTAATTTTTATTCGATTCGATAATTTTTTATTCAATTCGATTATTTTCGATTCGATTCGATGGATTCGATTCGTTTATTTTCGATTCTATTTGATTATTTTTGATTCGATTCGATTCTTTTCAATTTGATTCGATTCTTTTCGATTCGACTCGATTTTTTTCGATTCGATACGATTCTTTTCCATTCGATTCGATTCTTTTCGATTCGATTCATTCGAATAATCTAATCAAATCAAATTGAATCGAAAAGATTTGATTCGAATCGAATAGAAGAGAATCGAATCGAATCGAATTGAAAGAATCGAATCGAATCAAATCGAAAAGAATCGAATCGAATCAAATCAAAAAGAATCTAAACGAATTGAAAAAATCGAATCGAATTTAATACAATCGAAAAGAATCGAATCGAAAGAATCGAATCAAATCGACAAAAATTGAATCAAATTGAATTGAATCGAACATTATCGAATCAAATGACATCGAAAAGAAGCGAATCGAAAAGAATCGAATCCAATAGAAAAGAATCGAATCGAATTGAATCAAATTGAAAGGAATCGAATCAACAAAAAGAATCGAAACCAATTGAAAAAGATCGATTCGATTCGATTAATTTCAATTCAATTCGATTCTTTTTGATTCAATTCCATTCGATTCGATTCTTTTCTATTCGATTCGATTATTTTTGATTCTATTCGATTCTTTTCGATTCGATTAATTTCGATTCGATTTGATTCGATTCTTTTCAATTTGATTTGATTATTTTCTTTTTTTAATTTTTAAATTTATTTATGATAGTCACACAGAGAGAGAGAGAGAGGCAGAGACACAGACAGAGGGAGAAGCAGGCTCCATGCACCGGGAGCCCAACGTGGGATTCAATCCCAGATCTCCAGAATCACGCCCTGGGCCAAAGGCAGGCTCTAAACTGCTGCGCCACCCAGGGATCCCCAATTTGATTATTTTCTATTCAATTCTATTCTATTCAATTATTTTCGGTTCAATTCGGTTTGATTATTTTTTAATTGATTTGATTCTTTTTGATTCGATTCGATTATTTTCGATTCGAATCAATTCGATTCTTTTCGAGTCTGTTATTTTAGATTCGATTTGATTTTTTGATTCGATTTGATTCTTTTCGATTCGAATCGATTCGATTCTTTTCGATTCGATTATTTTCAATGCGATTCGATTCTTTTCGATTCGATTCGATTCGATTATATTTGATTCAATTCGATTGGCTTAGATTCGATTCGATTCGATGGGAATCGATTATTTTTGATTCAATTTGATGGGATTCGATTCTTTTCGATTTGATTCGATTCTTTTTGATTTGACTCCATTTTTTCGATTCAATTAGATTCTTTTGGATTCGTAACGATTCTTTTCCATTCGATTCGATTCTTTTCGATTTGATTCGATTCGATTCTTTTCAATTCGATTCATTCAAATAATCGAATCAAATCAAATTGAATCGAAAAGATTTGATTCGAATCGAATAGAAAAGAATCGAATCTAATTGAATCGAATCAAAAAGAATCAAATCGAATTGAATCTAATCGAAAAGAATCGAATTGAATCGAATCAAAAAGATCTACACGAATTGAAAAAAATGGAATCAAATCGAATAGAATCGAAAAGAATCGAATCGAATCGAAAGAATCGAATCAAATCGACAAAAATCAAATCAAATTGAATTGAATCGAACAGAATTGAATCGAATGACATCGAAAAGAAGCGAATCGAAAAGAATCGAATCCAATAGAAAAGAACCGAATCGAATTGAATCAAATCGAAAGGAATCGAATAAAATCAAAAATAATCAAAACGAATTGAAAAATCGAATCGATTTGATTAATTTCGGTTCGATTCGATTATTTTTGATTCAATTCGTTTTGATTCGATTATTTTCTATTCGATTTGATTATTTTTGATTCGATTCGATTCTTTTCGATTCGATTAATTTCGATTCGATTTGATTCGATTCTTTTCAATTCGATTTGATTTTCTTTTTTTTTAATTTTTAAATTTAGTTTTGATAGTCACACAGAGAGAGAGAGAGAGGCAAAGACACAGACAGAGGGAGAAGCAGGCTCCATGCACCGGGAGCCCAACGTGGGATTCAATCCCAGATCTCCAGAATCACGCCCTGGGCCAAAGGCAGGCGCTAAACCGCTGCGCCACCCAGGGATCCCCGATTTGATTATTTTCTATTCAATTCTATTCTATTCGATTATTTTCAGTTCGATTCGATTGCATTTGATTCGATTATTTTCGATTCAATTCGGTTTGATTATTTTTGAATTGATTTGATTCTTTTCGATTTAAATCGATTCGATTCTTTTCGATTCCATTATTTTATTTTTTTTTAAACTAGATTAATTATTTATTTATTTATTTATGATAGTCACAGAGAGAGAGAGGCAGAGACATAGGCAGAGGGAGAAGCAGGCTCTATGCACCGGGAGCCCGATGTGGGATTCGATCCAGGGTCTCCAGGATTGCGCCCTGGGCCAAAGGCAGGCGCCAAACTGCTGCGCCACCCAGGGATCCCTGATTCCATTATTCTAGATTTGATTCGATTTTTTGATTCGATTCGATTATTTTTGATTCAATTCGATTGGATTATTTTCGATTCGGTTCTATTCGAACCGATTATTTTCGATTCAATTCGATTCGATGCGATTATTTTCCATTTGATTCGATTATTTTCGATTCGATTTGATTAATTTTGATTCGATACGATTATTTTCAATTCAATTCAATACAATTTGATTATTTCTTATTCTATTTGATTGGATTCGATTCGATTTTTTTGATTCGATTCGATTATTTTTTATTAGATTCAATTCTTTTCGATTCGATTCGATTTGATTCTATTCGATTATTTTCGATTCAATTCGGTTCGATTCGAATCGATTATTTTCGATTCAATTCAATTCGATTCGGTTCGATAATTTTCGATTTGATTCGATTATTTTGTATTCGATTCAATTCGATTCGAATCGAGTATTTTCGATTCGATTATATGCGAATCAGTTTGGTTCGATTCGATTCGATTATTTTCGATTCAAATCAGTTCGATTCGATTATTTTAGATTCAATTCGGTTCGATTGGGTTTGATTATTTTCGATTTGATTCGATTCGATTCGATTATTTTCGATTCGATTCTATTGGATTCGTTTAGATTATTTTCAATTCGATTCGATTCTTCAATTCGATTCGATTATTTTCGATTCACTTCATTTCTATTATTTCCGGTTCGATTCGATGCGAATCTTTTCGATTTGATTATTTTCGATTTGATTATTTTCGATTCGATTCGATTCTTTTCAATTCGATTCGAATCCTTTCGATTCGGTTCGATTATTTTCGCTTCAAATCAATTCTTTTCGATTTGATTCTTTTCCTTTTTTAAATTTCTTTTACAGATTTTATTTAGTTATTCATAGAGACACAGCTAGAGAGAGAGAGGCAGAGACACAGGCAGAGGGAGAAGCAGGCTCCATCCAGGGAGCCTGATGTGTGACTCAATCCCGGGTCTCCAGGATCACACCCTGGGCTGCAGGCAGCGCTAAACCGCTGCGCCACTGGGGCTGCCCTTTATTCTATTTTTTTCGATTCGATTCAATATTTTTGATTCGAATCGACTTGATTCTTTTTGATTTGATTATTTTAGATTCGATTCGGTTCGATTATTTTCAATTTGATTCTATTCGATTCGATTTTTCTCAATTCTATTCTGTTCTTTTCGATTCAATTCGATTATATTCGATTCAATTCGATTGGTTTATATTCGATTCGATTCGATGGGAATCGATTATTTTTTATTCGATTCGATTTGATTCAATTATTTTCAATTCAATTCTATTCGATTATTTTCATTTCAATTCGATTCGATTCGATTTGATTATAATGAATTCTTTTCAATTCTATTTGAATACTTTTAATTCAATTCGATTCGATTATTTTTGATTCGATTCTATTTTTTCGATTTGATTATTTTCGATTCAATTTGATTCGATTCGATTCGATTCGATTATTTTCAATTTGATTCTATTCGATTCGATTCAATTCTTTTCTATTCTATTCGTATCACCTCGATTCTTTTCGATTCGATTATTTTAGATTCGATTCGATTATTTTCAATTTGATTTGATTATTTTTGATTCGATTCGATTCTTTTCAATTCAATTCGATTCTTTTCGATTCGATTCGATTACTTTCAATTCTCTTCTTTTCCATTATTTTCGATTCAATTCGATGTGAATCGATTATTTTTGAATCTATTCGTTTCAATTCGATTCGATTCAATTTGATTAGATTCGATTATTTTAGATTCGATTCGAATCGATTCCATTAATTTTTATTCGATTCGATAATTTTTTATTCAATTCGATTATTTTCGATTCGATTCGATGGATTCGATTCGTTTATTTTCGATTCTATTTGATTATTTTTGATTCGATTCGATTCTTTTCAATTTGATTCGATTCTTTTCGATTCGACTCGATTTTTTTCGATTCGATACGATTCTTTTCCATTCGATTCGATTCTTTTCGATTCGATTCATTCGAATAATCTAATCAAATCAAATTGAATCGAAAAGATTTGATTCGAATCGAATAGAAGAGAATCGAATCGAATCGAATTGAAAGAATCGAATCGAATCAAATCGAAAAGAATCGAATCGAATCAAATCAAAAAGAATCTAAACGAATTGAAAAAATCGAATCGAATTTAATACAATCGAAAAGAATCGAATCGAAAGAATCGAATCAAATCGACAAAAATTGAATCAAATTGAATTGAATCGAACATTATCGAATCAAATGACATCGAAAAGAAGCGAATCGAAAAGAATCGAATCCAATAGAAAAGAATCGAATCGAATTGAATCAAATTGAAAGGAATCGAATCAACAAAAAGAATCGAAACCAATTGAAAAAGATCGATTCGATTCGATTAATTTCAATTCAATTCGATTCTTTTTGATTCAATTCCATTCGATTCGATTCTTTTCTATTCGATTCGATTATTTTTGATTCTATTCGATTCTTTTCGATTCGATTAATTTCGATTCGATTTGATTCGATTCTTTTCAATTTGATTTGATTATTTTCTTTTTTTAATTTTTAAATTTATTTATGATAGTCACACAGAGAGAGAGAGAGAGGCAGAGACACAGACAGAGGGAGAAGCAGGCTCCATGCACCGGGAGCCCAACGTGGGATTCAATCCCAGATCTCCAGAATCACGCCCTGGGCCAAAGGCAGGCTCTAAACTGCTGCGCCACCCAGGGATCCCCAATTTGATTATTTTCTATTCAATTCTATTCTATTCAATTATTTTCGGTTCAATTCGGTTTGATTATTTTTTAATTGATTTGATTCTTTTCGATTCGATTCGATTATTTTCGATTCGAATCAATTCGATTCTTTTCGAGTCTGTTATTTTAGATTCGATTTGATTTTTTGATTCGATTTGATTCTTTTCGATTCGAATCGATTCGATTCTTTTCGATTCGATTATTTTCAATTCGATTCGATTCTTTTCGATTCGATTCGATTCGATTATATTTGATTCAATTCGATTGGCTTAGATTCGATTCGATTCGATGGGAATCGATTGTTTTTGATTCAATTTGATGGGATTCGATTCTTTTCGATTTGATTCGATTCTTTTTGATTTGACTCCATTTTTTCGATTCAATTAGATTCTTTTGGATTCGTAACGATTCCTTTCCATTCGATTCGATTCTTTTCGATTTGATTCGATTCGATTCTTTTCAATTCGATTCATTCAAATAATCGAATCAAATCAAATTGAATCGAAAAGATTTGATTCGAATCGAATAGAAAAGAATCGAATCTAATTGAATCGAATCAAAAAGAATCAAATCGAATTGAATCTAATCGAAAAGAATCGAATTGAATCGAATCAAAAAGATCTACACGAATTGAAAAAAATGGAATCAAATCGAATAGAATCGAAAAGAATCGAATCGAATCGAAAGAATCGAATCAAATCGACAAAAATCAAATCAAATTGAATTGAATCGAACAGAATTGAATCGAATGACATCGAAAAGAAGCGAATCGAAAAGAATCGAATCCAATAGAAAAGAACCGAATCGAATTGAATCAAATCGAAAGGAATCGAATAAAATCAAAAATAATCAAAACGAATTGAAAAATCGAATCGATTTGATTAATTTCGGTTCGATTCGATTATTTTTGATTCAATTCGTTTTGATTCGATTATTTTCTATTCGATTTGATTATTTTTGATTCGATTCGATTCTTTTCGATTCGATTAATTTCGATTCGATTTGATTCGATTCTTTTCAATTCGATTTGATTTTCTTTTTTTTTAATTTTTAAATTTAGTTTTGATAGTCACACAGAGAGAGAGAGAGAGGCAAAGACACAGACAGAGGGAGAAGCAGGCTCCATGCACCGGGAGCCCAACGTGGGATTCAATCCCAGATCTCCAGAATCACGCCCTGGGCCAAAGGCAGGCGCTAAACCACTGCGCCACCCAGGGATCCCCGATTTGATTATTTTCTATTCAATTCTATTCTATTCGATTATTTTCAGTTCGATTCGATTGCATTTGATTCGATTATTTTCGATTCAATTCGGTTTGATTATTTTTGAATTGATTTGATTCTTTTCGATTTAAATCGATTCGATTCTTTTCGATTCCATTATTTTATTTTTTTTTAAACTAGATTAATTATTTATTTATTTATTTATGATAGTCACAGAGAGAGAGAGGCAGAGACATAGGCAGAGGGAGAAGCAGGCTCTATGCACCGGGAGCCCGATGTGGGATTCGATCCAGGGTCTCCAGGATTGCGCCCTGGGCCAAAGGCAGGCGCCAAACTGCTGCGCCACCCAGGGATCCCTGATTCCATTATTCTAGATTTGATTCGATTTTTTGATTCGATTCGATTATTTTTGATTCAATTCGATTGGATTATTTTCGATTCGGTTCTATTCGAACCGATTATTTTCGATTCAATTCGATTCGATGCGATTATTTTCCATTTGATTCGATTATTTTCGATTCGATTTGATTAATTTTGATTCGATACGATTATTTTCAATTCAATTCAATACAATTTGATTATTTCTTATTCTATTTGATTGGATTCGATTCGATTTTTTTGATTCGATTCGATTATTTTTTATTAGATTCAATTCTTTTCGATTCGATTCGATTTGATTCTATTCGATTATTTTCGATTCAATTCGGTTCGATTCGAATCGATTATTTTCGATTCAATTCAATTCGATTCGGTTCGATAATTTTCGATTTGATTCGATTATTTTGTATTCGATTCAATTCGATTCGAATCGAGTATTTTCGATTCGATTATATGCGAATCAGTTTGGTTCGATTCGATTCGATTATTTTCGATTCAAATCAGTTCGATTCGATTATTTTAGATTCAATTCGGTTCGATTGGGTTTGATTATTTTCGATTTGATTCGATTCGATTCGATTATTTTCGATTCGATTCTATTGGATTCGTTTAGATTATTTTCAATTCGATTCGATTCTTCAATTCGATTCGATTATTTTCGATTCACTTCATTTCTATTATTTCCGGTTCGATTCGATGCGAATCTTTTCGATTTGATTATTTTCGATTTGATTATTTTCGATTCGATTCGATTCTTTTCAATTCGATTCGAATCCTTTCGATTCGGTTCGATTATTTTCGCTTCAAATCAATTCTTTTCGATTTGATTCTTTTCCTTTTTTAAATTTCTTTTACAGATTTTATTTAGTTATTCATAGAGACACAGCTAGAGAGAGAGAGGCAGAGACACAGGCAGAGGGAGAAGCAGGCTCCATCCAGGGAGCCTGATGTGTGACTCAATCCCGGGTCTCCAGGATCACACCCTGGGCTGCAGGCAGCGCTAAACCGCTGCGCCACTGGGGCTGCCCTTTATTCTATTTTTTTCGATTCGATTCAATATTTTTGATTCGAATCGACTTGATTCTTTTTGATTTGATTATTTTAGATTCGATTCGGTTCGATTATTTTCAATTTGATTCTATTCGATTCGATTTTTCTCAATTCTATTCTGTTCTTTTCGATTCAATTCGATTATATTCGATTCAATTCGATTGGTTTATATTCGATTCGATTCGATGGGAATCGATTATTTTTTATTCGATTCGATTTGATTCAATTATTTTCAATTCAATTCTATTCGATTATTTTCATTTCAATTCGATTCGATTCGATTTGATTATAATGAATTCTTTTCAATTCTATTTGAATACTTTTAATTCAATTCGATTCGATTATTTTTGATTCGATTCTATTTTTTCGATTTGATTATTTTCGATTCAATTTGATTCGATTCGATTCGATTCGATTATTTTCAATTTGATTCTATTCGATTCGATTCAATTCTTTTCTATTCTATTCGTATCACCTCGATTCTTTTCGATTCGATTATTTTAGATTCGATTCGATTATTTTCAATTTGATTTGATTATTTTTGATTCGATTCGATTCTTTTCAATTCAATTCGATTCTTTTCGATTCGATTCGATTACTTTCAATTCTCTTCTTTTCCATTATTTTCGATTCAATTCGATGTGAATCGATTATTTTTGAATCTATTCGTTTCAATTCGATTCGATTCAATTTGATTAGATTCGATTATTTTAGATTCGATTCGAATCGATTCCATTAATTTTTATTCGATTCGATAATTTTTTATTCAATTCGATTATTTTCGATTCGATTCGATGGATTCGATTCGTTTATTTTCGATTCTATTTGATTATTTTTGATTCGATTCGATTCTTTTCAATTTGATTCGATTCTTTTCGATTCGACTCGATTTTTTTCGATTCGATACGATTCTTTTCCATTCGATTCGATTCTTTTCGATTCGATTCATTCGAATAATCTAATCAAATCAAATTGAATCGAAAAGATTTGATTCGAATCGAATAGAAGAGAATCGAATCGAATCGAATTGAAAGAATCGAATCGAATCAAATCGAAAAGAATCGAATCGAATCAAATCAAAAAGAATCTAAACGAATTGAAAAAATCGAATCGAATTTAATACAATCGAAAAGAATCGAATCGAAAGAATCGAATCAAATCGACAAAAATTGAATCAAATTGAATTGAATCGAACATTATCGAATCAAATGACATCGAAAAGAAGCGAATCGAAAAGAATCGAATCCAATAGAAAAGAATCGAATCGAATTGAATCAAATTGAAAGGAATCGAATCAACAAAAAGAATCGAAACCAATTGAAAAAGATCGATTCGATTCGATTAATTTCAATTCAATTCGATTCTTTTTGATTCAATTCCATTCGATTCGATTCTTTTCTATTCGATTCGATTATTTTTGATTCTATTCGATTCTTTTCGATTCGATTAATTTCGATTCGATTTGATTCGATTCTTTTCAATTTGATTTGATTATTTTCTTTTTTTAATTTTTAAATTTATTTATGATAGTCACACAGAGAGAGAGAGAGAGGCAGAGACACAGACAGAGGGAGAAGCAGGCTCCATGCACCGGGAGCCCAACGTGGGATTCAATCCCAGATCTCCAGAATCACGCCCTGGGCCAAAGGCAGGCTCTAAACTGCTGCGCCACCCAGGGATCCCCAATTTGATTATTTTCTATTCAATTCTATTCTATTCAATTATTTTCGGTTCAATTCGGTTTGATTATTTTTTAATTGATTTGATTCTTTTCGATTCGATTCGATTATTTTCGATTCGAATCAATTCGATTCTTTTCGAGTCTGTTATTTTAGATTCGATTTGATTTTTTGATTCGATTTGATTCTTTTCGATTCGAATCGATTCGATTCTTTTCGATTCGATTATTTTCAATTCGATTCGATTCTTTTCGATTCGATTCGATTCGATTATATTTGATTCAATTCGATTGGCTTAGATTCGATTCGATTCGATGGGAATCGATTGTTTTTGATTCAATTTGATGGGATTCGATTCTTTTCGATTTGATTCGATTCTTTTTGATTTGACTCCATTTTTTCGATTCAATTAGATTCTTTTGGATTCGTAACGATTCCTTTCCATTCGATTCGATTCTTTTCGATTTGATTCGATTCGATTCTTTTCAATTCGATTCATTCAAATAATCGAATCAAATCAAATTGAATCGAAAAGATTTGATTCGAATCGAATAGAAAAGAATCGAATCTAATTGAATCGAATCAAAAAGAATCAAATCGAATTGAATCTAATCGAAAAGAATCGAATTGAATCGAATCAAAAAGATCTACACGAATTGAAAAAAATGGAATCAAATCGAATAGAATCGAAAAGAATCGAATCGAATCGAAAGAATCGAATCAAATCGACAAAAATCAAATCAAATTGAATTGAATCGAACAGAATTGAATCGAATGACATCGAAAAGAAGCGAATCGAAAAGAATCGAATCCAATAGAAAAGAACCGAATCGAATTGAATCAAATCGAAAGGAATCGAATAAAATCAAAAATAATCAAAACGAATTGAAAAATCGAATCGATTTGATTAATTTCGGTTCGATTCGATTATTTTTGATTCAATTCGTTTTGATTCGATTATTTTCTATTCGATTTGATTATTTTTGATTCGATTCGATTCTTTTCGATTCGATTAATTTCGATTCGATTTGATTCGATTCTTTTCAATTCGATTTGATTTTCTTTTTTTTTAATTTTTAAATTTAGTTTTGATAGTCACACAGAGAGAGAGAGAGAGGCAAAGACACAGACAGAGGGAGAAGCAGGCTCCATGCACCGGGAGCCCAACGTGGGATTCAATCCCAGATCTCCAGAATCACGCCCTGGGCCAAAGGCAGGCGCTAAACCACTGCGCCACCCAGGGATCCCCGATTTGATTATTTTCTATTCAATTCTATTCTATTCGATTATTTTCAGTTCGATTCGATTGCATTTGATTCGATTATTTTCGATTCAATTCGGTTTGATTATTTTTGAATTGATTTGATTCTTTTCGATTTAAATCGATTCGATTCTTTTCGATTCCATTATTTTATTTTTTTTTAAACTAGATTAATTATTTATTTATTTATTTATGATAGTCACAGAGAGAGAGAGGCAGAGACATAGGCAGAGGGAGAAGCAGGCTCTATGCACCGGGAGCCCGATGTGGGATTCGATCCAGGGTCTCCAGGATTGCGCCCTGGGCCAAAGGCAGGCGCCAAACTGCTGCGCCACCCAGGGATCCCTGATTCCATTATTCTAGATTTGATTCGATTTTTTGATTCGATTCGATTATTTTTGATTCAATTCGATTGGATTATTTTCGATTCGGTTCTATTCGAACCGATTATTTTCGATTCAATTCGATTCGATGCGATTATTTTCCATTTGATTCGATTATTTTCGATTCGATTTGATTAATTTTGATTCGATACGATTATTTTCAATTCAATTCAATACAATTTGATTATTTCTTATTCTATTTGATTGGATTCGATTCGATTTTTTTGATTCGATTCGATTATTTTTTATTAGATTCAATTCTTTTCGATTCGATTCGATTTGATTCTATTCGATTATTTTCGATTCAATTCGGTTCGATTCGAATCGATTATTTTCGATTCAATTCAATTCGATTCGGTTCGATAATTTTCGATTTGATTCGATTATTTTGTATTCGATTCAATTCGATTCGAATCGAGTATTTTCGATTCGATTATATGCGAATCAGTTTGGTTCGATTCGATTCGATTATTTTCGATTCAAATCAGTTCGATTCGATTATTTTAGATTCAATTCGGTTCGATTGGGTTTGATTATTTTCGATTTGATTCGATTCGATTCGATTATTTTCGATTCGATTCTATTGGATTCGTTTAGATTATTTTCAATTCGATTCGATTCTTCAATTCGATTCGATTATTTTCGATTCACTTCATTTCTATTATTTCCGGTTCGATTCGATGCGAATCTTTTCGATTTGATTATTTTCGATTTGATTATTTTCGATTCGATTCGATTCTTTTCAATTCGATTCGAATCCTTTCGATTCGGTTCGATTATTTTCGCTTCAAATCAATTCTTTTCGATTTGATTCTTTTCCTTTTTTAAATTTCTTTTACAGATTTTATTTAGTTATTCATAGAGACACAGCTAGAGAGAGAGAGGCAGAGACACAGGCAGAGGGAGAAGCAGGCTCCATCCAGGGAGCCTGATGTGTGACTCAATCCCGGGTCTCCAGGATCACACCCTGGGCTGCAGGCAGCGCTAAACCGCTGCGCCACTGGGGCTGCCCTTTATTCTATTTTTTTCGATTCGATTCAATATTTTTGATTCGAATCGACTTGATTCTTTTTGATTTGATTATTTTAGATTCGATTCGGTTCGATTATTTTCAATTTGATTCTATTCGATTCGATTTTTCTCAATTCTATTCTGTTCTTTTCGATTCAATTCGATTATATTCGATTCAATTCGATTGGTTTATATTCGATTCGATTCGATGGGAATCGATTATTTTTTATTCGATTCGATTTGATTCAATTATTTTCAATTCAATTCTATTCGATTATTTTCATTTCAATTCGATTCGATTCGATTTGATTATAATGAATTCTTTTCAATTCTATTTGAATACTTTTAATTCAATTCGATTCGATTATTTTTGATTCGATTCTATTTTTTCGATTTGATTATTTTCGATTCAATTTGATTCGATTCGATTCGATTCGATTATTTTCAATTTGATTCTATTCGATTCGATTCAATTCTTTTCTATTCTATTCGTATCACCTCGATTCTTTTCGATTCGATTATTTTAGATTCGATTCGATTATTTTCAATTTGATTTGATTATTTTTGATTCGATTCGATTCTTTTCAATTCAATTCGATTCTTTTCGATTCGATTCGATTACTTTCAATTCTCTTCTTTTCCATTATTTTCGATTCAATTCGATGTGAATCGATTATTTTTGAATCTATTCGTTTCAATTCGATTCGATTCAATTTGATTAGATTCGATTATTTTAGATTCGATTCGAATCGATTCCATTAATTTTTATTCGATTCGATAATTTTTTATTCAATTCGATTATTTTCGATTCGATTCGATGGATTCGATTCGTTTATTTTCGATTCTATTTGATTATTTTTGATTCGATTCGATTCTTTTCAATTTGATTCGATTCTTTTCGATTCGACTCGATTTTTTTCGATTCGATACGATTCTTTTCCATTCGATTCGATTCTTTTCGATTCGATTCATTCGAATAATCTAATCAAATCAAATTGAATCGAAAAGATTTGATTCGAATCGAATAGAAGAGAATCGAATCGAATCGAATTGAAAGAATCGAATCGAATCAAATCGAAAAGAATCGAATCGAATCAAATCAAAAAGAATCTAAACGAATTGAAAAAATCGAATCGAATTTAATACAATCGAAAAGAATCGAATCGAAAGAATCGAATCAAATCGACAAAAATTGAATCAAATTGAATTGAATCGAACATTATCGAATCAAATGACATCGAAAAGAAGCGAATCGAAAAGAATCGAATCCAATAGAAAAGAATCGAATCGAATTGAATCAAATTGAAAGGAATCGAATCAACAAAAAGAATCGAAACCAATTGAAAAAGATCGATTCGATTCGATTAATTTCAATTCAATTCGATTCTTTTTGATTCAATTCCATTCGATTCGATTCTTTTCTATTCGATTCGATTATTTTTGATTCTATTCGATTCTTTTCGATTCGATTAATTTCGATTCGATTTGATTCGATTCTTTTCAATTTGATTTGATTATTTTCTTTTTTTAATTTTTAAATTTATTTATGATAGTCACACAGAGAGAGAGAGAGAGGCAGAGACACAGACAGAGGGAGAAGCAGGCTCCATGCACCGGGAGCCCAACGTGGGATTCAATCCCAGATCTCCAGAATCACGCCCTGGGCCAAAGGCAGGCTCTAAACTGCTGCGCCACCCAGGGATCCCCAATTTGATTATTTTCTATTCAATTCTATTCTATTCAATTATTTTCGGTTCAATTCGGTTTGATTATTTTTTAATTGATTTGATTCTTTTCGATTCGATTCGATTATTTTCGATTCGAATCAATTCGATTCTTTTCGAGTCTGTTATTTTAGATTCGATTTGATTTTTTGATTCGATTTGATTCTTTTCGATTCGAATCGATTCGATTCTTTTCGATTCGATTATTTTCAATTCGATTCGATTCTTTTCGATTCGATTCGATTCGATTATATTTGATTCAATTCGATTGGCTTAGATTCGATTCGATTCGATGGGAATCGATTGTTTTTGATTCAATTTGATGGGATTCGATTCTTTTCGATTTGATTCGATTCTTTTTGATTTGACTCCATTTTTTCGATTCAATTAGATTCTTTTGGATTCGTAACGATTCCTTTCCATTCGATTCGATTCTTTTCGATTTGATTCGATTCGATTCTTTTCAATTCGATTCATTCAAATAATCGAATCAAATCAAATTGAATCGAAAAGATTTGATTCGAATCGAATAGAAAAGAATCGAATCTAATTGAATCGAATCAAAAAGAATCAAATCGAATTGAATCTAATCGAAAAGAATCGAATTGAATCGAATCAAAAAGATCTACACGAATTGAAAAAAATGGAATCAAATCGAATAGAATCGAAAAGAATCGAATCGAATCGAAAGAATCGAATCAAATCGACAAAAATCAAATCAAATTGAATTGAATCGAACAGAATTGAATCGAATGACATCGAAAAGAAGCGAATCGAAAAGAATCGAATCCAATAGAAAAGAACCGAATCGAATTGAATCAAATCGAAAGGAATCGAATAAAATCAAAAATAATCAAAACGAATTGAAAAATCGAATCGATTTGATTAATTTCGGTTCGATTCGATTATTTTTGATTCAATTCGTTTTGATTCGATTATTTTCTATTCGATTTGATTATTTTTGATTCGATTCGATTCTTTTCGATTCGATTAATTTCGATTCGATTTGATTCGATTCTTTTCAATTCGATTTGATTTTCTTTTTTTTTAATTTTTAAATTTAGTTTTGATAGTCACACAGAGAGAGAGAGAGAGGCAAAGACACAGACAGAGGGAGAAGCAGGCTCCATGCACCGGGAGCCCAACGTGGGATTCAATCCCAGATCTCCAGAATCACGGCCTGGGCCAAAGGCAGGCGCTAAACCGCTGCGCCACCCAGGGATCCCCGATTTGATTATTTTCTATTCAATTCTATTCTATTCGATTATTTTCAGTTCGATTCGATTGCATTTGATTCGATTATTTTCGATTCAATTCGGTTTGATTATTTTTGAATTGATTTGATTCTTTTCGATTTAAATCGATTCGATTCTTTTCGATTCCATTATTTTATTTTTTTTTAAACTAGATTAATTATTTATTTATTTATTTATGATAGTCACAGAGAGAGAGAGGCAGAGACATAGGCAGAGGGAGAAGCAGGCTCTATGCACCGGGAGCCCGATGTGGGATTCGATCCAGGGTCTCCAGGATTGCGCCCTGGGCCAAAGGCAGGCGCCAAACTGCTGCGCCACCCAGGGATCCCTGATTCCATTATTCTAGATTTGATTCGATTTTTTGATTCGATTCGATTATTTTTGATTCAATTCGATTGGATTATTTTCGATTCGGTTCTATTCGAACCGATTATTTTCGATTCAATTCGATTCGATGCGATTATTTTCCATTTGATTCGATTATTTTCGATTCGATTTGATTAATTTTGATTCGATACGATTATTTTCAATTCAATTCAATACAATTTGATTATTTCTTATTCTATTTGATTGGATTCGATTCGATTTTTTTGATTCGATTCGATTATTTTTTATTAGATTCAATTCTTTTCGATTCGATTCGATTTGATTCTATTCGATTATTTTCGATTCAATTCGGTTCGATTCGAATCGATTATTTTCGATTCAATTCAATTCGATTCGGTTCGATAATTTTCGATTTGATTCGATTATTTTGTATTCGATTCAATTCGATTCGAATCGAGTATTTTCGATTCGATTATATGCGAATCAGTTTGGTTCGATTCGATTCGATTATTTTCGATTCAAATCAGTTCGATTCGATTATTTTAGATTCAATTCGGTTCGATTGGGTTTGATTATTTTCGATTTGATTCGATTCGATTCGATTATTTTCGATTCGATTCTATTGGATTCGTTTAGATTATTTTCAATTCGATTCGATTCTTCAATTCGATTCGATTATTTTCGATTCACTTCATTTCTATTATTTCCGGTTCGATTCGATGCGAATCTTTTCGATTTGATTATTTTCGATTTGATTATTTTCGATTCGATTCGATTCTTTTCAATTCGATTCGAATCCTTTCGATTCGGTTCGATTATTTTCGCTTCAAATCAATTCTTTTCGATTTGATTCTTTTCCTTTTTTAAATTTCTTTTACAGATTTTATTTAGTTATTCATAGAGACACAGCTAGAGAGAGAGAGGCAGAGACACAGGCAGAGGGAGAAGCAGGCTCCATCCAGGGAGCCTGATGTGTGACTCAATCCCGGGTCTCCAGGATCACACCCTGGGCTGCAGGCAGCGCTAAACCGCTGCGCCACTGGGGCTGCCCTTTATTCTATTTTTTTCGATTCGATTCAATATTTTTGATTCGAATCGACTTGATTCTTTTTGATTTGATTATTTTAGATTCGATTCGGTTCGATTATTTTCAATTTGATTCTATTCGATTCGATTTTTCTCAATTCTATTCTGTTCTTTTCGATTCAATTCGATTATATTCGATTCAATTCGATTGGTTTATATTCGATTCGATTCGATGGGAATCGATTATTTTTTATTCGATTCGATTTGATTCAATTATTTTCAATTCAATTCTATTCGATTATTTTCATTTCAATTCGATTCGATTCGATTTGATTATAATGAATTCTTTTCAATTCTATTTGAATACTTTTAATTCAATTCGATTCGATTATTTTTGATTCGATTCTATTTTTTCGATTTGATTATTTTCGATTCAATTTGATTCGATTCGATTCGATTCGATTATTTTCAATTTGATTCTATTCGATTCGATTCAATTCTTTTCTATTCTATTCGTATCACCTCGATTCTTTTCGATTCGATTATTTTAGATTCGATTCGATTATTTTCAATTTGATTTGATTATTTTTGATTCGATTCGATTCTTTTCAATTCAATTCGATTCTTTTCGATTCGATTCGATTACTTTCAATTCTCTTCTTTTCCATTATTTTCGATTCAATTCGATGTGAATCGATTATTTTTGAATCTATTCGTTTCAATTCGATTCGATTCAATTTGATTAGATTCGATTATTTTAGATTCGATTCGAATCGATTCCATTAATTTTTATTCGATTCGATAATTTTTTATTCAATTCGATTATTTTCGATTCGATTCGATGGATTCGATTCGTTTATTTTCGATTCTATTTGATTATTTTTGATTCGATTCGATTCTTTTCAATTTGATTCGATTCTTTTCGATTCGACTCGATTTTTTTCGATTCGATACGATTCTTTTCCATTCGATTCGATTCTTTTCGATTCGATTCATTCGAATAATCTAATCAAATCAAATTGAATCGAAAAGATTTGATTCGAATCGAATAGAAGAGAATCGAATCGAATCGAATTGAAAGAATCGAATCGAATCAAATCGAAAAGAATCGAATCGAATCAAATCAAAAAGAATCTAAACGAATTGAAAAAATCGAATCGAATTTAATACAATCGAAAAGAATCGAATCGAAAGAATCGAATCAAATCGACAAAAATTGAATCAAATTGAATTGAATCGAACATTATCGAATCAAATGACATCGAAAAGAAGCGAATCGAAAAGAATCGAATCCAATAGAAAAGAATCGAATCGAATTGAATCAAATTGAAAGGAATCGAATCAACAAAAAGAATCGAAACCAATTGAAAAAGATCGATTCGATTCGATTAATTTCAATTCAATTCGATTATTTTTGATTCAATTCCATTCGATTCGATTCTTTTCTATTCGATTCGATTATTTTTGATTCTATTCGATTCTTTTCGATTCGATTAATTTCGATTCGATTTGATTCGATTCTTTTCAATTTGATTTGATTATTTTCTTTTTTTAATTTTTAAATTTATTTATGATAGTCACACAGAGAGAGAGAGAGAGGCAGAGACACAGACAGAGGGAGAAGCAGGCTCCATGCACCGGGAGCCCAACGTGGGATTCAATCCCAGATCTCCAGAATCACGCCCTGGGCCAAAGGCAGGCTCTAAACTGCTGCGCCACCCAGGGATCCCCAATTTGATTATTTTCTATTCAATTCTATTCTATTCAATTATTTTCGGTTCAATTCGGTTTGATTATTTTTTAATTGATTTGATTCTTTTCGATTCGATTCGATTATTTTCGATTCGAATCAATTCGATTCTTTTCGAGTCTGTTATTTTAGATTCGATTTGATTTTTTGATTCGATTTGATTCTTTTCGATTCGAATCGATTCGATTCTTTTCGATTCGATTCTTTTCAATGCGATTCGATTCTTTTCGATTCGATTCGATTCGATTATATTTGATTCAATTCGATTGGCTTAGATTCGATTCGATTCGATGGGAATCGATTATTTTTGATTCAATTTGATGGGATTCGATTCTTTTCGATTTGATTCGATTCTTTTTGATTTGACTCCATTTTTTCGATTCAATTAGATTCTTTTGGATTCGTAACGATTCTTTTCCATTCGATTCGATTCTTTTCGATTTGATTCGATTCGATTCTTTTCAATTCGATTCATTCAAATAATCGAATCAAATCAAATTGAATCGAAAAGATTTGATTCGAATCGAATAGAAAAGAATCGAATCTAATTGAATCGAATCAAAAAGAATCAAATCGAATTGAATCTAATCGAAAAGAATCGAATTGAATCGAATCAAAAAGATCTACACGAATTGAAAAAAATGGAATCAAATCGAATAGAATCGAAAAGAATCGAATCGAATCGAAAGAATCGAATCAAATCGACAAAAATCAAATCAAATTGAATTGAATCGAACAGAATTGAATCGAATGACATCGAAAAGAAGCGAATCGAAAAGAATCGAATCCAATAGAAAAGAACCGAATCGAATTGAATCAAATCGAAAGGAATCGAATAAAACCAAAAATAATCAAAACGAATTGAAAAATCGAATCGATTTGATTAATTTCGGTTCGATTCGATTATTTTTGATTCAATTCGTTTTGATTCGATTATTTTCTATTCGATTTGATTATTTTTGATTCGATTCGATTCTTTTCGATTCGATTAATTTCGATTCGATTTGATTCGATTCTTTTCAATTCGATTTGATTTTCTTTTTTTTTAATTTTTAAATTTAGTTTTGATAGTCACACAGAGAGAGAGAGAGAGGCAAAGACACAGACAGAGGGAGAAGCAGGCTCCATGCACCGGGAGCCCAACGTGGGATTCAATCCCAGATCTCCAGAATCACGCCCTGGGCCAAAGGCAGGCGCTAAACCGCTGCGCCACCCAGGGATCCCCGATTTGATTATTTTCTATTCAATTCTATTCTATTCGATTATTTTCAGTTCGATTCGATTGCATTTGATTCGATTATTTTCGATTCAATTCGGTTTGATTATTTTTGAATTGATTTGATTCTTTTCGATTTAAATCGATTCGATTCTTTTCGATTCCATTATTTTATTTTTTTTTAAACTAGATTAATTATTTATTTATTTATTTATGATAGTCACAGAGAGAGAGAGGCAGAGACATAGGCAGAGGGAGAAGCAGGCTCTATGCACCGGGAGCCCGATGTGGGATTCGATCCAGGGTCTCCAGGATTGCGCCCTGGGCCAAAGGCAGGCGCCAAACTGCTGCGCCACCCAGGGATCCCTGATTCCATTATTCTAGATTTGATTCGATTTTTTGATTCGATTCGATTATTTTTGATTCAATTCGATTGGATTATTTTCGATTCGGTTCTATTCGAACCGATTATTTTCGATTCAATTCGATTCGATGCGATTATTTTCCATTTGATTCGATTATTTTCGATTCGATTTGATTAATTTTGATTCGATACGATTATTTTCAATTCAATTCAATACAATTTGATTATTTCTTATTCTATTTGATTGGATTCGATTCGATTTTTTTTGATTCGATTCGATTATTTTTTATTAGATTCAATTCTTTTCGATTCGATTCGATTTGATTCTATTCGATTATTTTCGATTCAATTCGGTTCGATTCGAATCGATTATTTTCGATTCAATTCAATTCGATTCGGTTCGATAATTTTCGATTTGATTCGATTATTTTGTATTCGATTCAATTCGATTCGAATCGAGTATTTTCGATTCGATTATATTCGAATCAGTTTGGTTCGATTCGATTCGATTATTTTCGATTCAAATCAGTTCGATTCGATTATTTTAGATTCAATTCGGTTCGATTGGGTTTGATTATTTTCGATTTGATTCGATTCGATTCGATTATTTTCGATTCGATTCTATTGGATTCGTTTAGATTATTTTCAATTCGATTCGATTCTTCAATTCGATTCGATTATTTTCGATTCACTTCATTTCTATTATTTCCGGTTCGATTCGATGCGAATCTTTTCGATTTGATTATTTTCGATTCGATTCGATTCTTTTCAATTCGATTCGAATCCTTTCGATTCGGTTCGATTATTTTCGCTTCAAATCAATTCTTTTCGATTTGATTCTTTTCCTTTTTTAAATTTCTTTTACAGATTTTATTTAGTTATTCATAGAGACACAGCTAGAGAGAGAGAGGCAGAGACACAGGCAGAGGGAGAAGCAGGCTCCATCCAGGGAGCCTGATGTGTGACTCAATCCCGGGTCTCCAGGATCACACCCTGGGCTGCAGGCAGCGCTAAACCGCTGCGCCACTGGGGCTGCCCTTTATTCTATTTTTTTCGATTCGATTCAATATTTTTGATTCGAATCGACTTGATTCTTTTTGATTTGATTAATTTAGATTCGATTCGGTTCGATTATTTTCAATTTGATTCTATTCGATTCGATTTTTCTCAATTCTATTCTGTTCTTTTCGATTCAATTCGATTATATTCGATTCAATTCGATTGGTTTATATTCGATTCGATTCGATGGGAATCGATTATTTTTTATTCGATTCGATTTGATTCAATTATTTTCAATTCAATTCTATTCGATTATTTTCATTTCAATTCGATTCGATTCGATTTGATTATAATGAATTCTTTTCAATTCTATTTGAATACTTTTAATTCAATTCGATTCGATTATTTTTGATTCGATTCTATTTTTTCGATTTGATTATTTTCGATTCAATTTGATTCGATTCGATTCGATTCGATTATTTTCAATTTGATTCTATTCGATTCGATTCAATTCTTTTCTATTCTATTCGTATCACCTCGATTCTTTTCGATTCGATTATTTTAGATTCGATTCGATTATTTTCAATTTGATTTGATTATTTTTGATTCGATTCGATTCTTTTCAATTCAATTCGATTCTTTTCGATTCGATTCGATTACTTTCAATTCTCTTCTTTTCCATTATTTTCGATTCAATTCGATGTGAATCGATTATTTTTGAATCTATTCGTTTCAATTCGATTCGATTCAATTTGATTAGATTCGATTATTTTAGATTCGATTCGAATCGATTCCATTAATTTTTATTCGATTCGATAATTTTTTATTCAATTCGATTATTTTCGATTCGATTCGATGGATTCGATTCGTTTATTTTCGATTCTATTTGATTATTTTTGATTCGATTCGATTCTTTTCAATTTGATTCGATTCTTTTCGATTCGACTCGATTTTTTTCGATTCGATACGATTCTTTTCCATTCGATTCGATTCTTTTCGATTCGATTCATTCGAATAATCTAATCAAATCAAATTGAATCGAAAAGATTTGATTCGAATCGAATAGAAGAGAATCGAATCGAATCGAATTGAAAGAATCGAATCGAATCAAATCGAAAAGAATCGAATCGAATCAAATCAAAAAGAATCTAAACGAATTGAAAAAATCGAATCGAATTTAATACAATCGAAAAGAATCGAATCGAAAGAATCGAATCAAATCGACAAAAATTGAATCAAATTGAATTGAATCGAACATTATCGAATCAAATGACATCGAAAAGAAGCGAATCGAAAAGAATCGAATCCAATAGAAAAGAATCGAATCGAATTGAATCAAATTGAAAGGAATCGAATCAACAAAAAGAATCGAAACCAATTGAAAAAGATCGATTCGATTCGATTAATTTCAATTCAATTCGATTATTTTTGATTCAATTCCATTCGATTCGATTCTTTTCTATTCGATTCGATTATTTTTGATTCTATTCGATTCTTTTCGATTCGATTAATTTCGATTCGATTTGATTCGATTCTTTTCAATTTGATTTGATTATTTTCTTTTTTTAATTTTTAAATTTATTTATGATAGTCACACAGAGAGAGAGAGAGAGGCAGAGACACAGACAGAGGGAGAAGCAGGCTCCATGCACCGGGAGCCCAACGTGGGATTCAATCCCAGATCTCCAGAATCACGCCCTGGGCCAAAGGCAGGCTCTAAACTGCTGCGCCACCCAGGGATCCCCAATTTGATTATTTTCTATTCAATTCTATTCTATTCAATTATTTTCGGTTCAATTCGGTTTGATTATTTTTTAATTGATTTGATTCTTTTCGATTCGATTCGATTATTTTCGATTCGAATCAATTCGATTCTTTTCGAGTCTGTTATTTTAGATTCGATTTGATTTTTTGATTCGATTTGATTCTTTTCGATTCGAATCGATTCGATTCTTTTCGATTCGATTCTTTTCAATTCGATTCGATTCTTTTCGATTCGATTCGATTCGATTATATTTGATTCAATTCGATTGGCTTAGATTCGATTCGATTCGATGGGAATCGATTATTTTTGATTCAATTTGATGGGATTCGATTCTTTTCGATTTGATTCGATTCTTTTTGATTTGACTCCATTTTTTCGATTCAATTAGATTCTTTTGGATTCGTAACGATTCTTTTCCATTCGATTCGATTCTTTTCGATTTGATTCGATTCGATTCTTTTCAATTCGATTCATTCAAATAATCGAATCAAATCAAATTGAATCGAAAAGATTTGATTCGAATCGAATAGAAAAGAATCGAATCTAATTGAATCGAATCAAAAAGAATCAAATCGAATTGAATCTAATCGAAAAGAATCGAATTGAATCGAATCAAAAAGATCTACACGAATTGAAAAAAATGGAATCAAATCGAATAGAATCGAAAAGAATCGAATCGAATCGAAAGAATCGAATCAAATCGACAAAAATCAAATCAAATTGAATTGAATCGAACAGAATTGAATCGAATGACATCGAAAAGAAGCGAATCGAAAAGAATCGAATCCAATAGAAAAGAACCGAATCGAATTGAATCAAATCGAAAGGAATCGAATAAAATCAAAAATAATCAAAACGAATTGAAAAATCGAATCGATTTGATTAATTTCGGTTCGATTCGATTATTTTTGATTCAATTCGTTTTGATTCGATTATTTTCTATTCGATTTGATTATTTTTGATTCGATTCGATTCTTTTCGATTCGATTAATTTCGATTCGATTTGATTCAATTCTTTTCAATTCGATTTGATTTTCTTTTTTTTTAATTTTTAAATTTAGTTTTGATAGTCACACAGAGAGAGAGAGAGAGGCAAAGACACAGACAGAGGGAGAAGCAGGCTCCATGCACCGGGAGCCCAACGTGGGATTCAATCCCAGATCTCCAGAATCACGCCCTGGGCCAAAGGCAGGCGCTAAACCGCTGCGCCACCCAGGGATCCCCGATTTGATTATTTTCTATTCAATTCTATTCTATTCGATTATTTTCAGTTCGATTCGATTGCATTTGATTCGATTATTTTCGATTCAATTCGGTTTGATTATTTTTGAATTGATTTGATTCTTTTCGATTTAAATCGATTCGATTCTTTTCGATTCCATTATTTTATTTTTTTTTAAACTAGATTAATTATTTATTTATTTATTTATGATAGTCACAGAGAGAGAGAGGCAGAGACATAGGCAGAGGGAGAAGCAGGCTCTATGCACCGGGAGCCCGATGTGGGATTCGATCCAGGGTCTCCAGGATTGCGCCCTGGGCCAAAGGCAGGCGCCAAACTGCTGCGCCACCCAGGGATCCCTGATTCCATTATTCTAGATTTGATTCGATTTTTTGATTCGATTCGATTATTTTTGATTCAATTCGATTGGATTATTTTCGATTCGGTTCTATTCGAACCGATTATTTTCGATTCAATTCGATTCGATGCGATTATTTTCCATTTGATTCGATTATTTTCGATTCGATTTGATTAATTTTGATTCGATACGATTATTTTCAATTCAATTCAATACAATTTGATTATTTCTTATTCTATTTGATTGGATTCGATTCGATTTTTTTGATTCGATTCAATTATTTTTTATTAGATTCAATTCTTTTCGATTCGATTCGATTTGATTCTATTCGATTATTTTCGATTCAATTCGGTTCGATTCGAATCGATTATTTTCGATTCAATTCAATTCGATTCGGTTCGATAATTTTCGATTTGATTCGATTATTTTGTATTCGATTCAATTCGATTCGAATCGAGTATTTTCGATTCGATTATATGCGAATCAGTTTGGTTCGATTCGATTCGATTATTTTCGATTCAAATCAGTTCGATTCGATTATTTTAGATTCAATTCGGTTCGATTGGGTTTGATTATTTTCGATTTGATTCGATTCGATTCGATTATTTTCGATTCGATTCTATTGGATTCGTTTAGATTATTTTCAATTCGATTCGATTCTTCAATTCGATTCGATTATTTTCGATTCACTTCATTTCTATTATTTCCGGTTCGATTCGATGCGAATCTTTTCGATTTGATTATTTTCGATTCGATTCGATTCTTTTCAATTCGATTCGAATCCTTTCGATTCGGTTCGATTATTTTCGCTTCAAATCAATTCTTTTCGATTTGATTCTTTTCCTTTTTTAAATTTCTTTTACAGATTTTATTTAGTTATTCATAGAGACACAGCTAGAGAGAGAGAGGCAGAGACACAGGCAGAGGGAGAAGCAGGCTCCATCCAGGGAGCCTGATGTGTGACTCAATCCCGGGTCTCCAGGATCACACCCTGGGCTGCAGGCAGCGCTAAACCGCTGCGCCACTGGGGCTGCCCTTTATTCTATTTTTTTCGATTCGATTCAATATTTTTGATTCGAATCGACTTGATTCTTTTTGATTTGATTATTTTAGATTCGATTCGGTTCGATTATTTTCAATTTGATTCTATTCGATTCGATTTTTCTCAATTCTATTCTGTTCTTTTCGATTCAATTCGATTATATTCGATTCAATTCGATTGGTTTATATTCGATTCGATTCGATGGGAATCGATTATTTTTTATTCGATTCGATTTGATTCAATTATTTTCAATTCAATTCTATTCGATTATTTTCATCTCAATTCGATTCGATTCGATTTGATTATAATGAATTCTTTTCAATTCTATTTGAATACTTTTAATTCAATTCGATTCGATTATTTTTGATTCGATTCTATTTTTTCGATTTGATTATTTTCGATTCAATTTGATTCGATTCGATTCGATTCGATTATTTTCAATTTGATTCTATTCGATTCGATTCAATTCTTTTCTATTCTATTCGTATCACCTCGATTCTTTTCGATTCGATTATTTTAGATTCGATTCGATTATTTTCAATTTGATTTGATTATTTTTGATTCGATTCGATTCTTTTCAATTCAATTCGATTCTTTTCGATTCGATTCGATTACTTTCAATTCTCTTCTTTTCCATTATTTTCGATTCAATTCGATGTGAATCGATTATTTTTGAATCTATTCGTTTCAATTCGATTCGATTCAATTTGATTAGATTCGATTATTTTAGATTCGATTCGAATCGATTCCATTAATTTTTATTCGATTCGATAATTTTTTATTCAATTCGATTATTTTCGATTCGATTCGATGGATTCGATTCGTTTATTTTCGATTCTATTTGATTATTTTTGATTCGATTCGATTCTTTTCAATTTGATTCGATTCTTTTCGATTCGACTCGATTTTTTTCGATTCGATACGATTCTTTTCCATTCGATTCGATTCTTTTCGATTCGATTCATTCGAATAATCTAATCAAATCAAATTGAATCGAAAAGATTTGATTCGAATCGAATAGAAGAGAATCGAATCGAATCGAATTGAAAGAATCGAATCGAATCAAATCGAAAAGAATCGAATCGAATCAAATCAAAAAGAATCTAAACGAATTGAAAAAATCGAATCGAATTTAATACAATCGAAAAGAATCGAATCGAAAGAATCGAATCAAATCGACAAAAATTGAATCAAATTGAATTGAATCGAACATTATCGAATCAAATGACATCGAAAAGAAGCGAATCGAAAAGAATCGAATCCAATAGAAAAGAATCGAATCGAATTGAATCAAATTGAAAGGAATCGAATCAACAAAAAGAATCGAAACCAATTGAAAAAGATCGATTCGATTCGATTAATTTCAATTCAATTCGATTATTTTTGATTCAATTCCATTCGATTCGATTCTTTTCTATTCGATTCGATTATTTTTTATTCTATTCGATTCTTTTCGATTCGATTAATTTCGATTCGATTTGATTCGATTCTTTTCAATTTGATTTGATTATTTTCTTTTTTTAATTTTTAAATTTATTTATGATAGTCACACAGAGAGAGAGAGAGAGGCAGAGACACAGACAGAGGGAGAAGCAGGCTCCATGCACCGGGAGCCCAACGTGGGATTCAATCCCAGATCTCCAGAATCACGCCCTGGGCCAAAGGCAGGCTCTAAACTGCTGCGCCACCCAGGGATCCCCAATTTGATTATTTTCTATTCAATTCTATTCTATTCAATTATTTTCGGTTCAATTCGGTTTGATTATTTTTTAATTGATTTGATTCTTTTCGATTCGATTCGATTATTTTCGATTCGAATCAATTCGATTCTTTTCGAGTCTGTTATTTTAGATTCGATTTGATTTTTTGATTCGATTTGATTCTTTTCGATTCGAATCGATTCGATTCTTTTCGATTCGATTCTTTTCAATGCGATTCGATTCTTTTCGATTCGATTCGATTCGATTATATTTGATTCAATTCGATTGGCTTAGATTCGATTCGATTCGATGGGAATCGATTATTTTTGATTCAATTTGATGGGATTCGATTCTTTTCGATTTGATTCGATTCTTTTTGATTTGACTCCATTTTTTCGATTCAATTAGATTCTTTTGGATTCGTAACGATTCTTTTCCATTCGATTCGATTCTTTTCGATTTGATTCGATTCGATTCTTTTCAATTCGATTCATTCAAATAATCGAATCAAATCAAATTGAATCGAAAAGATTTGATTCGAATCGAATAGAAAAGAATCGAATCTAATTGAATCGAATCAAAAAGAATCAAATCGAATTGAATCTAATCGAAAAGAATCGAATTGAATCGAATCAAAAAGATCTACACGAATTGAAAAAAATGGAATCAAATCGAATAGAATCGAAAAGAATCGAATCGAATCGAAAGAATCGAATCAAATCGACAAAAATCAAATCAAATTGAATTGAATCGAACAGAATTGAATCGAATGACATCGAAAAGAAGCGAATCGAAAAGAATCGAATCCAATAGAAAAGAACCGAATCGAATTGAATCAAATCGAAAGGAATCGAATAAAACCAAAAATAATCAAAACGAATTGAAAAATCGAATCGATTTGATTAATTTCGGTTCGATTCGATTATTTTTGATTCAATTCGTTTTGATTCGATTATTTTCTATTCGATTTGATTATTTTTGATTCGATTCGATTCTTTTCGATTCGATTAATTTCGATTCGATTTGATTCGATTCTTTTCAATTCGATTTGATTTTCTTTTTTTTTAATTTTTAAATTTAGTTTTGATAGTCACACAGAGAGAGAGAGAGAGGCAAAGACACAGACAGAGGGAGAAGCAGGCTCCATGCACCGGGAGCCCAACGTGGGATTCAATCCCAGATCTCCAGAATCACGCCCTGGGCCAAAGGCAGGCGCTAAACCGCTGCGCCACCCAGGGATCCCCGATTTGATTATTTTCTATTCAATTCTATTCTATTCGATTATTTTCAGTTCGATTCGATTGCATTTGATTCGATTATTTTCGATTCAATTCGGTTTGATTATTTTTGAATTGATTTGATTCTTTTCGATTTAAATCGATTCGATTCTTTTCGATTCCATTATTTTATTTTTTTTTAAACTAGATTAATTATTTATTTATTTATGATAGTCACAGAGAGAGAGAGGCAGAGACATAGGCAGAGGGAGAAGCAGGCTCTATGCACCGGGAGCCCGATGTGGGATTCGATCCAGGGTCTCCAGGATTGCGCCCTGGGCCAAAGGCAGGCGCCAAACTGCTGCGCCACCCAGGGATCCCTGATTCCATTATTCTAGATTTGATTCGATTTTTTGATTCGATTCGATTATTTTTGATTCAATTCGATTGGATTATTTTCGATTCGGTTCTATTCGAACCGATTATTTTCGATTCAATTCGATTCGATGCGATTATTTTCCATTTGATTCGATTATTTTCGATTCGATTTGATTAATTTTGATTCGATACGATTATTTTCAATTCAATTCAATACAATTTGATTATTTCTTATTCTATTTGATTGGATTCGATTCGATTTTTTTGATTCGATTCGATTATTTTTTATTAGATTCAATTCTTTTCGATTCGATTCGATTTGATTCTATTCGATTATTTTCGATTCAATTCGGTTCGATTCGAATCGATTATTTTCGATTCAATTCAATTCGATTCGGTTCGATAATTTTCGATTTGATTCGATTATTTTGTATTCGATTCAATTCGATTCGAATCGAGTATTTTCGATTCAATTATATGCGAATCAGTTTGGTTCGATTCGATTCGATTATTTTCGATTCAAATCAGTTCGATTCGATTATTTTAGATTCAATTCGGTTCGATTGGGTTTGATTATTTTCGATTTGATTCGATTCGATTCGATTATTTTCGATTCGATTCTATTGGATTCGTTTAGATTATTTTCAATTCGATTCGATTCTTCAATTCGATTCGATTATTTTCGATTCACTTCATTTCTATTATTTCCGGTTCGATTCGATGCGAATCTTTTCGATTTGATTATTTTCGATTTGATTATTTTCGATTCGATTCGATTCTTTTCAATTCGATTCGAATCCTTTCGATTCGGTTCGATTATTTTCGCTTCAAATCAATTCTTTTCGATTTGATTCTTTTCCTTTTTTAAATTTCTTTTACAGATTTTATTTAGTTATTCATAGAGACACAGCTAGAGAGAGAGAGGCAGAGACACAGGCAGAGGGAGAAGCAGGCTCCATCCAGGGAGCCTGATGTGTGACTCAATCCCGGGTCTCCAGGATCACACCCTGGGCTGCAGGCAGCGCTAAACCGCTGCGCCACTGGGGCTGCCCTTTATTCTATTTTTTTCGATTCGATTCAATATTTTTGATTCGAATCGACTTGATTCTTTTTGATTTGATTATTTTAGATTCGATTCGGTTCGATTATTTTCAATTTGATTCTATTCGATTCGATTTTTCTCAATTCTATTCTGTTCTTTTCGATTCAATTCGATTATATTCGATTCAATTCGATTGGTTTATATTCGATTCGATTCGATGGGAATCGATTATTTTTTATTCGATTCGATTTGATTCAATTATTTTCAATTCAATTCTATTCGATTATTTTCATTTCAATTCGATTCGATTCGATTTGATTATAATGAATTCTTTTCAATTCTATTTGAATACTTTTAATTCAATTCGATTCGATTATTTTTGATTCGATTCTATTTTTTCGATTTGATTATTTTCGATTCAATTTGATTCGATTCGATTCGATTCGATTATTTTCAATTTGATTCTATTCGATTCGATTCAATTCTTTTCTATTCTATTCGTATCACCTCGATTCTTTTCGATTCGATTATTTTAGATTCGATTCGATTATTTTCAATTTGATTTGATTATTTTTGATTCGATTCGATTCTTTTCAATTCAATTCGATTCTTTTCGATTCGATTCGATTACTTTCAATTCTCTTCTTTTCCATTATTTTCGATTCAATTCGATGTGAATCGATTATTTTTGAATCTATTCGTTTCAATTCGATTCGATTCAATTTGATTAGATTCGATTATTTTAGATTCGATTCGAATCGATTCCATTAATTTTTATTCGATTCGATAATTTTTTATTCAATTCGATTATTTTCGATTCGATTCGATGGATTCGATTCGTTTATTTTCGATTCTATTTGATTATTTTTGATTCGATTCGATTCTTTTCAATTTGATTCGATTCTTTTCGATTCGACTCGATTTTTTTCGATTCGATACGATTCTTTTCCATTCGATTCGATTCTTTTCGATTCGATTCATTCGAATAATCTAATCAAATCAAATTGAATCGAAAAGATTTGATTCGAATCGAATAGAAGAGAATCGAATCGAATCGAATTGAAAGAATCGAATCGAATCAAATCGAAAAGAATCGAATCGAATCAAATCAAAAAGAATCTAAACGAATTGAAAAAATCGAATCGAATTTAATACAATCGAAAAGAATCGAATCGAAAGAATCGAATCAAATCGACAAAAATTGAATCAAATTGAATTGAATCGAACATTATCGAATCAAATGACATCGAAAAGAAGCGAATCGAAAAGAATCGAATCCAATAGAAAAGAATCGAATCGAATTGAATCAAATTGAAAGGAATCGAATCAACAAAAAGAATCGAAACCAATTGAAAAAGATCGATTCGATTCGATTAATTTCAATTCAATTCGATTCTTTTTGATTCAATTCCATTCGATTCGATTCTTTTCTATTCGATTCGATTATTTTTGATTCTATTCGATTCTTTTCGATTCGATTAATTTCGATTCGATTTGATTCGATTCTTTTCAATTTGATTTGATTATTTTCTTTTTTTAATTTTTAAATTTATTTATGATAGTCACACAGAGAGAGAGAGAGAGGCAGAGACACAGACAGAGGGAGAAGCAGGCTCCATGCACCGGGAGCCCAACGTGGGATTCAATCCCAGATCTCCAGAATCACGCCCTGGGCCAAAGGCAGGCTCTAAACTGCTGCGCCACCCAGGGATCCCCAATTTGATTATTTTCTATTCAATTCTATTCTATTCAATTATTTTCGGTTCAATTCGGTTTGATTATTTTTTAATTGATTTGATTCTTTTCGATTCGATTCGATTATTTTCGATTCGAATCAATTCGATTCTTTTCGAGTCTGTTATTTTAGATTCGATTTGATTTTTTGATTCGATTTGATTCTTTTCGATTCGAATCGATTCGATTCTTTTCGATTCGATTCTTTTCAATTCGATTCGATTCTTTTCGATTCGATTCGATTCGATTATATTTGATTCAATTCGATTGGCTTAGATTCGATTCGATTCGATGGGAATCGATTGTTTTTGATTCAATTTGATGGGATTCGATTCTTTTCGATTTGATTCGATTCTTTTTGATTTGACTCCATTTTTTCGATTCAATTAGATTCTTTTGGATTCGTAACGATTCCTTTCCATTCGATTCGATTCTTTTCGATTTGATTCGATTCGATTCTTTTCAATTCGATTCATTCAAATAATCGAATCAAATCAAATTGAATCGAAAAGATTTGATTCGAATCGAATAGAAAAGAATCGAATCTAATTGAATCGAATCAAAAAGAATCAAATCGAATTGAATCTAATCGAAAAGAATCGAATTGAATCGAATCAAAAAGATCTACACGAATTGAAAAAAATGGAATCAAATCGAATAGAATCGAAAAGAATCGAATCGAATCGAAAGAATCGAATCAAATCGACAAAAATCAAATCAAATTGAATTGAATCGAACAGAATTGAATCGAATGACATCGAAAAGAAGCGAATCGAAAAGAATCGAATCCAATAGAAAAGAACCGAATCGAATTGAATCAAATCGAAAGGAATCGAATAAAACCAAAAATAATCAAAACGAATTGAAAAATCGAATCGATTTGATTAATTTCGGTTCGATTCGATTATTTTTGATTCAATTCGTTTTGATTCGATTATTTTCTATTCGATTTGATTATTTTTGATTCGATTCGATTCTTTTCGATTCGATTAATTTCGATTCGATTTGATTCGATTCTTTTCAATTCGATTTGATTTTCTTTTTTTTTAATTTTTAAATTTAGTTTTGATAGTCACACAGAGAGAGAGAGAGAGGCAAAGACACAGACAGAGGGAGAAGCAGGCTCCATGCACCGGGAGCCCAACGTGGGATTCAATCCCAGATCTCCAGAATCACGCCCTGGGCCAAAGGCAGGCGCTAAACCGCTGCGCCACCCAGGGATCCCCGATTTGATTATTTTCTATTCAATTCTATTCTATTCGATTATTTTCAGTTCGATTCGATTGCATTTGATTCGATTATTTTCGATTCAATTCGGTTTGATTATTTTTGAATTGATTTGATTCTTTTCGATTTAAATCGATTCGATTCTTTTCGATTCCATTATTTTATTTTTTTTTAAACTAGATTAATTATTTATTTATTTATTTATGATAGTCACAGAGAGAGAGAGGCAGAGACATAGGCAGAGGGAGAAGCAGGCTCTATGCACCGGGAGCCCGATGTGGGATTCGATCCAGGGTCTCCAGGATTGCGCCCTGGGCCAAAGGCAGGCGCCAAACTGCTGCGCCACCCAGGGATCCCTGATTCCATTATTCTAGATTTGATTCGATTTTTTGATTCGATTCGATTATTTTTGATTCAATTCGATTGGATTATTTTCGATTCGGGTCTATTCGAACCGATTATTTTCGATTCAATTCGATTCGATGCGATTATTTTCCATTTGATTCGATTATTTTCGATTCGATTTGATTAATTTTGATTCGATACGATTATTTTCAATTCAATTCAATACAATTTGATTATTTCTTATTCTATTTGATTGGATTCGATTCGATTTTTTTGATTCGATTCGATTATTTTTTATTAGATTCAATTCTTTTCGATTCGATTCGATTTGATTCTATTCGATTATTTTCGATTCAATTCGGTTCGATTCGAATCGATTATTTTCGATTCAATTCAATTCGATTCGGTTCGATAATTTTCGATTTGATTCGATTATTTTGTATTCGATTCAATTCGATTCGAATCGAGTATTTTCGATTCGATTATATGCGAATCAGTTTGGTTCGATTCGATTCGATTATTTTCGATTCAAATCAGTTCGATTCGATTATTTTAGATTCAATTCGGTTCGATTGGGTTTGATTATTTTCGATTTGATTCGATTCGATTCGATTATTTTCGATTCGATTCTATTGGATTCGTTTAGATTATTTTCAATTCGATTCGATTCTTCAATTCGATTCGATTATTTTCGATTCACTTCATTTCTATTATTTCCGGTTCGATTCGATGCGAATCTTTTCGATTTGATTATTTTCGATTCGATTCGATTCTTTTCAATTCGATTCGAATCCTTTCGATTCGGTTCGATTATTTTCGCTTCAAATCAATTCTTTTCGATTTGATTCTTTTCCTTTTTTAAATTTCTTTTACAGATTTTATTTAGTTATTCATAGAGACACAGCTAGAGAGAGAGAGGCAGAGACACAGGCAGAGGGAGAAGCAGGCTCCATCCAGGGAGCCTGATGTGTGACTCAATCCCGGGTCTCCAGGATCACACCCTGGGCTGCAGGCAGCGCTAAACCGCTGCGCCACTGGGGCTGCCCTTTATTCTATTTTTTTCGATTCGATTCAATATTTTTGATTCGAATCGACTTGATTCTTTTTGATTTGATTATTTTAGATTCGATTCGGTTCGATTATTTTCAATTTGATTCTATTCGATTCGATTTTTCTCAATTCTATTCTGTTCTTTTCGATTCAATTCGATTATATTCGATTCAATTCGATTGGTTTATATTCGATTCGATTCGATGGGAATCGATTATTTTTTATTCGATTCGATTTGATTCAATTATTTTCAATTCAATTCTATTCGATTATTTTCATTTCAATTCGATTCGATTCGATTTGATTATAATGAATTCTTTTCAATTCTATTTGAATACTTTTAATTCAATTCGATTCGATTATTTTTGATTCGATTCTATTTTTTCGATTTGATTATTTTCGATTCAATTTGATTCGATTCGATTCGATTCGATTATTTTCAATTTGATTCTATTCGATTCGATTCAATTCTTTTCTATTCTATTCGTATCACCTCGATTCTTTTCGATTCGATTATTTTAGATTCGATTCGATTATTTTCAATTTGATTTGATTATTTTTGATTCGATTCGATTCTTTTCAATTCAATTCGATTCTTTTCGATTCGATTCGATTACTTTCAATTCTCTTCTTTTCCATTATTTTCGATTCAATTCGATGTGAATCGATTATTTTTGAATCTATTCGTTTCAATTCGATTCGATTCAATTTGATTAGATTCGATTATTTTAGATTCGATTCGAATCGATTCCATTAATTTTTATTCGATTCGATAATTTTTTATTCAATTCGATTATTTTCGATTCGATTCGATGGATTCGATTCGTTTATTTTCGATTCTATTTGATTATTTTTGATTCGATTCGATTCTTTTCAATTTGATTCGATTCTTTTCGATTCGACTCGATTTTTTTCGATTCGATACGATTCTTTTCCATTCGATTCGATTCTTTTCGATTCGATTCATTCGAATAATCTAATCAAATCAAATTGAATCGAAAAGATTTGATTCGAATCGAATAGAAGAGAATCGAATCGAATCGAATTGAAAGAATCGAATCGAATCAAATCGAAAAGAATCGAATCGAATCAAATCAAAAAGAATCTAAACGAATTGAAAAAATCGAATCGAATTTAATACAATCGAAAAGAATCGAATCGAAAGAATCGAATCAAATCGACAAAAATTGAATCAAATTGAATTGAATCGAACATTATCGAATCAAATGACATCGAAAAGAAGCGAATCGAAAAGAATCGAATCCAATAGAAAAGAATCGAATCGAATTGAATCAAATTGAAAGGAATCGAATCAACAAAAAGAATCGAAACCAATTGAAAAAGATCGATTCGATTCGATTAATTTCAATTCAATTCGATTATTTTTGATTCAATTCCATTCGATTCGATTCTTTTCTATTCGATTCGATTATTTTTGATTCTATTCGATTCTTTTCGATTCGATTAATTTCGATTCGATTTGATTCGATTCTTTTCAATTTGATTTGATTATTTTCTTTTTTTAATTTTTAAATTTATTTATGATAGTCACACAGAGAGAGAGAGAGAGGCAGAGACACAGACAGAGGGAGAAGCAGGCTCCATGCACCGGGAGCCCAACGTGGGATTCAATCCCAGATCTCCAGAATCACGCCCTGGGCCAAAGGCAGGCTCTAAACTGCTGCGCCACCCAGGGATCCCCAATTTGATTATTTTCTATTCAATTCTATTCTATTCAATTATTTTCGGTTCAATTCGGTTTGATTATTTTTTAATTGATTTGATTCTTTTCGATTCGATTCGATTATTTTCGATTCGAATCAATTCGATTCTTTTCGAGTCTGTTATTTTAGATTCGATTTGATTTTTTGATTCGATTTGATTCTTTTCGATTCGAATCGATTCGATTCTTTTCGATTCGATTATTTTCAATTCGATTCGATTCTTTTCGATTCGATTCGATTCGATTATATTTGATTCAATTCGATTGGCTTAGATTCGATTCGATTCGATGGGAATCGATTATTTTTGATTCAATTTGATGGGATTCGATTCTTTTCGATTTGATTCGATTCTTTTTGATTTGACTCCATTTTTTCGATTCAATTAGATTCTTTTGGATTCGTAACGATTCTTTTCCATTCGATTCGATTCTTTTCGATTTGATTCGATTCGATTCTTTTCAATTCGATTCATTCAAATAATCGAATCAAATCAAATTGAATCGAAAAGATTTGATTCGAATCGAATAGAAAAGAATCGAATCTAATTGAATCGAATCAAAAAAGAATCAAATCGAATTGAATCTAATCGAAAAGAATCGAATTGAATCGAATCAAAAAGATCTACACGAATTGAAAAAAATGGAATCAAATCGAATAGAATCGAAAAGAATCGAATCGAATCGAAAGAATCGAATCAAATCGACAAAAATCAAATCAAATTGAATTGAATCGAACAGAATTGAATCGAATGACATCGGAAAGAAGCGAATCGAAAAGAATCGAATCCAATAGAAAAGAACCGAATCGAATTGAATCAAATCGAAAGGAATCGAATAAAATCAAAAATAATCAAAACGAATTGAAAAATCGAATCGATTTGATTAATTTCGGTTCGATTCGATTATTTTTGATTCAATTCGTTTTGATTCGATTATTTTCTATTCGATTTGATTATTTTTGATTCGATTCGATTCTTTTCGATTCGATTAATTTCGATTCGATTTGATTCGATTCTTTTCAATTCGATTTGATTTTCTTTTTTTTTAATTTTTAAATTTAGTTTTGATAGTCACACAGAGAGAGAGAGAGAGGCAAAGACACAGACAGAGGGAGAAGCAGGCTCCATGCACCGGGAGCCCAACGTGGGATTCAATCCCAGATCTCCAGAATCACGCCCTGGGCCAAAGGCAGGCGCTAAACCGCTGCGCCACCCAGGGATCCCCGATTTGATTATTTTCTATTCAATTCTATTCTATTCGATTATTTTCAGTTCGATTCGATTGCATTTGATTCGATTATTTTCGATTCAATTCGGTTTGATTATTTTTGAATTGATTTGATTCTTTTCGATTTAAATCGATTCGATTCTTTTCGATTCCATTATTTTATTTTTTTTTAAACTAGATTAATTATTTATTTATTTATTTATGATAGTCACAGAGAGAGAGAGGCAGAGACATAGGCAGAGGGAGAAGCAGGCTCTATGCACCGGGAGCCCGATGTGGGATTCGATCCAGGGTCTCCAGGATTGCGCCCTGGGCCAAAGGCAGGCGCCAAACTGCTGCGCCACCCAGGGATCCCTGATTCCATTATTCTAGATTTGATTCGATTTTTTGATTCGATTCGATTATTTTTGATTCAATTCGATTGGATTATTTTCGATTCGGTTCTATTCGAACCGATTATTTTCGATTCAATTCGATTCGATGCGATTATTTTCCATTTGATTCGATTATTTTCGATTCGATTTGATTAATTTTGATTCGATACGATTATTTTCAATTCAATTCAATACAATTTGATTATTTCTTATTCTATTTGATTGGATTCGATTCGATTTTTTTGATTCGATTCGATTATTTTTTATTAGATTCAATTCTTTTCGATTCGATTCGATTTGATTCTATTCGATTATTTTCGATTCAATTCGGTTCGATTCGAATCGATTATTTTCGATTCAATTCAATTCGATTCGGTTCGATAATTTTCGATTTGATTCGATTATTTTGTATTCGATTCAATTCGATTCGAATCGAGTATTTTCGATTCGATTATATTCGAATCAGTTTGGTTCGATTCGATTCGATTATTTTCGATTCAAATCAGTTCGATTCGATTATTTTAGATTCAATTCGGTTCGATTGGGTTTGATTATTTTCGATTTGATTCGATTCGATTCGATTATTTTCGATTCGATTCTATTGGATTCGTTTAGATTATTTTCAATTCGATTCGATTCTTCAATTCGATTCGATTATTTTCGATTCACTTCATTTCTATTATTTCCGGTTCGATTCGATGCGAATCTTTTCGATTTGATTATTTTCGATTTGATTATTTTCGATTCGATTCGATTCTTTTCAATTCGATTCGAATCCTTTCGATTCGGTTCGATTATTTTCGCTTCAAATCAATTCTTTTCGATTTGATTCTTTTCCTTTTTTAAATTTCTTTTACAGATTTTATTTAGTTATTCATAGAGACACAGCTAGAGAGAGAGAGGCAGAGACACAGGCAGAGGGAGAAGCAGGCTCCATCCAGGGAGCCTGATGTGTGACTCAATCCCGGGTCTCCAGGATCACACCCTGGGCTGCAGGCAGCGCTAAACCGCTGCGCCACTGGGGCTGCCCTTTATTCTATTTTTTTCGATTCGATTCAATATTTTTGATTCGAATCGACTTGATTCTTTTTGATTTGATTATTTTAGATTCGATTCGGTTCGATTATTTTCAATTTGATTCTATTCGATTCGATTTTTCTCAATTCTATTCTGTTCTTTTCGATTCAATTCGATTATATTCGATTCAATTCGATTGGTTTATATTCGATTCGATTCGATGGGAATCGATTATTTTTTATTCGATTCGATTTGATTCAATTATTTTCAATTCAATTCTATTCGATTATTTTCATTTCAATTCGATTCGATTCGATTTGATTATAATGAATTCTTTTCAATTCTATTTGAATACTTTTAATTCAATTCGATTCGATTATTTTTGATTCGATTCTATTTTTTCGATTTGATTATTTTCGATTCAATTTGATTCGATTCGATTCGATTCGATTATTTTCAATTTGATTCTATTCGATTCGATTCAATTCTTTTCTATTCTATTCGTATCACCTCGATTCTTTTCGATTCGATTATTTTAGATTCGATTCGATTATTTTCAATTTGATTTGATTATTTTTGATTCGATTCGATTCTTTTCAATTCAATTCGATTCTTTTCGATTCGATTCGATTACTTTCAATTCTCTTCTTTTCCATTATTTTCGATTCAATTCGATGTGAATCGATTATTTTTGAATCTATTCGTTTCAATTCGATTCGATTCAATTTGATTAGATTCGATTATTTTAGATTCGATTCGAATCGATTCCATTAATTTTTATTCGATTCGATAATTTTTTATTCAATTCGATTATTTTCGATTCGATTCGATGGATTCGATTCGTTTATTTTCGATTCTATTTGATTATTTTTGATTCGATTCGATTCTTTTCAATTTGATTCGATTCTTTTCGATTCGACTCGATTTTTTTCGATTCGATACGATTCTTTTCCATTCGATTCGATTCTTTTCGATTCGATTCATTCGAATAATCTAATCAAATCAAATTGAATCGAAAAGATTTGATTCGAATCGAATAGAAGAGAATCGAATCGAATCGAATTGAAAGAATCGAATCGAATCAAATCGAAAAGAATCGAATCGAATCAAATCAAAAAGAATCTAAACGAATTGAAAAAATCGAATCGAATTTAATACAATCGAAAAGAATCGAATCGAAAGAATCGAATCAAATCGACAAAAATTGAATCAAATTGAATTGAATCGAACATTATCGAATCAAATGACATCGAAAAGAAGCGAATCGAAAAGAATCGAATCCAATAGAAAAGAATCGAATCGAATTGAATCAAATTGAAAGGAATCGAATCAACAAAAAGAATCGAAACCAATTGAAAAAGATCGATTCGATTCGATTAATTTCAATTCAATTCGATTATTTTTGATTCAATTCCATTCGATTCGATTCTTTTCTATTCGATTCGATTATTTTTGATTCTATTCGATTCTTTTCGATTCGATTAATTTCGATTCGATTTGATTCGATTCTTTTCAATTTGATTTGATTATTTTCTTTTTTTAATTTTTAAATTTATTTATGATAGTCACACAGAGAGAGAGAGAGAGGCAGAGACACAGACAGAGGGAGAAGCAGGCTCCATGCACCGGGAGCCCAACGTGGGATTCAATCCCAGATCTCCAGAATCACGCCCTGGGCCAAAGGCAGGCTCTAAACTGCTGCGCCACCCAGGGATCCCCAATTTGATTATTTTCTATTCAATTCTATTCTATTCAATTATTTTCGGTTCAATTCGGTTTGATTATTTTTTAATTGATTTGATTCTTTTCGATTCGATTCGATTATTTTCGATTCGAATCAATTCGATTCTTTTCGAGTCTGTTATTTTAGATTCGATTTGATTTTTTGATTCGATTTGATTCTTTTCGATTCGAATCGATTCGATTCTTTTCGATTCGATTATTTTCAATTCGATTCGATTCTTTTCGATTCGATTCGATTCGATTATATTTGATTCAATTCGATTGGCTTAGATTCGATTCGATTCGATGGGAATCGATTATTTTTGATTCAATTTGATGGGATTCGATTCTTTTCGATTTGATTCGATTCTTTTTGATTTGACTCCATTTTTTCGATTCAATTAGATTCTTTTGGATTCGTAACGATTCTTTTCCATTCGATTCGATTCTTTTCGATTTGATTCGATTCGATTCTTTTCAATTCGATTCATTCAAATAATCGAATCAAATCAAATTGAATCGAAAAGATTTGATTCGAATCGAATAGAAAAGAATCGAATCTAATTGAATCGAATCAAAAAGAATCAAATCGAATTGAATCTAATCGAAAAGAATCGAATTGAATCGAATCAAAAAGATCTACACGAATTGAAAAAAATGGAATCAAATCGAATAGAATCGAAAAGAATCGAATCGAATCGAAAGAATCGAATCAAATCGACAAAAATCAAATCAAATTGAATTGAATCGAACAGAATTGAATCGAATGACATCGGAAAGAAGCGAATCGAAAAGAATCGAATCCAATAGAAAAGAACCGAATCGAATTGAATCAAATCGAAAGGAATCGAATAAAATCAAAAATAATCAAAACGAATTGAAAAATCGAATCGATTTGATTAATTTCGGTTCGATTCGATTATTTTTGATTCAATTCGTTTTGATTCGATTATTTTCTATTCGATTTGATTATTTTTGATTCGATTCGATTCTTTTCGATTCGATTAATTTCGATTCGATTTGATTCGATTCTTTTCAATTCGATTTGATTTTCTTTTTTTTTAATTTTTAAATTTAGTTTTGATAGTCACACAGAGAGAGAGAGAGAGGCAAAGACACAGACAGAGGGAGAAGCAGGCTCCATGCACCGGGAGCCCAACGTGGGATTCAATCCCAGATCTCCAGAATCACGCCCTGGGCCAAAGGCAGGCGCTAAACCGCTGCGCCACCCAGGGATCCCCGATTTGATTATTTTCTATTCAATTCTATTCTATTCGATTATTTTCAGTTCGATTCGATTGCATTTGATTCGATTATTTTCGATTCAATTCGGTTTGATTATTTTTGAATTGATTTGATTCTTTTCGATTTAAATCGATTCGATTCTTTTCGATTCCATTATTTTATTTTTTTTTTAACTAGATTATTTATTTATTTATTTATTTATGATAGTCACAGAGAGAGAGAGGCAGAGACATAGGCAGAGGGAGAAGCAGGCTCTATGCACCGGGAGCCCGATGTGGGATTCGATCCAGGGTCTCCAGGATTGCGCCCTGGGCCAAAGGCAGGCGCCAAACTGCTGCGCCACCCAGGGATCCCTGATTCCATTATTCTAGATTTGATTCGATTTTTTGATTCGATTCGATTATTTTTGATTCAATTCGATTGGATTATTTTCGATTCGGTTCTATTCGAACCGATTATTTTCGATTCAATTCGATTCGATGCGATTATTTTCCATTTGATTCGATTATTTTCGATTCGATTTGATTAATTTTGATTCGATACGATTATTTTCAATTCAATTCAATACAATTTGATTATTTCTTATTCTATTTGATTGGATTCGATTCGATTTTTTTTGATTCGATTCGATTATTTTTTATTAGATTCAATTCTTTTCGATTCGATTCGATTTGATTCTATTCGATTATTTTCGATTCAATTCGGTTCGATTCGAATCGATTATTTTCGATTCAATTCAATTCGATTCGGTTCGATAATTTTCGATTTGATTCGATTATTTTGTATTCGATTCAATTCGATTCGAATCGAGTATTTTCGATTCGATTATATTCGAATCAGTTTGGTTCGATTCGATTCGATTATTTTCGATTCAAATCAGTTCGATTCGATTATTTTAGATTCAATTCGGTTCGATTGGGTTTGATTATTTTCGATTTGATTCGATTCGATTCGATTATTTTCGATTCGATTCTATTGGATTCGTTTAGATTATTTTCAATTCGATTCGATTCTTCAATTCGATTCGATTATTTTCGATTCACTTCATTTCTATTATTTCCGGTTCGATTCGATGCGAATCTTTTCGATTTGATTATTTTCGATTTGATTATTTTCGATTCGATTCGATTCTTTTCAATTCGATTCGAATCCTTTCGATTCGGTTCGATTATTTTCGCTTCAAATCAATTCTTTTCGATTTGATTCTTTTCCTTTTTTAAATTTCTTTTACAGATTTTATTTAGTTATTCATAGAGACACAGCTAGAGAGAGAGAGGCAGAGACACAGGCAGAGGGAGAAGCAGGCTCCATCCAGGGAGCCTGATGTGTGACTCAATCCCGGGTCTCCAGGATCACACCCTGGGCTGCAGGCAGCGCTAAACCGCTGCGCCACTGGGGCTGCCCTTTATTCTATTTTTTTCGATTCGATTCAATATTTTTGATTCGAATCGACTTGATTCTTTTTGATTTGATTATTTTAGATTCGATTCGGTTCGATTATTTTCAATTTGATTCTATTCGATTCGATTTTTCTCAATTCTATTCTGTTCTTTTCGATTCAATTCGATTATATTCGATTCAATTCGATTGGTTTATATTCGATTCGATTCGATGGGAATCGATTATTTTTTATTCGATTCGATTTGATTCAATTATTTTCAATTCAATTCTATTCGATTATTTTCATTTCAATTCGATTCGATTCGATTTGATTATAATGAATTCTTTTCAATTCTATTTGAATACTTTTAATTCAATTCGATTCGATTATTTTTGATTCGATTCTATTTTTTCGATTTGATTATTTTCGATTCAATTTGATTCGATTCGATTCGATTCGATTATTTTCAATTTGATTCTATTCGATTCGATTCAATTCTTTTCTATTCTATTCGTATCACCTCGATTCTTTTCGATTCGATTATTTTAGATTCGATTCGATTATTTTCAATTTGATTTGATTATTTTTGATTCGATTCGATTCTTTTCAATTCAATTCGATTCTTTTCGATTCGATTCGATTACTTTCAATTCTCTTCTTTTCCATTATTTTCGATTCAATTCGATGTGAATCGATTATTTTTGAATCTATTCGTTTCAATTCGATTCGATTCAATTTGATTAGATTCGATTATTTTAGATTCGATTCGAATCGATTCCATTAATTTTTATTCGATTCGATAATTTTTTATTCAATTCGATTATTTTCGATTCGATTCGATGGATTCGATTCGTTTATTTTCGATTCTATTTGATTATTTTTGATTCGATTCGATTCTTTTCAATTTGATTCGATTCTTTTCGATTCGACTCGATTTTTTTCGATTCGATACGATTCTTTTCCATTCGATTCGATTCTTTTCGATTCGATTCATTCGAATAATCTAATCAAATCAAATTGAATCGAAAAGATTTGATTCGAATCGAATAGAAGAGAATCGAATCGAATCGAATTGAAAGAATCGAATCGAATCAAATCGAAAAGAATCGAATCGAATCAAATCAAAAAGAATCTAAACGAATTGAAAAAATCGAATCGAATTTAATACAATCGAAAAGAATCGAATCGAAAGAATCGAATCAAATCGACAAAAATTGAATCAAATTGAATTGAATCGAACATTATCGAATCAAATGACATCGAAAAGAAGCGAATCGAAAAGAATCGAATCCAATAGAAAAGAATCGAATCGAATTGAATCAAATTGAAAGGAATCGAATCAACAAAAAGAATCGAAACCAATTGAAAAAGATCGATTCGATTCGATTAATTTCAATTCAATTCGATTATTTTTGATTCAATTCCATTCGATTCGATTCTTTTCTATTCGATTCGATTATTTTTGATTCTATTCGATTCTTTTCGATTCGATTAATTTCGATTCGATTTGATTCGATTCTTTTCAATTTGATTTGATTATTTTCTTTTTTTAATTTTTAAATTTATTTATGATAGTCACACAGAGAGAGAGAGAGAGGCAGAGACACAGACAGAGGGAGAAGCAGGCTCCATGCACCGGGAGCCCAACGTGGGATTCAATCCCAGATCTCCAGAATCACGCCCTGGGCCAAAGGCAGGCTCTAAACTGCTGCGCCACCCAGGGATCCCCAATTTGATTATTTTCTATTCAATTCTATTCTATTCAATTATTTTCGGTTCAATTCGGTTTGATTATTTTTTAATTGATTTGATTCTTTTCGATTCGATTCGATTATTTTCGATTCGAATCAATTCGATTCTTTTCGAGTCTGTTATTTTAGATTCGATTTGATTTTTTGATTCGATTTGATTCTTTTCGATTCGAATCGATTCGATTCTTTTCGATTCGATTCTTTTCAATTCGATTCGATTCTTTTCGATTCGATTCGATTATATTTGATTCAATTCGATTGGCTTAGATTCGATTCGATTCGATGGGAATCGATTATTTTTGATTCAATTTGATGGGATTCGATTCTTTTCGATTTGATTCGATTCTTTTTGATTTGACTCCATTTTTTCGATTCAATTAGATTCTTTTGGATTCGTAACGATTCTTTTCCATTCGATTCGATTCTTTTCGATTTGATTCGATTCGATTCTTTTCAATTCGATTCATTCAAATAATCGAATCAAATCAAATTGAATCGAAAAGATTTGATTCGAATCGAATAGAAAAGAATCGAATCTAATTGAATCGAATCAAAAAGAATCAAATCGAATTGAATCTAATCGAAAAGAATCGAATTGAATCGAATCAAAAAGATCTACACGAATTGAAAAAAATGGAATCAAATCGAATAGAATCGAAAAGAATCGAATCGAATCGAAAGAATCGAATCAAATCAACAAAAATCAAATCAAATTGAATTGAATCGAACAGAATTGAATCGAATGACATCGGAAAGAAGCGAATCGAAAAGAATCGAATCCAATAGAAAAGAACCGAATCGAATTGAATCAAATCGAAAGGAATCGAATAAAACCAAAAATAATCAAAACGAATTGAAAAATCGAATCGATTTGATTAATTTCGGTTCGATTCGATTATTTTTGATTCAATTCGTTTTGATTCGATTATTTTCTATTCGATTTGATTATTTTTGATTCGATTCGATTCTTTTCGATTCGATTAATTTCGATTCGATTTGATTCGATTCTTTTCAATTCGATTTGATTTTCTTTTTTTTTAATTTTTAAATTTAGTTTTGATAGTCACACAGAGAGAGAGAGAGAGGCAAAGACACAGACAGAGGGAGAAGCAGGCTCCATGCACCGGGAGCCCAACGTGGGATTCAATCCCAGATCTCCAGAATCACGCCCTGGGCCAAAGGCAGGCGCTAAACCGCTGCGCCACCCAGGGATCCCCGATTTGATTATTTTCTATTCAATTCTATTCTATTCGATTATTTTCAGTTCGATTCGATTGCATTTGATTCGATTATTTTCGATTCAATTCGGTTTGATTATTTTTGAATTGATTTGATTCTTTTCGATTTAAATCGATTCGATTCTTTTCGATTCCATTATTTTATTTTTTTTTAAACTAGATTAATTATTTATTTATTTATTTATGATAGTCACAGAGAGAGAGAGGCAGAGACATAGGCAGAGGGAGAAGCAGGCTCTATGCACCGGGAGCCCGATGTGGGATTCGATCCAGGGTCTCCAGGATTGCGCCCTGGGCCAAAGGCAGGCGCCAAACTGCTGCGCCACCCAGGGATCCCTGATTCCATTATTCTAGATTTGATTCGATTTTTTGATTCGATTCGATTATTTTTGATTCAATTCGATTGGATTATTTTCGATTCGGTTCTATTCGAACCGATTATTTTCGATTCAATTCGATTCGATGCGATTATTTTCCATTTGATTCGATTATTTTCGATTCGATTTGATTAATTTTGATTCGATACGATTATTTTCAATTCAATTCAATACAATTTGATTATTTCTTATTCTATTTGATTGGATTCGATTCGATTTTTTTGATTCGATTCGATTATTTTTTATTAGATTCAATTCTTTTCGATTCGATTCGATTTGATTCTATTCGATTATTTTCGATTCAATTCGGTTCGATTCGAATCGATTATTTTCGATTCAATTCAATTCGATTCGGTTCGATAATTTTCGATTTGATTCGATTATTTTGTATTCGATTCAATTCGATTCGAATCGAGTATTTTCGATTCGATTATATGCGAATCAGTTTGGTTCGATTCGATTCGATTATTTTCGATTCAAATCAGTTCGATTCGATTATTTTAGATTCAATTCGGTTCGATTGGGTTTGATTATTTTCGATTTGATTCGATTCGATTCGATTATTTTCGATTCGATTCTATTGGATTCGTTTAGATTATTTTCAATTCGATTCGATTCTTCAATTCGATTCGATTATTTTCGATTCACTTCATTTCTATTATTTCCGGTTCGATTCGATGCGAATCTTTTCGATTTGATTATTTTCGATTCGATTCGATTCTTTTCAATTCGATTCGAATCCTTTCGATTCGGTTCGATTATTTTCGCTTCAAATCAATTCTTTTCGATTTGATTCTTTTCCTTTTTTAAATTTCTTTTACAGATTTTATTTAGTTATTCATAGAGACACAGCTAGAGAGAGAGAGGCAGAGACACAGGCAGAGGGAGAAGCAGGCTCCATCCAGGGAGCCTGATGTGTGACTCAATCCCGGGTCTCCAGGATCACACCCTGGGCTGCAGGCAGCGCTAAACCGCTGCGCCACTGGGGCTGCCCTTTATTCTATTTTTTTCGATTCGATTCAATATTTTTGATTCGAATCGACTTGATTCTTTTTGATTTGATTATTTTAGATTCGATTCGGTTCGATTATTTTCAATTTGATTCTATTCGATTCGATTTTTCTCAATTCTATTCTGTTCTTTTCGATTCAATTCGATTATATTCGATTCAATTCGATTGGTTTATATTCGATTCGATTCGATGGGAATCGATTATTTTTTATTCGATTCGATTTGATTCAATTATTTTCAATTCAATTCTATTCGATTATTTTCATTTCAATTCGATTCGATTCGATTTGATTATAATGAATTCTTTTCAATTCTATTTGAATACTTTTAATTCAATTCGATTCGATTATTTTTGATTCGATTCTATTTTTTCGATTTGATTATTTTCGATTCAATTTGATTCGATTCGATTCGATTCGATTATTTTCAATTTGATTCTATTCGATTCGATTCAATTCTTTTCTATTCTATTCGTATCACCTCGATTCTTTTCGATTCGATTATTTTAGATTCGATTCGATTATTTTCAATTTGATTTGATTATTTTTGATTCGATTCGATTCTTTTCAATTCAATTCGATTCTTTTCGATTCGATTCGATTACTTTCAATTCTCTTCTTTTCCATTATTTTCGATTCAATTCGATGTGAATCGATTATTTTTGAATCTATTCGTTTCAATTCGATTCGATTCAATTTGATTAGATTCGATTATTTTAGATTCGATTCGAATCGATTCCATTAATTTTTATTCGATTCGATAATTTTTTATTCAATTCGATTATTTTCGATTCGATTCGATGGATTCGATTCGTTTATTTTCGATTCTATTTGATTATTTTTGATTCGATTCGATTCTTTTCAATTTGATTCGATTCTTTTCGATTCGACTCGATTTTTTTCGATTCGATACGATTCTTTTCCATTCGATTCGATTCTTTTCGATTCGATTCATTCGAATAATCTAATCAAATCAAATTGAATCGAAAAGATTTGATTCGAATCGAATAGAAGAGAATCGAATCGAATCGAATTGAAAGAATCGAATCGAATCAAATCGAAAAGAATCGAATCGAATCAAATCAAAAAGAATCTAAACGAATTGAAAAAATCGAATCGAATTTAATACAATCGAAAAGAATCGAATCGAAAGAATCGAATCAAATCGACAAAAATTGAATCAAATTGAATTGAATCGAACATTATCGAATCAAATGACATCGAAAAGAAGCGAATCGAAAAGAATCGAATCCAATAGAAAAGAATCGAATCGAATTGAATCAAATTGAAAGGAATCGAATCAACAAAAAGAATCGAAACCAATTGAAAAAGATCGATTCGATTCGATTAATTTCAATTCAATTCGATTATTTTTGATTCAATTCCATTCGATTCGATTCTTTTCTATTCGATTCGATTATTTTTGATTCTATTCGATTCTTTTCGATTCGATTAATTTCGATTCGATTTGATTCGATTCTTTTCAATTTGATTTGATTATTTTCTTTTTTTAATTTTTAAATTTATTTATGATAGTCACACAGAGAGAGAGAGAGAGGCAGAGACACAGACAGAGGGAGAAGCAGGCTCCATGCACCGGGAGCCCAACGTGGGATTCAATCCCAGATCTCCAGAATCACGCCCTGGGCCAAAGGCAGGCTCTAAACTGCTGCGCCACCCAGGGATCCCCAATTTGATTATTTTCTATTCAATTCTATTCTATTCAATTATTTTCGGTTCAATTCGGTTTGATTATTTTTTAATTGATTTGATTCTTTTCGATTCGATTCGATTATTTTCGATTCGAATCAATTCGATTCTTTTCGAGTCTGTTATTTTAGATTCGATTTGATTTTTTGATTCGATTTGATTCTTTTCGATTCGAATCGATTCGATTCTTTTCGATTCGATTCTTTTCAATTCGATTCGATTCTTTTCGATTCGATTCGATTCGATTATATTTGATTCAATTCGATTGGCTTAGATTCGATTCGATTCGATGGGAATCGATTATTTTTGATTCAATTTGATGGGATTCGATTCTTTTCGATTTGATTCGATTCTTTTTGATTTGACTCCATTTTTTCGATTCAATTAGATTCTTTTGGATTCGTAACGATTCTTTTCCATTCGATTCGATTCTTTTCGATTTGATTCGATTCGATTCTTTTCAATTCGATTCATTCAAATAATCGAATCAAATCAAATTGAATCGAAAAGATTTGATTCGAATCGAATAGAAAAGAATCGAATCTAATTGAATCGAATCAAAAAGAATCAAATCGAATTGAATCTAATCGAAAAGAATCGAATTGAATCGAATCAAAAAGATCTACACGAATTGAAAAAAATGGAATCAAATCGAATAGAATCGAAAAGAATCGAATCGAATCGAAAGAATCGAATCAAATCAACAAAAATCAAATCAAATTGAATTGAATCGAACAGAATTGAATCGAATGACATCGGAAAGAAGCGAATCGAAAAGAATCGAATCCAATAGAAAAGAACCGAATCGAATTGAATCAAATCGAAAGGAATCGAATAAAACCAAAAATAATCAAAACGAATTGAAAAATCGAATCGATTTGATTAATTTCGGTTCGATTCGATTATTTTTGATTCAATTCGTTTTGATTCGATTATTTTCTATTCGATTTGATTATTTTTGATTCGATTCGATTCTTTTCGATTCGATTAATTTCGATTCGATTTGATTCGATTCTTTTCAATTCGATTTGATTTTCTTTTTTTTTAATTTTTAAATTTAGTTTTGATAGTCACACAGAGAGAGAGAGAGAGGCAAAGACACAGACAGAGGGAGAAGCAGGCTCCATGCACCGGGAGCCCAACGTGGGATTCAATCCCAGATCTCCAGAATCACGCCCTGGGCCAAAGGCAGGCGCTAAACCGCTGCGCCACCCAGGGATCCCCGATTTGATTATTTTCTATTCAATTCTATTCTATTCGATTATTTTCAGTTCGATTCGATTGCATTTGATTCGATTATTTTCGATTCAATTCGGTTTGATTATTTTTGAATTGATTTGATTCTTTTCGATTTAAATCGATTCGATTCTTTTCGATTCCATTATTTTATTTTTTTTTAAACTAGATTAATTATTTATTTATTTATTTATGATAGTCACAGAGAGAGAGAGGCAGAGACATAGGCAGAGGGAGAAGCAGGCTCTATGCACCGGGAGCCCGATGTGGGATTCGATCCAGGGTCTCCAGGATTGCGCCCTGGGCCAAAGGCAGGCGCCAAACTGCTGCGCCACCCAGGGATCCCTGATTCCATTATTCTAGATTTGATTCGATTTTTTGATTCGATTCGATTATTTTTGATTCAATTCGATTGGATTATTTTCGATTCGGTTCTATTCGAACCGATTATTTTCGATTCAATTCGATTCGATGCGATTATTTTCCATTTGATTCGATTATTTTCGATTCGATTTGATTAATTTTGATTCGATACGATTATTTTCAATTCAATTCAATACAATTTGATTATTTCTTATTCTATTTGATTGGATTCGATTCGATTTTTTTTGATTCGATTCGATTATTTTTTATTAGATTCAATTCTTTTCGATTCGATTCGATTTGATTCTATTCGATTATTTTCGATTCAATTCGGTTCGATTCGAATCGATTATTTTCGATTCAATTCAATTCGATTCGGTTCGATAATTTTCGATTTGATTCGATTATTTTGTATTCGATTCAATTCGATTCGAATCGAGTATTTTCGATTCGATTATATTCGAATCAGTTTGGTTCGATTCGATTCGATTATTTTCGATTCAAATCAGTTCGATTCGATTATTTTAGATTCAATTCGGTTCGATTGGGTTTGATTATTTTCGATTTGATTCGATTCGATTCGATTATTTTCGATTCGATTCTATTGGATTCGTTTAGATTATTTTCAATTCGATTCGATTCTTCAATTCGATTCGATTATTTTCGATTCACTTCATTTCTATTATTTCCGGTTCGATTCGATGCGAATCTTTTCGATTTGATTATTTTCGATTTGATTATTTTCGATTCGATTCGATTCTTTTCAATTCGATTCGAATCCTTTCGATTCGGTTCGATTATTTTCGCTTCAAATCAATTCTTTTCGATTTGATTCTTTTCCTTTTTTAAATTTCTTTTACAGATTTTATTTAGTTATTCATAGAGACACAGCTAGAGAGAGAGAGGCAGAGACACAGGCAGAGGGAGAAGCAGGCTCCATCCAGGGAGCCTGATGTGTGACTCAATCCCGGGTCTCCAGGATCACACCCTGGGCTGCAGGCAGCGCTAAACCGCTGCGCCACTGGGGCTGCCCTTTATTCTATTTTTTTCGATTCGATTCAATATTTTTGATTCGAATCGACTTGATTCTTTTTGATTTGATTATTTTAGATTCGATTCGGTTCGATTATTTTCAATTTGATTCTATTCGATTCGATTTTTCTCAATTCTATTCTGTTCTTTTCGATTCAATTCGATTATATTCGATTCAATTCGATTGGTTTATATTCGATTCGATTCGATGGGAATCGATTATTTTTTATTCGATTCGATTTGATTCAATTATTTTCAATTCAATTCTATTCGATTATTTTCATTTCAATTCGATTCGATTCGATTTGATTATAATGAATTCTTTTCAATTCTATTTGAATACTTTTAATTCAATTCGATTCGATTATTTTTGATTCGATTCTATTTTTTCGATTTGATTATTTTCGATTCAATTTGATTCGATTCGATTCGATTCGATTATTTTCAATTTGATTCTATTCGATTCGATTCAATTCTTTTCTATTCTATTCGTATCACCTCGATTCTTTTCGATTCGATTATTTTAGATTCGATTCGATTATTTTCAATTTGATTTGATTATTTTTGATTCGATTCGATTCTTTTCAATTCAATTCGATTCTTTTCGATTCGATTCGATTACTTTCAATTCTCTTCTTTTCCATTATTTTCGATTCAATTCGATGTGAATCGATTATTTTTGAATCTATTCGTTTCAATTCGATTCGATTCAATTTGATTAGATTCGATTATTTTAGATTCGATTCGAATCGATTCCATTAATTTTTATTCGATTCGATAATTTTTTATTCAATTCGATTATTTTCGATTCGATTCGATGGATTCGATTCGTTTATTTTCGATTCTATTTGATTATTTTTGATTCGATTCGATTCTTTTCAATTTGATTCGATTCTTTTCGATTCGACTCGATTTTTTTCGATTCGATACGATTCTTTTCCATTCGATTCGATTCTTTTCGATTCGATTCATTCGAATAATCTAATCAAATCAAATTGAATCGAAAAGATTTGATTCGAATCGAATAGAAGAGAATCGAATCGAATCGAATTGAAAGAATCGAATCGAATCAAATCGAAAAGAATCGAATCGAATCAAATCAAAAAGAATCTAAACGAATTGAAAAAATCGAATCGAATTTAATACAATCGAAAAGAATCGAATCGAAAGAATCGAATCAAATCGACAAAAATTGAATCAAATTGAATTGAATCGAACATTATCGAATCAAATGACATCGAAAAGAAGCGAATCGAAAAGAATCGAATCCAATAGAAAAGAATCGAATCGAATTGAATCAAATTGAAAGGAATCGAATCAACAAAAAGAATCGAAACCAATTGAAAAAGATCGATTCGATTCGATTAATTTCAATTCAATTCGATTCTTTTTGATTCAATTCCATTCGATTCGATTCTTTTCTATTCGATTCGATTATTTTTGATTCTATTCGATTCTTTTCGATTCGATTAATTTCGATTCGATTTGATTCGATTCTTTTCAATTTGATTTGATTATTTTCTTTTTTTAATTTTTAAATTTATTTATGATAGTCACACAGAGAGAGAGAGAGAGGCAGAGACACAGACAGAGGGAGAAGCAGGCTCCATGCACCGGGAGCCCAACGTGGGATTCAATCCCAGATCTCCAGAATCACGCCCTGGGCCAAAGGCAGGCTCTAAACTGCTGCGCCACCCAGGGATCCCCAATTTGATTATTTTCTATTCAATTCTATTCTATTCAATTATTTTCGGTTCAATTCGGTTTGATTATTTTTTAATTGATTTGATTCTTTTCGATTCGATTCGATTATTTTCGATTCGAATCAATTCGATTCTTTTCGAGTCTGTTATTTTAGATTCGATTTGATTTTTTGATTCGATTTGATTCTTTTCGATTCGAATCGATTCGATTCTTTTCGATTCGATTCTTTTCAATTCGATTCGATTCTTTTCGATTCGATTCGATTCGATTATATTTGATTCAATTCGATTGGCTTAGATTCGATTCGATTCGATGGGAATCGATTGTTTTTGATTCAATTTGATGGGATTCGATTCTTTTCGATTTGATTCGATTCTTTTTGATTTGACTCCATTTTTTCGATTCAATTAGATTCTTTTGGATTCGTAACGATTCTTTTCCATTCGATTCGATTCTTTTCGATTTGATTCGATTCGATTCTTTTCAATTCGATTCATTCAAATAATCGAATCAAATCAAATTGAATCGAAAAGATTTGATTCGAATCGAATAGAAAAGAATCGAATCTAATTGAATCGAATCAAAAAGAATCAAATCGAATTGAATCTAATCGAAAAGAATCGAATTGAATCGAATCAAAAAGATCTACACGAATTGAAAAAAATGGAATCAAATCGAATAGAATCGAAAAGAATCGAATCGAATCGAAAGAATCGAATCAAATCGACAAAAATCAAATCAAATTGAATTGAATCGAACAGAATTGAATCGAATGACATCGAAAAGAAGCGAATCGAAAAGAATCGAATCCAATAGAAAAGAACCGAATCGAATTGAATCAAATCGAAAGGAATCGAATAAAATCAAAAATAATCAAAACGAATTGAAAAATCGAATCGATTTGATTAATTTCGGTTCGATTCGATTATTTTTGATTCAATTCGTTTTGATTCGATTATTTTCTATTCGATTTGATTATTTTTGATTCGATTCGATTCTTTTCGATTCGATTAATTTCGATTCGATTTGATTCGATTCTTTTCAATTCGATTTGATTTTCTTTTTTTTTAATTTTTAAATTTAGTTTTGATAGTCACACAGAGAGAGAGAGAGAGGCAAAGACACAGACAGAGGGAGAAGCAGGCTCCATGCACCGGGAGCCCAACGTGGGATTCAATCCCAGATCTCCAGAATCACGCCCTGGGCCAAAGGCAGGCGCTAAACCGCTGCGCCACCCAGGGATCCCCGATTTGATTATTTTCTATTCAATTCTATTCTATTCGATTATTTTCAGTTCGATTCGATTGCATTTGATTCGATTATTTTCGATTCAATTCGGTTTGATTATTTTTGAATTGATTTGATTCTTTTCGATTTAAATCGATTCGATTCTTTTCGATTCCATTATTTTATTTTTTTTTAAACTAGATTAATTATTTATTTATTTATTTATGATAGTCACAGAGAGAGAGAGGCAGAGACATAGGCAGAGGGAGAAGCAGGCTCTATGCACCGGGAGCCCGATGTGGGATTCGATCCAGGGTCTCCAGGATTGCGCCCTGGGCCAAAGGCAGGCGCCAAACTGCTGCGCCACCCAGGGATCCCTGATTCCATTATTCTAGATTTGATTCGATTTTTTGATTCGATTCGATTATTTTTGATTCAATTCGATTGGATTATTTTCGATTCGGTTCTATTCGAACCGATTATTTTCGATTCAATTCGATTCGATGCGATTATTTTCCATTTGATTCGATTATTTTCGATTCGATTTGATTAATTTTGATTCGATACGATTATTTTCAATTCAATTCAATACAATTTGATTATTTCTTATTCTATTTGATTGGATTCGATTCGATTTTTTTGATTCGATTCGATTATTTTTTATTAGATTCAATTCTTTTCGATTCGATTCGATTTGATTCTATTCGATTATTTTCGATTCAATTCGGTTCGATTCGAATCGATTATTTTCGATTCAATTCAATTCGATTCGGTTCGATAATTTTCGATTTGATTCGATTATTTTGTATTCGATTCAATTCGATTCGAATCGAGTATTTTCGATTCGATTATATGCGAATCAGTTTGGTTCGATTCGATTCGATTATTTTCGATTCAAATCAGTTCGATTCGATTATTTTAGATTCAATTCGGTTCGATTGGGTTTGATTATTTTCGATTTGATTCGATTCGATTCGATTATTTTCGATTCGATTCTATTGGATTCGTTTAGATTATTTTCAATTCGATTCGATTCTTCAATTCGATTCGATTATTTTCGATTCACTTCATTTCTATTATTTCCGGTTCGATTCGATGCGAATCTTTTCGATTTGATTATTTTCGATTCGATTCGATTCTTTTCAATTCGATTCGAATCCTTTCGATTCGGTTCGATTATTTTCGCTTCAAATCAATTCTTTTCGATTTGATTCTTTTCCTTTTTTAAATTTCTTTTACAGATTTTATTTAGTTATTCATAGAGACACAGCTAGAGAGAGAGAGGCAGAGACACAGGCAGAGGGAGAAGCAGGCTCCATCCAGGGAGCCTGATGTGTGACTCAATCCCGGGTCTCCAGGATCACACCCTGGGCTGCAGGCAGCGCTAAACCGCTGCGCCACTGGGGCTGCCCTTTATTCTATTTTTTTCGATTCGATTCAATATTTTTGATTCGAATCGACTTGATTCTTTTTGATTTGATTATTTTAGATTCGATTCGGTTCGATTATTTTCAATTTGATTCTATTCGATTCGATTTTTCTCAATTCTATTCTGTTCTTTTCGATTCAATTCGATTATATTCGATTCAATTCGATTGGTTTATATTCGATTCGATTCGATGGGAATCGATTATTTTTTATTCGATTCGATTTGATTCAATTATTTTCAATTCAATTCTATTCGATTATTTTCATTTCAATTCGATTCGATTCGATTTGATTATAATGAATTCTTTTCAATTCTATTTGAATACTTTTAATTCAATTCGATTCGATTATTTTTGATTCGATTCTATTTTTTCGATTTGATTATTTTCGATTCAATTTGATTCGATTCGATTCGATTCGATTATTTTCAATTTGATTCTATTCGATTCGATTCAATTCTTTTCTATTCTATTCGTATCACCTCGATTCTTTTCGATTCGATTATTTTAGATTCGATTCGATTATTTTCAATTTGATTTGATTATTTTTGATTCGATTCGATTCTTTTCAATTCAATTCGATTCTTTTCGATTCGATTCGATTACTTTCAATTCTCTTCTTTTCCATTATTTTCGATTCAATTCGATGTGAATCGATTATTTTTGAATCTATTCGTTTCAATTCGATTCGATTCAATTTGATTAGATTCGATTATTTTAGATTCGATTCGAATCGATTCCATTAATTTTTATTCGATTCGATAATTTTTTATTCAATTCGATTATTTTCGATTCGATTCGATGGATTCGATTCGTTTATTTTCGATTCTATTTGATTATTTTTGATTCGATTCGATTCTTTTCAATTTGATTCGATTCTTTTCGATTCGACTCGATTTTTTTCGATTCGATACGATTCTTTTCCATTCGATTCGATTCTTTTCGATTCGATTCATTCGAATAATCTAATCAAATCAAATTGAATCGAAAAGATTTGATTCGAATCGAATAGAAGAGAATCGAATCGAATCGAATTGAAAGAATCGAATCGAATCAAATCGAAAAGAATCGAATCGAATCAAATCAAAAAGAATCTAAACGAATTGAAAAAATCGAATCGAATTTAATACAATCGAAAAGAATCGAATCGAAAGAATCGAATCAAATCGACAAAAATTGAATCAAATTGAATTGAATCGAACATTATCGAATCAAATGACATCGAAAAGAAGCGAATCGAAAAGAATCGAATCCAATAGAAAAGAATCGAATCGAATTGAATCAAATTGAAAGGAATCGAATCAACAAAAAGAATCGAAACCAATTGAAAAAGATCGATTCGATTCGATTAATTTCAATTCAATTCGATTATTTTTGATTCAATTCCATTCGATTCGATTCTTTTCTATTCGATTCGATTATTTTTGATTCTATTCGATTCTTTTCGATTCGATTAATTTCGATTCGATTTGATTCGATTCTTTTCAATTTGATTTGATTATTTTCTTTTTTTAATTTTTAAATTTATTTATGATAGTCACACAGAGAGAGAGAGAGAGGCAGAGACACAGACAGAGGGAGAAGCAGGCTCCATGCACCGGGAGCCCAACGTGGGATTCAATCCCAGATCTCCAGAATCACGCCCTGGGCCAAAGGCAGGCTCTAAACTGCTGCGCCACCCAGGGATCCCCAATTTGATTATTTTCTATTCAATTCTATTCTATTCAATTATTTTCGGTTCAATTCGGTTTGATTATTTTTTAATTGATTTGATTCTTTTCGATTCGATTCGATTATTTTCGATTCGAATCAATTCGATTCTTTTCGAGTCTGTTATTTTAGATTCGATTTGATTTTTTGATTCGATTTGATTCTTTTCGATTCGAATCGATTCGATTCTTTTCGATTCGATTCTTTTCAATTCGATTCGATTCTTTTCGATTCGATTCGATTCGATTATATTTGATTCAATTCGATTGGCTTAGATTCGATTCGATTCGATGGGAATCGATTATTTTTGATTCAATTTGATGGGATTCGATTCTTTTCGATTTGATTCGATTCTTTTTGATTTGACTCCATTTTTTCGATTCAATTAGATTCTTTTGGATTCGTAAGGATTCCTTTCCATTCGATTCGATTCTTTTCGATTTGATTCGATTCGATTCTTTTCAATTCGATTCATTCAAATAATCGAATCAAATCAAATTGAATCGAAAAGATTTGATTCGAATCGAATAGAAAAGAATCGAATCTAATTGAATCGAATCAAAAAGAATCAAATCGAATTGAATCTAATCGAAAAGAATCGAATTGAATCGAATCAAAAAGATCTACACGAATTGAAAAAAATGGAATCAAATCGAATAGAATCGAAAAGAATCGAATCGAATCGAAAGAATCGAATCAAATCGACAAAAATCAAATCAAATTGAATTGAATCGAACAGAATTGAATCGAATGACATCGAAAAGAAGCGAATCGAAAAGAATCGAATCCAATAGAAAAGAACCGAATCGAATTGAATCAAATCGAAAGGAATCGAATAAAATCAAAAATAATCAAAACGAATTGAAAAATCGAATCGATTTGATTAATTTCGGTTCGATTCGATTATTTTTGATTCAATTCGTTTTGATTCGATTATTTTCTATTCGATTTGATTATTTTTGATTCGATTCGATTCTTTTCGATTCGATTAATTTCGATTCGATTTGATTCGATTCTTTTCAATTCGATTTGATTTTCTTTTTTTTTAATTTTTAAATTTAGTTTTGATAGTCACACAGAGAGAGAGAGAGAGGCAAAGACACAGACAGAGGGAGAAGCAGGCTCCATGCACCGGGAGCCCAACGTGGGATTCAATCCCAGATCTCCAGAATCACGCCCTGGGCCAAAGGCAGGCGCTAAACCGCTGCGCCACCCAGGGATCCCCGATTTGATTATTTTCTATTCAATTCTATTCTATTCGATTATTTTCAGTTCGATTCGATTGCATTTGATTCGATTATTTTCGATTCAATTCGGTTTGATTATTTTTGAATTGATTTGATTCTTTTCGATTTAAATCGATTCGATTCTTTTCGATTCCATTATTTTATTTTTTTTAAACTAGATTAATTATTTATTTATTTATTTATGATAGTCACAGAGAGAGAGAGGCAGAGACATAGGCAGAGGGAGAAGCAGGCTCTATGCACCGGGAGCCCGATGTGGGATTCGATCCAGGGTCTCCAGGATTGCGCCCTGGGCCAAAGGCAGGCGCCAAACTGCTGCGCCACCCAGGGATCCCTGATTCCATTATTCTAGATTTGATTCGATTTTTTGATTCGATTCGATTATTTTTGATTCAATTCGATTGGATTATTTTCGATTCGGTTCTATTCGAACCGATTATTTTCGATTCAATTCGATTCGATGCGATTATTTTCCATTTGATTCGATTATTTTCGATTCGATTTGATTAATTTTGATTCGATACGATTATTTTCAATTCAATTCAATACAATTTGATTATTTCTTATTCTATTTGATTGGATTCGATTCGATTTTTTTGATTCGATTCGATTATTTTTTATTAGATTCAATTCTTTTCGATTCGATTCGATTTGATTCTATTCGATTATTTTCGATTCAATTCGGTTCGATTCGAATCGATTATTTTCGATTCAATTCAATTCGATTCGGTTCGATAATTTTCGATTTGATTCGATTATTTTGTATTCGATTCAATTCGATTCGAATCGAGTATTTTCGATTCAATTATATGCGAATCAGTTTGGTTCGATTCGATTCGATTATTTTCGATTCAAATCAGTTCGATTCGATTATTTTAGATTCAATTCGGTTCGATTGGGTTTGATTATTTTCGATTTGATTCGATTCGATTCGATTATTTTCGATTCGATTCTATTGGATTCGTTTAGATTATTTTCAATTCGATTCGATTCTTCAATTCGATTCGATTATTTTCGATTCACTTCATTTCTATTATTTCCGGTTCGATTCGATGCGAATCTTTTCGATTTGATTATTTTCGATTCGATTCGATTCTTTTCAATTCGATTCGAATCCTTTCGATTCGGTTCGATTATTTTCGCTTCAAATCAATTCTTTTCGATTTGATTCTTTTCCTTTTTTAAATTTCTTTTACAGATTTTATTTAGTTATTCATAGAGACACAGCTAGAGAGAGAGAGGCAGAGACACAGGCAGAGGGAGAAGCAGGCTCCATCCAGGGAGCCTGATGTGTGACTCAATCCCGGGTCTCCAGGATCACACCCTGGGCTGCAGGCAGCGCTAAACCGCTGCGCCACTGGGGCTGCCCTTTATTCTATTTTTTTCGATTCGATTCAATATTTTTGATTCGAATCGACTTGATTCTTTTTGATTTGATTATTTTAGATTCGATTCGGTTCGATTATTTTCAATTTGATTCTATTCGATTCGATTTTTCTCAATTCTATTCTGTTCTTTTCGATTCAATTCGATTATATTCGATTCAATTCGATTGGTTTATATTCGATTCGATTCGATGGGAATCGATTATTTTTTATTCGATTCGATTTGATTCAATTATTTTCAATTCAATTCTATTCGATTATTTTCATTTCAATTCGATTCGATTCGATTTGATTATAATGAATTCTTTTCAATTCTATTTGAATACTTTTAATTCAATTCGATTCGATTATTTTTGATTCGATTCTATTTTTTCGATTTGATTATTTTCGATTCAATTTGATTCGATTCGATTCGATTCGATTATTTTCAATTTGATTCTATTCGATTCGATTCAATTCTTTTCTATTCTATTCGTATCACCTCGATTCTTTTCGATTCGATTATTTTAGATTCGATTCGATTATTTTCAATTTGATTTGATTATTTTTGATTCGATTCGATTCTTTTCAATTCAATTCGATTCTTTTCGATTCGATTCGATTACTTTCAATTCTCTTCTTTTCCATTATTTTCGATTCAATTCGATGTGAATCGATTATTTTTGAATCTATTCGTTTCAATTCGATTCGATTCAATTTGATTAGATTCGATTATTTTAGATTCGATTCGAATCGATTCCATTAATTTTTATTCGATTCGATAATTTTTTATTCAATTCGATTATTTTCGATTCGATTCGATGGATTCGATTCGTTTATTTTCGATTCTATTTGATTATTTTTTATTCGATTCGATTCTTTTCAATTTGATTCGATTCTTTTCGATTCGACTCGATTTTTTTCGATTCGATACGATTCTTTTCCATTCGATTCGATTCTTTTCGATTCGATTCATTCGAATAATCTAATCAAATCAAATTGAATCGAAAAGATTTGATTCGAATCGAATAGAAGAGAATCGAATCGAATCGAATTGAAAGAATCGAATCGAATCAAATCGAAAAGAATCGAATCGAATCAAATCAAAAAGAATCTAAACGAATTGAAAAAATCGAATCGAATTTAATACAATCGAAAAGAATCGAATCGAAAGAATCGAATCAAATCGACAAAAATTGAATCAAATTGAATTGAATCGAACATTATCGAATCAAATGACATCGAAAAGAAGCGAATCGAAAAGAATCGAATCCAATAGAAAAGAATCGAATCGAATTGAATCAAATTGAAAGGAATCGAATCAACAAAAAGAATCGAAACCAATTGAAAAAGATCGATTCGATTCGATTAATTTCAATTCAATTCGATTATTTTTGATTCAATTCCATTCGATTCGATTCTTTTCTATTCGATTCGATTATTTTTGATTCTATTCGATTCTTTTCGATTCGATTAATTTCGATTCGATTTGATTCGATTCTTTTCAATTTGATTTGATTATTTTCTTTTTTTAATTTTTAAATTTATTTATGATAGTCACACAGAGAGAGAGAGAGAGGCAGAGACACAGACAGAGGGAGAAGCAGGCTCCATGCACCGGGAGCCCAACGTGGGATTCAATCCCAGATCTCCAGAATCACGCCCTGGGCCAAAGGCAGGCTCTAAACTGCTGCGCCACCCAGGGATCCCCAATTTGATTATTTTCTATTCAATTCTATTCTATTCAATTATTTTCGGTTCAATTCGGTTTGATTATTTTTTAATTGATTTGATTCTTTTCGATTCGATTCGATTATTTTCGATTCGAATCAATTCGATTCTTTTCGAGTCTGTTATTTTAGATTCGATTTGATTTTTTGATTCGATTTGATTCTTTTCGATTCGAATCGATTCGATTCTTTTCGATTCGATTATTTTCAATTCGATTCGATTCTTTTCGATTCGATTATATTTGATTCAATTCGATTGGCTTAGATTCGATTCGATTCGATGGGAATCGATTGTTTTTGATTCAATTTGATGGGATTCGATTCTTTTCGATTTGATTCGATTCTTTTTGATTTGACTCCATTTTTTCGATTCAATTAGATTCTTTTGGATTCGTAACGATTCCTTTCCATTCGATTCGATTCTTTTCGATTTGATTCGATTCGATTCTTTTCAATTCGATTCATTCAAATAATCGAATCAAATCAAATTGAATCGAAAAGATTTGATTCGAATCGAATAGAAAAGAATCGAATCTAATTGAATCGAATCAAAAAGAATCAAATCGAATTGAATCTAATCGAAAAGAATCGAATTGAATCGAATCAAAAAGATCTACACGAATTGAAAAAAATGGAATCAAATCGAATAGAATCGAAAAGAATCGAATCGAATCGAAAGAATCGAATCAAATCGACAAAAATCAAATCAAATTGAATTGAATCGAACAGAATTGAATCGAATGACATCGAAAAGAAGCGAATCGAAAAGAATCGAATCCAATAGAAAAGAACCGAATCGAATTGAATCAAATCGAAAGGAATCGAATAAAACCAAAAATAATCAAAACGAATTGAAAAATCGAATCGATTTGATTAATTTCGGTTCGATTCGATTATTTTTGATTCAATTCGTTTTGATTCGATTATTTTCTATTCGATTTGATTATTTTTGATTCGATTCGATTCTTTTCGATTCGATTAATTTCGATTCGATTTGATTCGATTCTTTTCAATTCGATTTGATTTTCTTTTTTTTTAATTTTTAAATTTAGTTTTGATAGTCACACAGAGAGAGAGAGAGAGGCAAAGACACAGACAGAGGGAGAAGCAGGCTCCATGCACCGGGAGCCCAACGTGGGATTCAATCCCAGATCTCCAGAATCACGCCCTGGGCCAAAGGCAGGCGCTAAACCGCTGCGCCACCCAGGGATCCCCGATTTGATTATTTTCTATTCAATTCTATTCTATTCGATTATTTTCAGTTCGATTCGATTGCATTTGATTCGATTATTTTCGATTCAATTCGGTTTGATTATTTTTGAATTGATTTGATTCTTTTCGATTTAAATCGATTCGATTCTTTTCGATTCCATTATTTTATTTTTTTTTTAAACTAGATTAATTATTTATTTATTTATTTATGATAGTCACAGAGAGAGAGAGGCAGAGACATAGGCAGAGGGAGAAGCAGGCTCTATGCACCGGGAGCCCGATGTGGGATTCGATCCAGGGTCTCCAGGATTGCGCCCTGGGCCAAAGGCAGGCGCCAAACTGCTGCGCCACCCAGGGATCCCTGATTCCATTATTCTAGATTTGATTCGATTTTTTGATTCGATTCGATTATTTTTGATTCAATTCGATTGGATTATTTTCGATTCGGTTCTATTCGAACCGATTATTTTCGATTCAATTCGATTCGATGCGATTATTTTCCATTTGATTCGATTATTTTCGATTCGATTTGATTAATTTTGATTCGATACGATTATTTTCAATTCAATTCAATACAATTTGATTATTTCTTATTCTATTTGATTGGATTCGATTCGATTTTTTTGATTCGATTCGATTATTTTTTATTAGATTCAATTCTTTTCGATTCGATTCGATTTGATTCTATTCGATTATTTTCGATTCAATTCGGTTCGATTCGAATCGATTATTTTCGATTCAATTCAATTCGATTCGGTTCGATAATTTTCGATTTGATTCGATTATTTTGTATTCGATTCAATTCGATTCGAATCGAGTATTTTCGATTCGATTATATGCGAATCAGTTTGGTTCGATTCGATTCGATTATTTTCGATTCAAATCAGTTCGATTCGATTATTTTAGATTCAATTCGGTTCGATTGGGTTTGATTATTTTCGATTTGATTCGATTCGATTCGATTATTTTCGATTCGATTCTATTGGATTCGTTTAGATTATTTTCAATTCGATTCGATTCTTCAATTCGATTCGATTATTTTCGATTCACTTCATTTCTATTATTTCCGGTTCGATTCGATGCGAATCTTTTCGATTTGATTATTTTCGATTTGATTATTTTCGATTCGATTCGATTCTTTTCAATTCGATTCGAATCCTTTCGATTCGGTTCGATTATTTTCGCTTCAAATCAATTCTTTTCGATTTGATTCTTTTCCTTTTTTAAATTTCTTTTACAGATTTTATTTAGTTATTCATAGAGACACAGCTAGAGAGAGAGAGGCAGAGACACAGGCAGAGGGAGAAGCAGGCTCCATCCAGGGAGCCTGATGTGTGACTCAATCCCGGGTCTCCAGGATCACACCCTGGGCTGCAGGCAGCGCTAAACCGCTGCGCCACTGGGGCTGCCCTTTATTCTATTTTTTTCGATTCGATTCAATATTTTTGATTCGAATCGACTTGATTCTTTTTGATTTGATTATTTTAGATTCGATTCGGTTCGATTATTTTCAATTTGATTCTATTCGATTCGATTTTTCTCAATTCTATTCTGTTCTTTTCGATTCAATTCGATTATATTCGATTCAATTCGATTGGTTTATATTCGATTCGATTCGATGGGAATCGATTATTTTTTATTCGATTCGATTTGATTCAATTATTTTCAATTCAATTCTATTCGATTATTTTCATTTCAATTCGATTCGATTCGATTTGATTATAATGAATTCTTTTCAATTCTATTTGAATACTTTTAATTCAATTCGATTCGATTATTTTTGATTCGATTCTATTTTTTCGATTTGATTATTTTCGATTCAATTTGATTCGATTCGATTCGATTCGATTATTTTCAATTTGATTCTATTCGATTCGATTCAATTCTTTTCTATTCTATTCGTATCACCTCGATTCTTTTCGATTCGATTATTTTAGATTCGATTCGATTATTTTCAATTTGATTTGATTATTTTTGATTCGATTCGATTCTTTTCAATTCAATTCGATTCTTTTCGATTCGATTCGATTACTTTCAATTCTCTTCTTTTCCATTATTTTCGATTCAATTCGATGTGAATCGATTATTTTTGAATCTATTCGTTTCAATTCGATTCGATTCAATTTGATTAGATTCGATTATTTTAGATTCGATTCGAATCGATTCCATTAATTTTTATTCGATTCGATAATTTTTTATTCAATTCGATTATTTTCGATTCGATTCGATGGATTCGATTCGTTTATTTTCGATTCTATTTGATTATTTTTTATTCGATTCGATTCTTTTCAATTTGATTCGATTCTTTTCGATTCGACTCGATTTTTTTCGATTCGATACGATTCTTTTCCATTCGATTCGATTCTTTTCGATTCGATTCATTCGAATAATCTAATCAAATCAAATTGAATCGAAAAGATTTGATTCGAATCGAATAGAAGAGAATCGAATCGAATCGAATTGAAAGAATCGAATCGAATCAAATCGAAAAGAATCGAATCGAATCAAATCAAAAAGAATCTAAACGAATTGAAAAAATCGAATCGAATTTAATACAATCGAAAAGAATCGAATCGAAAGAATCGAATCAAATCGACAAAAATTGAATCAAATTGAATTGAATCGAACATTATCGAATCAAATGACATCGAAAAGAAGCGAATCGAAAAGAATCGAATCCAATAGAAAAGAATCGAATCGAATTGAATCAAATTGAAAGGAATCGAATCAACAAAAAGAATCGAAACCAATTGAAAAAGATCGATTCGATTCGATTAATTTCAATTCAATTCGATTATTTTTGATTCAATTCCATTCGATTCGATTCTTTTCTATTCGATTCGATTATTTTTGATTCTATTCGATTCTTTTCGATTCGATTAATTTCGATTCGATTTGATTCGATTCTTTTCAATTTGATTTGATTATTTTCTTTTTTTAATTTTTAAATTTATTTATGATAGTCACACACAGAGAGAGAGAGAGGCAGAGACACAGACAGAGGGAGAAGCAGGCTCCATGCACCGGGAGCCCAACGTGGGATTCAATCCCAGATCTCCAGAATCACGCCCTGGGCCAAAGGCAGGCTCTAAACTGCTGCGCCACCCAGGGATCCCCAATTTGATTATTTTCTATTCAATTCTATTCTATTCAATTATTTTCGGTTCAATTCGGTTTGATTATTTTTTAATTGATTTGATTCTTTTCGATTCGATTCGATTATTTTCGATTCGAATCAATTCGATTCTTTTCGAGTCTGTTATTTTAGATTCGATTTGATTTTTTGATTCGATTTGATTCTTTTCGATTCGAATCGATTCGATTCTTTTCGATTCGATTATTTTCAATTCGATTCGATTCTTTTCGATTCGATTCGATTCGATTATATTTGATTCAATTCGATTGGCTTAGATTCGATTCGATTCGATGGGAATCGATTGTTTTTGATTCAATTTGATGGGATTCGATTCTTTTCGATTTGATTCGATTCTTTTTGATTTGACTCCATTTTTTCGATTCAATTAGATTCTTTTGGATTCGTAACGATTCCTTTCCATTCGATTCGATTCTTTTCGATTTGATTCGATTCGATTCTTTTCAATTCGATTCATTCAAATAATCGAATCAAATCAAATTGAATCGAAAAGATTTGATTCGAATCGAATAGAAAAGAATCGAATCTAATTGAATCGAATCAAAAAGAATCAAATCGAATTGAATCTAATCGAAAAGAATCGAATTGAATCGAATCAAAAAGATCTACACGAATTGAAAAAAATGGAATCAAATCGAATAGAATCGAAAAGAATCGAATCGAATCGAAAGAATCGAATCAAATCGACAAAAATCAAATCAAATTGAATTGAATCGAACAGAATTGAATCGAATGACATCGAAAAGAAGCGAATCGAAAAGAATCGAATCCAATAGAAAAGAACCGAATCGAATTGAATCAAATCGAAAGGAATCGAATAAAACCAAAAATAATCAAAACGAATTGAAAAATCGAATCGATTTGATTAATTTCGGTTCGATTCGATTATTTTTGATTCAATTCGTTTTGATTCGATTATTTTCTATTCGATTTGATTATTTTTGATTCGATTCGATTCTTTTCGATTCGATTAATTTCGATTCGATTTGATTCGATTCTTTTCAATTCGATTTGATTTTCTTTTTTTTTAATTTTTAAATTTAGTTTTGATAGTCACACAGAGAGAGAGAGAGAGGCAAAGACACAGACAGAGGGAGAAGCAGGCTCCATGCACCGGGAGCCCAACGTGGGATTCAATCCCAGATCTCCAGAATCACGCCCTGGGCCAAAGGCAGGCGCTAAACCGCTGCGCCACCCAGGGATCCCCGATTTGATTATTTTCTATTCAATTCTATTCTATTCGATTATTTTCAGTTCGATTCGATTGCATTTGATTCGATTATTTTCGATTCAATTCGGTTTGATTATTTTTGAATTGATTTGATTCTTTTCGATTTAAATCGATTCGATTCTTTTCGATTCCATTATTTTATTTTTTTTTAAACTAGATTAATTATTTATTTATTTATTTATGATAGTCACAGAGAGAGAGAGGCAGAGACATAGGCAGAGGGAGAAGCAGGCTCTATGCACCGGGAGCCCGATGTGGGATTCGATCCAGGGTCTCCAGGATTGCGCCCTGGGCCAAAGGCAGGCGCCAAACTGCTGCGCCACCCAGGGATCCCTGATTCCATTATTCTAGATTTGATTCGATTTTTTGATTCGATTCGATTATTTTTGATTCAATTCGATTGGATTATTTTCGATTCGGTTCTATTCGAACCGATTATTTTCGATTCAATTCGATTCGATGCGATTATTTTCCATTTGATTCGATTATTTTCGATTCGATTTGATTAATTTTGATTCGATACGATTATTTTCAATTCAATTCAATACAATTTGATTATTTCTTATTCTATTTGATTGGATTCGATTCGATTTTTTTGATTCGATTCGATTATTTTTTATTAGATTCAATTCTTTTCGATTCGATTCGATTTGATTCTATTCGATTATTTTCGATTCAATTCGGTTCGATTCGAATCGATTATTTTCGATTCAATTCAATTCGATTCGGTTCGATAATTTTCGATTTGATTCGATTATTTTGTATTCGATTCAATTCGATTCGAATCGAGTATTTTCGATTCGATTATATGCGAATCAGTTTGGTTCGATTCGATTCGATTATTTTCGATTCAAATCAGTTCGATTCGATTATTTTAGATTCAATTCGGTTCGATTGGGTTTGATTATTTTCGATTTGATTCGATTCGATTCGATTATTTTCGATTCGATTCTATTGGATTCGTTTAGATTATTTTCAATTCGATTCGATTCTTCAATTCGATTCGATTATTTTCGATTCACTTCATTTCTATTATTTCCGGTTCGATTCGATGCGAATCTTTTCGATTTGATTATTTTCGATTTGATTATTTTCGATTCGATTCGATTCTTTTCAATTCGATTCGAATCCTTTCGATTCGGTTCGATTATTTTCGCTTCAAATCAATTCTTTTCGATTTGATTCTTTTCCTTTTTTAAATTTCTTTTACAGATTTTATTTAGTTATTCATAGAGACACAGCTAGAGAGAGAGAGGCAGAGACA